>NC_068285.1:43654614-44254614 GCF_025860055.1 Xyrauchen texanus
CAGTGACATGTTGGTGACTTGAGTACTACTACACACACAATCTATGAGCACACACACATTTAGACGACACTGAAATGTACAATATCTATGTGTTGACAACTGATGTTAAATGTAAAGGCTTTTACATGTGCGCAACATTAGACATAAACTCTCTGAAGATTTGTCTAAACCAAATCCTCTGGAACCGAAACTTCATCTGAGAAAGACCTTTCACTAGCGGTTGTTTGCATTTTGCATTATAAAAGTCATTTGCAGTCTTTGTATTCACGTAATAGTCATAGAACTCAATAAGTATGAAATATAAGTGAAATATACATTTTCTACTCTTTCGTCCAGTCTTACAAAATCACACAGAACTAAATTAACCATTTCAATGTCAAAATAGGGAAACGTGCTAATGGTGTTAACATTTATGACATTAAAGGAATATTCCGGGTTCAATATAAATCAAGCTCAATCTACAGCATTTGTGGCATAACGTTGATTACCACAAAAATAATTTGTCATAAAATTTGATGATGCAATGTTGTAAACCCTCAAACCCTAAAATTACTGTAAAAATGACATCTTCACATTTCTGCATTTAAACTCTCCAAAAATTGGCCCCATTCACTTCCATTGTAAGTGCCTCACTGTAACCCATATTCTTGCTTCTTTTATTTATATATATATATATATATATATATATATATATATATATATATATATATTTTTTTATTTGTATTTATTATATCTATATTTTTTTTAAATCAACATTATGCCACAAATGCTGTTGATTGAGATTAACTTGTATGGAACCCGGAATTTTCATTCCATGACTACAACATTTTTTGAACATAAACAGAGGATTTGTAAACATTTTTATATTTCTAAAGTTATACATATGTATGTAAATGTTTAGCCTGGTCTCGTGATTATTATGTTACCATGGCAAATTTTTTCCAAAACAAAATAATGTCTTTCATTACACGTTTTGGGCAGCAGTTTTCCAATAATATGTCCAGCAGGCGGGGGAGGTGCCAAAAGCGAGTGAAATTGTGCCGTTATCAGATAAGGTCTTTAAGCTGAATATAAGAAGGAGGTTTTAAAGAGTAAAACGTACCTCATTAACCTAAAACTTTAACCTAAACCTAACCGATAAAAACAAAATGAGAAATGAAAAACACACTTTCTGAAGCAACCAGAGTGTCGCTTCTGTGACACTCTCATCTCACAGGTCAGTTTGCGTGCTTAACAGATGTCAAACCGTAGCCTTCAGAGTTGATAGACCAGCTCTCTATCAAGTGAGATACCGCGCAAGCTAATGACATTGAAATAAGTGTGTAAATGTAGGTGAGTCTGTAATACAAATGTTAAAATATATAATTTTTCAAATGATGCGTTATAGTAAAAGTGTTTTGATATCATATCATAGTAGTAAATGGTCTGCACTTATGTAGCCGTTTTAACCTTAGCGGTATTCAAAGCGCTTTACACTGTGTCTCATTTACCCATTCATACACCAATGACGGCAGAGCTGCCATGCAAGGCGCAAGCCTGCCATTGGGAGCAACTTGGGATTCAGTGTCTTGCGCAAGGACACTTCGACATGTGGAGTTGTATGGGCCGGGGATCAAACCACCAACCCTGTGATTAGTGTACAACCCGCTCTACCACCTGAGCCACAGCTGCCCCAAAAATCAACAAATACTAATTTAATCATGTAGAAATCTCACCATATCTTAAAGCTTCTATCTTTATGAAATAGTGAATCATTATTTTCACATATGGAAACATATCCTTTAAAATCAATTTTAAAATACTGCTCTTTAAAAAGGGACTATACCGTATACGAAAAACAACGATCATTGAGTTTTAAAATCACAAACTGTGTGAAAAATATAAAGAGCTAAAATTTGCAATAACAAAGATGCTTCAGAATTATTGACTATAGTGTTATTATAAGTGAAACACTAGTGTTTTTTTTTGCTGTCTAGCTTGATACACTATCATCACATACAGTTATCTCTTATAGGACACAGATCAAAATTAAAATCAGTGCACCGCCGATTAAAAAGATGATATTTTTGTTCTCAGTATCTGTTCGAGTGGCTCGTTTTATGTCTATGTTTGACCTCCACTCACTCAATGCATTCTGAAGAGCAGGAAGCGTTTAGATTAATGCTCAGATGCTGATGGGATGAGATGCTATCAGACGATTGGGGCTTGAGCTGAAGTGACTGAAACAGTTGATGACTTCCTCCAGACTGGACGGCACTGGCCGTTTGAGTCTCAATCCAGCTCTGTGATAAGACGATATCTGCCACTGAATGAAAGAACAAGAACACACAGAAGAGACGCTCGCACACAGAGACGTTTACTTTAATGCACACAGAGCACCAAACACTGCGTCTAGTAGCGAAAGTACACTCATATTCAATCAATTTTGAGGAAAGGACTCGGACACAAATTTAACAGGTTAATAGATTTTCTCAGGATGGATTTTTGCCAATGCTGAAGCATCTGACAAATTTCAATGTCTATTTCCTACCAAGGCACAATTGATTTTGAGGATCTTGCTGTGCATGCTCATAGATGAGAGCGCATCTTTAGGGAGTGTAAGGATATGTTTGGTGTAATTTGAAGAATGGCTGTCCAATAGCTATAGTTTGCAGAGAGACGTCCTCATCAACTTATGCATCTCTCTGGAGCTGCACCAAAACCATCACACTAACCGTTCTCAGCCCATCGCACCTCATGTCCAAGCTCTAGCCACAAGTGGATTCCTTGCCTAAATCCATTCAATTTACTTTAAAGGCATATATTTCAGATGGCCACTGTCCACCACACATCTCTTGTTTTCCGTTTCTCGGCCGCATTTCTTTTTGCATCGAACACATCAAACCGCTTTTATATGTGTAATCAAATGTAAATAAATATGAACACAGCAAAATTAGAGCATAGACCCACCTAATTAATAACGACACTTGTTGTCAATATAGATTCTTAATGATTGTATTTGTTTTTGCAGCTCTGAGTAATTCTTATATTTGTTCAAAATTATGAAATATGGCTATATATTGTGTACCAAAAAAAGTGTAAAACAGTATCAAATATAGCTCTTTAACACAGCTATAAAAATACTTATTTTCATCTTTATACTTTAATTATTGATGATTTTATCGATTAGTTGCTGCAGTCCAAAGACAATTTTATTCTCACTCAATAAAATTTGAAATTTACTCTAAACAGTGTGTGCACTTTATAGAAGGTTTATTAACTCATTAATAATTGTTGCAGATGGGTCTCTTGCTCACGGTAAAGGAGGAAGCGAGAATCGGGTTAACAATGACAAAGTCTTTTAATTCAACACAACATAAAAACTGCTTTTCAGCATAACCAAAACATTAATGTGCACACAGCTCCATGTGATGACTCTTCAGTCCAACAGGTGGAATGCACATGTTTAGCGGCTGTGTGCACCTCTCTCTCTCCCTCACTGGCGTCTCTGGCTCCTCTTTATCCCTCTCCCGGCTGATTGTAGTAACTCAGCGCCAGGTGTCCATCCTAACGGCCCCGCCCCACACTACTCCTTATTACACAAATTTATCATCAACTGCTTTCATTATATATAATATATATATATTTATTGTATTTTAAACAAGACATATGTTTGCTATACTGTACATTAATATATATATATATATATATAGATACACATATATAAAGTTATGATAATAAAATGCTAAATGTATGTTATACATTTTGTGCAAAAAAAAAAACATTTTAAATATAATAGTTACAATACAAGAGTGTGGACTCAACCAATTAATAAGGACATTAGTTGTCAACTATTTTCAATATTAATTTGTAATTATTTTATAAATTTTTGCAGCTCTAAGTTATTCTTATACTGTACATGCAATAGTATGAAAACGATGTATGTAATAGTAGGTAAATGCTATACACATTGAACAAAGAAAGAGTGAAAATCTCGACCCAAACTATAAAATGATTTGGAGTTGTCAGCTATTTTACCTATTGAGTTCAATAGTTAATGTACGCTAAACACTGTGTGGGAAAAACAAAACAAAAAGGTTTCCTTTATTTAATATTAAACTATTATCATTCTATGTTTTATTATTGATTATTTGTTGTAGCATTAAGTTATTGTTATGTATTTTAGTTAAAATTGTCAAATTAATGCTATAAACCAAAAAAACGTTTTGTAACATAAATGTGACACTAAAAGATTATGGACCAAATGAATCTATTATAACATTTGTCGTCATTTATTTTCATTATCTTTATTTTATCATTTAGTCATGTAGCCCTAAATTCTAAATTGAGTCGAAGTCATTCTTAAAAAAAAATATCAATAATACGAGTTTTATTTAAAAAGTTTAATGTTAGATTTATTAAGCTTTATATATTTTATTTTGTTACGTTTTAGGTGTGTTCGGCTTCAGGCAGCAGGTGGCACCGTGGCTCTTGACTGATCACAGATTTAAACGGCTGTGAAGCCGTAGTGTGTGTCAGCTGGCATGACGGTTGGCCGACTGAATGAATGAATAGTAATGAAAGATTTAAAAGCCCCTGGTGAATAAAAGAGGCTGCTGGATTCACCGCCAGATCCGTTTGAACCCCTCAGGACTGGCAGACACCCAACGGACCATCAACCGCCTGTGCACTTTTCAAACAGAAACTTCTCTTCTTTTACTGGCCAGTTGAGTGACACAGCAGCCAATCAGAAAACACAAAATGGTAAAACACACACAAACATTTAAATCCAAGAAAAAGCATTGGGTTGCACTTTCGAACCATTATTTGTGTGAAATTTCCTCCACACCATTCTGGAATCAAATGAACTTTAATAATCCACAAAAACAAAAAAAATGTTGTCCATGTTTAATGGTACTGCTTGAGGGAAATAAGGCCTTGGAATCAATATAATTCAGCCTCAGTATGAATCAGTATGCAAACAGGCAGAAATCTGATGGCTAATAATACATGATATAGATCAGTCAGTAAGAGGGCAAGAGAGAAAACATTGTCAATTCTGCATTCTTACAAATAAAGAGACTTCTATTCATTAAAAATATAATCAATAAAAACTCCAAGTGCTGTAAATCACTATACTGCAAGAATAAATTATGTACAAATGCACATTGAAGATCATTCTACAATATTCAGTAGCACTTGTTTTGATATTATGTTATCTAATGCAATGACATTCAGACATTTTGAAGTATGCCGCAAGTGTCCTAATACTTTTTGGGGCCAATCTCTTTGAACTTTTTTGTGTGATTTTCTTCCACTGAAATCTAAATCATCTTCTGCATTAGCGTGTCTCTTTATCATAATTACACGCTCACAAACAACTCTGAAGACTCTTGAAATCAAAGTGCTGCTTGCTAATCAAAGCGACTCAGTAGTGTACTTCTACAACAAAGGACAAGTGTGCATGAGTGTGACAGCTGAGGGTCGGTGTCCTAACGGTCGCTCCTCACTGAATACAATAGACTCCACAGGACATCCTGGACTGTCAGTGTGTGTGTGTGTGTGTGTGTGTGTGTGTGTGTGTGTGTGTGAGACCAAGGATAGTAAAACCCAAAATGTTTGACATTGTGGGGACATTTTGTCAGTTCCCATGAGGAAAAAAAGTTTATAAATCTTACTAAATTATGTTTTTTGAAAATGTAAAAATGCAGAAAGTTTTCTGTGAGGGTTAGGTTTAGGGGTTGTGTTAGGGTTAGGGGGATCAAATTTATAGTTTGTACAGTATAAAAACCATTATGTCTATGGAGAGTCCCCATAAAACATGGAAACACAACACGTGCGTGCGTGTGTGTGTGTGTGTGTGTGTGTGTGTGTGTGTGTGCGTGTGTGTATGTGCGTGCGCGCGTGTGTGTGTGTGTGTGTGTACGTGCGTGCGCGCGTGTGTGTGTGTGTGATGCCTTTTCTTTGTGGAACAATTGTAAGCTCTTCTGGAGGAGGGGAATGTTTAGGTCACACTTTCACCCTAAAATCACAAGAAAGAAATAAGGTATGCTTTGCATAAAGACAATTTTTAGAAATGTTTTTCTTTCGTTGTATTTTAGTTTCATTTTACATTATTTTCATGAGAATTTAGCACATTTCCTCCACTGTAATGTGAAAAAAAAAATCTCATTCTACAGTAGTGAACTAAAAAGTAGTATTTCAATTGTGAAGTATTGAAAATACTTGAAAATAATGAAAATGTATACAGTAATTATTTTATTTATTTATTGTATTACTGTAAAAAATAGTTTGAGTGAAACTGTCCTAAATGACTTAATGTCTTAAAATCTAAAATAGGCTTCATTTTCAACATGCAATATACATGTATAAAGTCATGATGTATTATAAATAGATTTACAATTATATATTCAAATTTGCAATATATTCAGGATTTACATGTTTATTTTTGGAACTATATTCAGAGTAAAATTTTATATTCACAACTTATAACTATCTATTCAGATTTTAACTATAAATTCAGAATTATAATAATATATTAATATAATTAGTAACTATATATTTTAATTTGCAATGAAATATTCAGATTTAAAAATTATTTATGCAGATTTATACCTATATATTTTAATGTACAAATATATTTGATTTCACAACTATATGTTCAGAAATATAACAATATATTTAGGGTTCTATTTATTTATTGTCCTATGAGAGCAGCGGAACACAAAATGATTTTATGCAATGTCTTATCTAATTTCCATGAGAGCTCTTATTCTAAGCACAATTTTCCTGCCAGCTCAAAGCACAAGTGGGCCTGGGTGGGAGTGTTTGCGCTATCTGTGGGTGTATGTGCGCAAACTGAGGGTGTATTGTATGTTAATGTACTGACACAAAATGCATTTGCCTATTTTCCTGAGAAATAGGCCATTGAACGAAGAAGCTGGTCTGTTTTCAGCACAAAGTCTAAATTCAGTTCCTTCATTTGTAGTTTGGAGATTCCACCAGCATTTTATAATAAAGTTCATGTCCGAACTCTGAAAATATAGTGGCACATCAAAATCTTGAGTTGTAGCAATCTTATGATTTTTAATTATAATTCTTATGTTTAAATGTAACATGCATGATCTAATTTGTGTTGGTATTTTTCCACCTGTTGTCACTGAGTGATTTTTAATCAGGCCGGTGGAAGAAGTTGGAGAGGATAAAATGTTTGGAATTTTTAGAGTATGATTTTTTGGCCACTTTGTTATTTTGATTATATTTTCATTTTGTATGAAGTGTAATTTGAGTTTAGAAATATATTTGCTTTAATTTGTTTGTTTTTCAATAAATAAATGTCATTGTTCAAAATCAAAATCGACCAGTAGAAGTGAAGTGTGTGCCGATACAATCACTGTTAATACCAGCCATGATTTGTGTAGATGAAAATTATGAATAATAATTCATCCAAATCTTGACAAGAATCACATTTTCTATGCTTTATAAAAGGAGCATCACTGTTATATAAATATGCCGGCAATCATCAACGAAACAGTTAATGCATAAAAGAAAGTCCATATTTCTATTCTTCTAATTCATTTCATACAGTCCATTTACACTACCAACTTCTTATCAATGTGCTGTCTTTGTTTATATCGCTGGTGCTTGAGGTAATGAACTATATATTAGGACATAGACAGTGAAAACCTCTGATATAAATAGCACTTAATCCAGCCTATTATAGCGCTTTATGTGCAAATTTTCGTCCTTAGACTGTCTGCGTCCTATTATATAGTCCACACTTGCATGAACATACCAAATATTCATGGCCATGCCCACTGACTTTGTACATTTGACCTATCGCATAGCGCTACTCGTATCGCTAGTGCTCTTAAAATAAGGTCCTATATAGTCCAATTTACAAAAATATGTGGATTTATATTACAACTATACTCTATAGTCACACTTGCAATATATTCAGGATTTGTAACTATATATTCAGATTTACAATTATATATTCATATTTATAACTATAAATTCAGATGTATAACTATATACTCCAATTTACAAATGAATACAAAATGAATATTAGAGTTAATATTATATTAACTATATATAGAGTAACATATTTACATGAATGTACACATTTCATGTCCACACACCACATGAGTGAAATACACACAGTGTAAATAACACACAGCAAAAACTAAACAGAACCAGCAGGTGAGAAAGAGCATCTTCATCACAAACTAAAGTCAGTCTTATTTCTTATGTTCATAATCTTTTGGACCTGGTTTTGATGTGCCACCTGACTGAAGGAACTATTAGACTCAACAACCCTGCGCATTTATTTCACCACATCCATTCTGCTCTCTCATCTAGTTTCTCCTGTCGCTGTGAGATTTATTTCCAGACGCTTGTTCATTTCTCCCTCTGTCTCACTGCAGTTCAGATCAATTGGGCGTAACTCTATACCTCTCTGCGATCTGGCTTTGTACATGACTATAATGCTAATGACACTTATAAACAAACTGTAAAGGAAACAGCACAACTAACCATACTACAGTAAAGACTACAAAGACTGTGATCAAATAACTAGATCACTCTTTACAGTGTTGCAGTAAATTACAGTACTGAGACTTTGTCAAGCTGTTTAAAAACATGTAATAAAGACACTATAAAATGTTACCCAAACTGACGTTTCAGTCAAGCAATCTACATGATGAGTATTACTATTATAAGCACCCCAGCAACACATTTTAACATAATTTAGGATCATTTCTGATCCTACCATACAGTGCTTATATGTTTTAAAATCTTCATTCTTTGGATTCTATTAGTTCTATTACTGCCAATGAAAAGTCTATTTTTTGTCTATTCTAATCTGTGATTCATCTGAACTCCATTGTCTTAATGATCCCTGTAGGAATTTTGGGTTTGTGTGTTTCACTTGGATATGAATTTAATGAGCAGTGTGGTTGTGAAACTGGTGTTGGCCCATTGTTAGCAGGTTATTACATTTCAGGACAGAGCAGAGTGCTTCCCAGACCAAGATAATGGCTTTAAAGAGATTCAATCTACTGTGTGTTTCAACATACTTTATTTAAAATGCAATTTTGAGTAAAGTAACCTCAAAAACTCAACATACATTAGCCACAGCACATCTGCTTTTCCTGTTGTTTTCACAGTCTCACTGTCATTTACACACTTTACGTGTGTGTGTGTGTGTCGTGCGTGTTTATACTACATTGTGGGGACCAAATGTCCCCATAAGGATAGTAAAACCTGAGATGACCAACCTTGTGGGGCCAAGTCTGCGGTACCCACTTGGAAAATGGCTTAGTAACATACTAAACAATGTTTTTTGGAAAATGTAAAAATGCAAAAAGGTTTTGTGAGGGTTAAGTTTAGGGGTATGGTTAGGGGATAGGAATTATCTTTAGATCTATATAAAATGTATGGAAGTTTATGGAGAGTCCCCACAATGATATAAAGCAAGTTTGTGTGTGTGTGTGTGTGTGTGTGTGTGTGTGTGTGTGTGTATGTAATGCATGTGTGTGAGAGTGTGTGTGTGTGTGTGTGTGTGTGTGTGTGTGTGTGTGTGTGTGTGTGTGTGTGTGTGTGTGTGTGTGTGATTAAAGCTAATAGCAGTGTGTGTCAGTGTGAGTAGTGTGTGCAGAAGAGGCTAAGAGTGTCTCGCTCTCAGATGAATCACACACTTGTGCGTGATTCAGTCCTCTCTGAGAATTACATTAATTTAATAGAAGCCTCACACACACCTCACTGCTTAAGCCACTGTCACTCTTATAAGCTGATGTGAGAGATGCTTGCCTGTTCAAAGTTGCCTGCACAATGCTAGTGTGTTTAATAATAATTAAGAATACTAACTCTATTAACTCTAACCCAAATCCCAACCATAAACTAAATTAAATTTTAGAGCAAAAAAATGCTACTTCCAAATCACGCTCACCATTGTTTATGTGAGCAGAAATACTTCCTGGTTTCCATGGCACTAGAACCCATATCTTGGGGTGAATGTGATTTCTTCCAGGGTTTCATGGGACTAGAATCTATACATTAGTGTGAAAAGAAATATTCACTGGTTTCCACGGAACTAAAACCCATTTCTTGTAGTCAACACGATTACTTCCTGGTTTCCATTGAAAAAGAACCTTTGACTCAGAATTAACATAATACATTTATATTTTCCATGAAAACAGAACCTATGACTCGAAGTGAACATAATTAATTCCTGGTTTCCATCAAAAACGTGTGGGATTTCCATGCCACTCCTACGGACATACGGGTATAAAGGAGTGCTGCTTGCAAACACACATTCAGGTTTTGCACTGAGGAGCCGAGCCAAAGACCCGGCCATTTCAGAGGTTGGTTCAGTGTTGTGGCAAGAGGGACAAAACGTCTCGTTCCCTCTATCAGTAACAATGACATTCCCTATCTGTCACTCACTCGACTTTGAGTCAATGAGATGAGACTAGGGGTCCAAATGGAAAACACCACAAGAGCTGAACAGGGTTACGCAGACTGGCAGTGCGAGACGGCCAGAACTCTGTGTGCCTTGTAGCTAGCGCAGCAAGCTGTCACGTAACTACCCCAAACACACTGGCAGGCATGAAGCAGTCACCTACACCTTAGGGAGTGGCTAACTGCTCAGAGGTTTAAGGACTGGATGGCCCAGCCGTAGCCTTCTCTCGATTGTTCTCCCCGAAAAAAGAAACAAAATCGTTCAGCTGGGGGCCATATAAGGTCCACATTGGGGGGTGTCCCTCCAAAGAGGAGGACACCGCGGAGACCACACCCAGCCCCAAGAGGGGGGGGGACTTCTAATTAGAATAAAACACATGGTCTTACCGGGTCGGAGCAGAAGCACGTCGTGCGGAGCGGCTCTGGGGTAGGTCCTACCCAAGGAGGGAAAGAGTTCCTACAAATACGGTGACCAAGGACAGAGGGCCCTCTGCACAAGGAAGATGCGGTTTACCAGCGGGGAAACCATTTTGCAGAATATACATCACACAGGGTTACCTAAGGAGACTAGGAGACGAGAGGTGGTGGCGTAGTGGGCTAGAGCACATAACTGGTACTCAGAAGGTCACTGGTTCGATCCCCACAGCCACCACCATTGTGTCCTTGAGCAAGACATTTAACTCCAGGTTGCTCCGGGGTGATTGTCCCTGTAATAAGGGCTTTGTAAGTCGCTTTGAATAAAAGCGTCTGCCAAATGCATAAATGTAAATGTAGGAGACAATATGCACATGTGGTGCACTTACCTCGGTACGGGGGTGTGAAACTCTCACGGGAAGCAGGACAGGAAACGAAGGTTTCAACAAAAAGGTAAGGCTTTAATTGCCGTATGTCTCACAATAATTTACACACTAGTTCACACAAAGACACAAGCGCACTGGGTTGGCTTGCACGGTCGTCTTCTCTCTGCTCTGAGGCTGCTGGCTTTTTAACCGCTCTCCTCGCTCTACTGCAATTAGAGACAGGTGTTAGTCATAATTTGGCCCAGGTGTGAGCGCCCTTACCGCTTCTCTCTCCCGGACGGGCGCTTGACCACGCCCCCGCTGCCACAGGGGGCCTAAGTGACGGACGTACTGGGGCGGCGCCGAGCCTCTCCGAAGACTCGTCGGCCACAGGGTAAGGAGGAAGAGTGTTCAGGGTTCACACTTTTTGCGAACGCAACTGGGAAAAGAGCGCACGTCTTCACCTCAAGGGAGGGGAAAGGCGCAAGCGGTACACCTGGCCAGCTGACCCGAACTTACCTGTTTGTGTCACCTGATAACACACGGGACAAACTGGCTCAATCCTGAGGTTATAAAACCTTGCAAAGTTATTAGGTGTTGCCCAGCCTGCAGCTCTACAGATGTCTGCAAGAGAGGAGCCACGGGACAATGCCCAAGAAGCCGCAATTCCCCTGGTAGAGTGGGCTCACAGGCCAGCAGTGGGCGGCACATATTGGGCATGGTATGCCATGGTGATGGCATCGATAACCCAGTGAGCGTTCCTCTGTTTGGAGACAGCGCTTCCTTTTCGCTGTTCACCGAAGCAGACAAAGAGCTACTCTGAGCGTCTAAAGCTCTGCGTGCGATCCAAATAGATACGAAGAGCATGCACTGGACACAGCAAACGCCAAGGCTGGGTCTGCCTCCTCTAGGGGCATCACTTGCAGGTTCACCACCCGATCCCTAAAAGGGGTCGTGGGAACCTTGGGCACGTAGCCCGGACGGGGTCTCAGGATGACGTGAGCGTAAGGAGGACAGCCTGCAGGTTCCCTACCTTCTTGATGGAGGTGAGTGCTGTCAGGAGGGCGGTCTTCAGATACAGCGACTTTAGCTCAGCTGACTCAAGGGGCTAGAAGGGAGCTCCCCGAAGAACCATGGAGAGGTCCCATGAGGGAACGAGGGGCGGCCTGGGGGGATTTAACCTCCTCGCGCCTCTCAGGAACCTGATGAAATCGTGCTTCCCTAAATACTTACCGTAAACTGTGTTGTGATGCGCCGATAAAGTGGCCACATAGACCTTCAAGGTGGAGGGGGACAGCCGTCCCTCCAACTTGTCTTGCAGGAAGGAAAGCACTGATCCTACTGCGCATCTCTGGGGGGTCTTCGCCTCGGGAAGAACACTACTTAGCAAACAGATGCCACTTCAGGCCATAGAGGCACCTCGTCGAGGGGGCCCTGGCCTGAGAAATGTCTACCACTCCAGGTGGTAGGCCACTTAAGTCTTTCACGTCCCGTCCAGGGGCAAAGACATGGAGATTCCAGAGGTCCAGTTGTGGGTGAAAGATGGTGCCCCGTCCCTGAGAAAGAAGGTCGTTCCTCAGGCGAATTTGCCAGGGGGGGGCTGTTGCGAGGAGCATGATGTTTGAGAACCAAGTCCGGGAGGGTCAGTAAGGGGCCAGTAAGGGGCCACTAAGGGGATCTGCTCCTCATCCTCCCTGATCTTGCACAATGTCTGTGCAAGTAGGCTCACTGGGGGGAACACATATTTTCATAGCCACAGGGGCCAGCTGTGCCAAAGTTGGCAGTGGGAGAATTCTGGGGAAGCAAACAGATGTTGTCCATCCGGACCAACACATGCTTGTCCCGGATCAACGGCAGTAGCCTCCTCAGGGCAAGTAGTACTGCCAGCAACTCGAGGCAGTCGATGTGCCAACGCAGTCATGGGCTGGTCCAAGGGGCGGCGCCCCAGCCACACTTGGAGGCATCTGTCGTAACCACAATGTGCCTGGGGACCTGGCCTATGGGAACTCCTGCCCACAGTCAAAGGTGCCTGCCACAAATGCGTGAGCTCTTCATGCACCTCCGGGAAGAAAGGAACGGGACGGAGCATGGCCGTGAGCAGTGCTCTGGCACCAGGAACCAATCATGGAGCCGTGAGGGTTTGGGGGGGAGCGGAGGGTTCCACTCCAGCCCAACACTCGCAGCTGCCCGGGCAAGCATGGCCGTCAGCTCCTCGTCGGCCTGCGACTGAGCTGCTGCACCCGAGGGTGGGAGTCCAGCCGAGTCCTCAGCGTCAGACATGATGAGCCCGCTCTTCGATGCTGTGATCAATAACATAATCACAAGCCCCGAAAGAGATTGCTGGCCCGCTGTAAAACGTATATATATATATATATATATATATATATATACACACACAGTCAGGTCCATAAATATTGGGACATCGACACAATTCTAATCTTTTTGGCTCTATACAGCACCACAATGGATTTGAAATGAAACGAACAAGATGTGCTTTAACTGCAGACTTTCAGCTTTAATTTGAGGGTATTTACATCCAAATCAGGTGAACGGTGTAGGAATTACAACAGTTTGTATATGTGCCTCCCACTTTTTAAGGGACCAAAAGTAAAGGGACAATTGGCTGCTCAGCTGTTCCATGGCCAGGTGTGTGTTATTCCCTCATTATCCCATTTATAAGGAGCAGATAAAAGGTCCAGAGTTCATTTCAAGTGTGCTATTTGCATTTGGAATCTCAATATTCAAAAATTACCACCTGTCCCAATATTTATGGACCTGACTGTATATATATAAAAGGCTCTGCTTTACTGCCAAAGCGCAGAGGGGTGTTGCTCGACACAATCGTAGTGTGTGAGGGGGGAGAACCACTGTAATGCGCCATAGATCCAGCAGCTTCAGCAAGAGGTAGAGATTAATGGAACGGCAGGAAGGATTCAGCTCAGTGAATGTGTCTGCTCAGCTCCGAACAAGAAATCTGAGTGTGTGTTTGCAAGCGGCACTCCATTTATACCCGTATGTCAGGGGGAGTGGCATGCAAATTCTTATTAGCCTTTTCTAAAAGATCAGAGATGTCTGGGCTCCCAAGGGTGACCCCTAGTGTCAATTAATCGACACAACGTCAAGTGAGTGACAGATAGGGAACTCATGTTTAAGATTAAACTGGATTATTTTCTGGATTTCATGAGACAAGAACCTGTGTCTCGCAGTGAACGCTACTACTACCTGGTTTCCGATGGACAAGAATCCGCATCTCAGTGTGAACAGGATTACTTCCTGGTTTGCATGGGACCAGGACCCGTGTCTTGAAAGAACCTGATTACTTCCTGATTTCCACGGGACTAGATTATGTCCCAGTTTCTATGGGATTAGAACACACATCTCAGATTAAATGTGATTACTTCCTAGTTTCCATGGGACAAGAACCTGTCTCGAAGTGAACACCATTACGTCCTGGTTTCCATTGGAACAGAATCAGCATCTGAATGGAATTACTTCCTGATTTCCATGGGACCAGATTATTTCCTTGTTTACTTGGGATTAGAACACACATCTCAAATTGAAATCAGATTAATTCCTGGTTTCCACGGGACTAGAACCCGCACCTCAAATTAAGCATGATTACATCCTGGTTTCCATTGAATACAGAAAAAGGTAAATACATTTGAAAATATGCACAAATATCTGATGGGATATGGCTCTTCTCAGCAATCCAGCAGAATAGGGTCGATTTCAGGGTACATGAACATTTGGAAAAGACATGTAAATTGTTGCATGAGCAAGCACCACTCTAGTTTCTCATTTCTAGTTATACCTACAAATATTAAACAGATAATTATCCTCTGAAATAACCAAACAACATGGTTTTCAAAGAAACCAATCAATTTCTTCTGAAAACAGCCAACTGTAACAGAATAATGTCACAAAAATCAAGCATAAAAAGTATTTTGAGAAAGGGTGTAAAATATTTGAGTTTGCCTTACAGTCAGTAATACAGTTAAAGCCATTTGTAACCCCTGGCCTCAAACCACACTGCTGTCAATGTGTGATTGACTGTGATATGAAACTACTGTAGCACTCTGTGCACTTATAAAAGTAACAGGGGGCATATCAAGAAAAGTTTAATTTGCATTAATCTTTTACTTTTTTAAGGAGTGTGCTGTACTATAAAAACTTGAACTTAAACAGAACTGTACAAAATGGCTCATTCTGAAATTTCATTCTTTATGACGATAAAAGGATGAATACATTAATACGGGACCACACATATCAACAGCGTCATCTTGGAAACATTTTCAGTGTATAACGACTTCAATTTCATTTTGTTCCTCACATAAAGCAGCTTCAGGACACTGCTATCATATAGCATAGGAGAAGTCAGGGCTACTATTTATGATTATTTACTGTACTTTGGTGTAATTTTTGGAAATTGACAGCCACAATCCCTATGCACTTATACTGTATGGAAACATCCCTTCCTGTGATAGAAAATCATATGGGTTTCAAATGACATAAGGTTATAATAATGACAGAATTTACATTTTTGAGTGAACTATTCCTTTAAAGGTACAGTTACACAAATCGTACCATTTCATTGAAACAGTTCTGCTGAAAGTCATTAAGAAAATGTCAATGTAGCAGTTCTGCTGAAAGCCATTTACAACATTTTCTAAAGCAAGATGAATGACGACAGTGAAGTAAAAACAAAGAAACAGCTAGATAAACCCAAGAAAAAGACAAAGCACATGGACGATAGGGAGAGTAAGAGGTCATTAATTACAAAAAGAACTAAGAATTAAGAATGTCAGGCAAGCTAAAGAGCTTTTAATGTACATATGGTAAAAACTCCTTTGAAAAATAAATAAGCATTGAATCCAGAATGAAAGAGACTGTGGCACAGATCGGTGAGGTCTTCACTCCTACAAAAAGCTCTGCAGTGATTTTGTCAGTGGGCAGAACACACTTTTACATCTGAAAAAAGGAAGGAACATTGGGGAACGGGCCATCAATCAACACCTTCCGTTCAACTCTCTCTCTCTATCTCTATCTCTCTCTCTCTCTCTCTCGCCTGAGCTCAAGCTCTTTCACGCCCATCACGACAGTGATGAATTAGTGTCGAACTAAAGTGCTTTACAGCTCTGCACCGCTCGGCTCATCAACATCACACCAGTGTGCCTGAGCAACTCTTCAGACCAGCTCACCTCCCTCAACTTCAGACTAATTCATTTACTCCAGGCCTGCTATAAAGGTCTAAAAATAACACTTGCCAAGCACCAAACAGATACATTTGGCTTTGGTGTGTAAATAAAGCAGATGTCCTAACCATTTGGCCGGTTACTTTTCAAAAAACTCCCGCCAAAAATGCATTACTAAAATCGAAATGTACACAAATAACCACGTTTTTTTTATGAGTGTGAATGTTGAAATATGGCTCATTAATTTTGGACATTGCCTGATACCCTCTGCAGCTTCCTCCTTATCCTCGGCATTTAGTCTCTGTCACGTTTTCACTCTGGTTCTTCAGTCGACCGCAGCCAAATCAGTCATGTAGTTTCTCTTTGTGCGCTTACAGAGCTACATGTGTTTTTCTATTCCATTCTCTCACATTCCTTCAGAAAAATTAAGGCATCACTGATGAAGCCTTTTGCTGCACTGGTGACATTACATGTTCTTACTACTTTCCTGCTTGCCCATTAACCAACAGAAAGGTGAGGTGAGGAGAAACAGTGAGGTGAGAAGAGTAAATAAGCATGAAAGTTAAAATCTTTACACGGCTGCTCTAAACTAATGGGTTGAAATAAATAAAACTGAGAGCCAACATCTGTTTTGTAAAGAAGATTGAAACAGCTTCTCTCTCAATATGGGTTTAAGCAATCATGTTATTTTGATTTCACATGAGAAAACGTAAATGGGTTTTTCACCCAGTGTCATTCTGAACCTTCTCTTGCTCCATGTTTCACATTGCTCACACTTTACCCTGCATTAGTAGTAATTAATCCTACACTACAAAGGATACCTACTAAAGCAGCATCCTTACCCAAATAGAACCTCATAAGTGATTGATTTGGAACACACTACAAAGGCAGGAAGTCCACACACAACACAGACCCTCAGCTCACATGACCCAAATCTCAACTGATTTGATATTAGCACGATGCTCAGCTAATGGCATAATACTCTAATTTACATAAAACACATAGCACACAAATATTGGGTTAAATTGTCAATTTTGTATTTGATTGAACTTTTTATTGATATTTTGACTCAACCTTTTTATGTGGTTCATTAGAGTTTGACATTAGCATGATGCTAATCTGTATACCCACTGAAACAGCACATTACACATAACATAAAACACTTCCTGTGGGGGAAAAAGTTAAGCTTTATAGCTTCTGCTAGTGCTTCTAATTCTAACAGATCTGAGAAAGCCAAGCAACAACTCCCGCTGGACGTCTGGGCAACGTTTAGAACATATCTCAAAGTTAGCAGCTTTTAAATGCCAACAGAGCAGTGTTTAATCCACCAGCTGAATGCTTTTAATTAATCTATTTCATGGCCTTACAATACACACACAACGCGAGAGAAAGAGATACGCCATGTTACCAAATGTCTGACAAATACGCACGGTTGTTCTTTGAAATGTCCGAGCCTTTGAGCCTCTTGTGCGGATGATATGTGCGAGCGGTTTCGACTGCTGAAAAACTGCATCACATTACTTCAGCTCCTCCAATTAATTATCCGGCTGTTTGGGAAATGGGCATTGGGGAACTGCAGGGTGTCTGACTGACACTCACTCAAGAGCCCACACACCTGAGAATACAGAAATGAAGCCAAAGGAGGGTGGAGTGATGGGAAAGTTGGAACCTTATCCAAGTGAACAGCAGAAATAGTCCCTGAACACTTTATTTAAAGATGTTTGTGGGTGTAGTGATGCTTTACCAAACTGCATGAGTTTGGATGCCTTGGAGTGGTATGTAAAACAAAATATATATATATAGAAAAATACATTTGTATATGTTTGGAAAGACACTGAAACATGCTGTTAAATTATGGTAAACTCCTTTACGTTTAAGTTTTCGTTTATGCGTCAGGAACTATATGTTTTTAGTGGAAAAATGCCACATGAGTTTTCTAAACTAAAAACGTATTAATGAAAACTCGTTCCATAATATTTGCACTAGATAGGCTCCAGTTCTATAAAAGCAATAATGTCCTTGAGGTCATGCTATATTGTGAATAACGGCTGACTATCCTGTGCATCATACATATTTATGCCCTTTAGTTGTCAATACCTTTGTGATCTATCGTACCATATTGCTCAATCATGAGTTTACACTTGTTTTCTGGCAGCGTTTGAAGTTAATTTTGAGTTCTCTTAACTCATTTTGAAGTACACCACCGAGACCAATTTTCACGCCACAGATTTCATCATGGTAAAGCAATAGCTTGGAGTAATCTACCGGCCTGAGCATACTCCCTAGAGCTCTTAAGTGATGTTAAAAGGGTAAAGAAGCCATTAACCTGTGGGGAGGACATTTTCCAAAGGTTAACAGATTACAGACCCCTTTTGTGTTTAGTGGATATTTGCTGGATAAATCGTTCAGGAAATTTAATTTTATTTGGACACTCTTTCATGAACAACCACAATGCAGTTTCACAAAAGGATGTTGAATTACAAAAATGAATGTCATGTCATGTAATAACAGTTTTAGGCATACTTAACTTTTACAAACTTGTTTGTTCAAAATGTACTGTTTTTGTACATTATTGTTGTTACATTGTACTTGCATGTAAATTACATAAAATCTGTAATAATACTGTTGAATCTACCACTAACCCCTATCCTTACCCCAACCGCGGTAGCAACAAAGCATTCCAAATCTTTCCTATTATTTTCTGCAATTCAGCTATTATTAGTAAATATATTATTGTGCCCCATCAGTCAACAAAATCATGTTAACTATTGCAAGTGTTTATTGGCTAACTCGCCAACTCTCGGCTCATGTCAGACAAGTCCAGAACTAGTAACTGTCTGTTCAAGAAGTATTAACTGAGCTGTTAACCGTTTCAGACTGATAACTCATGAGTTTGATTGAAAACTATTATATAGATTTGTGAATCAGTTTGACCGATTCGTTAAAAAGAACTCAAAAGTGCGATTCATCCAGTAAGCACATTGGACATCATTAATGGTTGTAGTATTAGAAAAGGCATGAAGCTGACTATGAATCTGCAACTATTTCCATTAGACAAAATGCACAATGAGCTCTTCGATGGAAACACACTTTCCATGAATAGCTACAAGAGTGGAGGTTGATTTTACACCCATAATTTGCGTAAAGCATTACACTCTGTTACACTTAAAGCCCATAATCAGATATCAGCTAGTGTTAAACCTCTCTCTCTATCTCACTCCGTGTGTGTGCGCATGTGCTGAGTGAGTGGGGAAGAGTGCGGATGTGGAGCGTTTGCAGCGCTCCCAGGTACGAGTGTTTGGAAAACGTTTTTTTTTTTTTCATTTTTCTATCTCTGCTATCTTTGTTGCAGATTATATTATGTGATTTTTTTTTTTTTTTGCTCTTGGAAACATCATTAAGTAAAAGAGTGGTCAAATTAGTGGGGTTTTACTCCCAGTCTTTGTACTGAGACTATGGCGACTCCAGGTGCAGAGAGTTTGGAGTTTTTGGCGAGGCTTTTTGAATTTTGGAAAATGTATTCTACTGCTTGCGTGTATGCGTGTAGTTTGGCTTTTAGTGGATTAGTTGGACTTGAGAATGTCTTGTTGGCATCGCGGATGAACAACACCACTGTTGTGTTTGTCAAGACAATCAAACTAGTGAATTTGTTAGTATTTTTAGAGAGTTGTGTGGAGATTGGTGGCATATTTAGTGCTTCCTCTTTCTATTCCTCCGAAGAGAGTTACATTATCTAATGCATCACTGATCATTAAGAACAAGATTTTAGTTGGAATGCTCTCTAGATATGGAAAATTGGTCTCTACAATAAAGATAACTCCAATCGGAAGTCCTCATCATTGAAACATGTGGTGTCCTTCAGGCGCTATGTTTACATGGTTTTGAAGGATAATGCTGATGAATTTGATCTGACTCTTAATTTTCATCACAAAAATTTCAATTATGTGATTTTTGCTACAACAAATACAATGAAGTGTTTTGGTTGTGGTGAAAATGGACATCTGGTACGTGCTTGCCCCATAAAAAAAGACACAATCACAAGCACAATGTTTATCAAAAACTGTAGCTGAAAAGTCTATCGGTGATGATAGACTACTACTGCACCTGTATGTTTAATCAAAATCAGCAGATTTCGAGTGTCCCTTTCACTCAAAAGTATCAATTCCAAAACAAACAAAAGAACAACAACAACAAAAAATGTAACAGGGAGGTAAGAAATAAAGAAGGGTTAATTAGATCTGCACAAAAATGTTTCTGAATTTAAAAGAGAAAAAAAGGTGTCCCGCTCTAGCTCAGGAACTGATCTCGTACACCCCTCAGTTAATCCGTGCACCTCTCTTTTTCCTAGATCCTCTCCACTCACTCCCTTGTCTCCATCTTTACCTTCCTTTTTATCATTTTCACTTAATTGTTTTGTTCCATATACGGGCATGGAAGGGGTGGATTTTTTCCTGCACCGCCACAAATGTCATGCTGTTAAACAGGCAAAAAAATGGATGGTCATAATGTGAGCCAGACTGACACAGAAAGTGAAAGTGATTTTTCCGAATGCAGTGTACCACAGAGTGGTTTCTCTAGCCGAAGTTACACTGTAGATGACAAAGTCATTTTTGAAAGTCACGAACAATGTGAGGAAAGTCAAAATGGAAGAATATTTTCCAGACATAATGCAGTTCATTGAAAATGTAAAATCTTTTAAGAGTGAAAAACAGTTTTACTGGCAAGGAGGTTTACCGGCTAAAGACCATTCTTACCAAATTAAAAGCTCAGTCAGGAGGTTCCAGTGGAATGGATAATTAGATATGTACTTTTTTGATTTTATTGCCTCTTTTGTAAACAAAAGGTAGACTTTTGAAGGTCAGAGCTTTGTATGAAAATTGTTTTTTTTAATTGTGTATATGTTCCAACCATGACAACTGATAGAATGTTATTTTTTATACTCTGTGTAATGCTATAATAGATTGTAATACAGAAGATCTTTTATTGTTGGGTGGGGATATTAATTGTATTCAAAATGTATTAGACAGAAGTCATGTTGAACCACACTTGCAATATGGAAGAGGTTAATTAAAGTAAAATAAAATCCCATGGTCTTATTGATGTCTGGAGAAAGTCAGCTATCTTTGGCAAGGCTGGATATATTTTATGGGTTTAAACATCAATTGAATGTTGTTAGATATTTTTCAATAGTTCTGGTAAGCTTTTCTGATCGTAGTTTGGAAAGATGTTTTATGGCAATAAGTCATATAAAATCAAAAAGCGCCTATTGGCATTTTTATATAAATTTACTTAAGTAGGTAAACAACTGTGCCAACAATATACTCACAACATTACAAGATACATAACTAGTTCAATGAGAGTGTTAGATGAAGATTATTTCAAACTTCAAGAACTTGCAGAAACCACAAATAATGAGACCCATATAGAATCTCTAAAAAAGATTTCATTTGGATGAAATGTTAGGTTTATCTACACAAGGTACTATAATCAGGTCTTGTTTCCAAAGTATTGAATCAATGGATGCTCTATCAAAATTATTTTTTATTTGGAAAAAAGGAATGGTCAGAAAAATTTTTATTCATGTGTTGCATTCAGAATCAGGGGTTATTTTGTCAAATCCTTTAGATATTCGGAAAAGGGCAGTTCGATTTTATGAGGATTTTTATAAAAGTGCACTTGTGAAATCAAGATATGAATCATGTTTTCTTTTTTTCTTTTTTTTACTTGCCTCAGATAACCAAAAAAGCTAATAAGAAGATTAACAAGGCTTTGACTTTGTGGGAACTTGAGATTGCCCTTAAAAGTATGGAAAGTGGAAAAGCGCCAAGTATCAACAGTATATAAGTCAAGTTTTATAAATCCTTTTGGTCAAAGGTGGGTCCAGATTTAGTAACAGTGCTTAATGAGAGTTAATCCAATGGACAATTGCCACAAAGTTGCAGAGAGCAATCATTACTTTATTAACAAAGAAAGGAGATCTAAATTATATTAAATACTGGAGACCATTAAGTTTATTATGTAGTGATTATAAAATACATTCTAAAGCCTTAACAATTAGACTAGGTGAAGTCCTGGAACTAGTTATTCATCCAGATCAGACATATTGTGTACCAGGCAGAATAATTTTTGATAATGTTCCTTTTATAAGAGTTATTTTGGATAGTGGAAAACATTTCAATTTAGATTTTGGCCTAGGAGCAATAGATCCAGACAAAGCCTTCGACAGAGTCGAGCACAATTATTTATAGAGTGTTCTAACAGTGATTGGTTTTAGCTCTGACTTTATTTAAATTATAAAAGTTATGTATTGTGGCATTAAGAGTATATTAAAGATGAATGGTGACCTATGCTCTAATATTAAGGTGTATAGGGGTGTAAAACAGGGATGTGCCCTGTATGGGATTTTATATACTTTAGCTATAGAACCTCTTTAAAAATAAATTAAGTACTGATGTGTGTGGATGGTGTATATCAAAATGTACTAATACTTTTGCATTATCAGCACATGTTGATGATGTTGTTGTGATAATTAATGGTCAGAATGATGTGACTGTGATGTTAAGATTATTACATTATTTAAAAAAAATGTTCTTCTGCAAGAGTAAACTGCCCAAAAAAATCCAATCAATTTTAATAGATTTCTTTGGGGAGACAGGCTGCATTGGGTACTAAAAAGTGTTCTGTATCTTTTAAAGGATGAAGGTGGACTTGGACTGATACATTTGCAGAGCAGAACGGCTGCTTTTCGAGTACAATATGTGCAAAGTATATTAACGGGCACCATGGAATCGAGCTGGAAAGCTGCAGCTTTTGCAATTCTGCAAAGTATTAAAGGCTTAGGTCTGCATAAAGCCTTTTTCTGGATGGACCCTCAAAGGTTAAAATTACCTAATGTTCCAGTTTTATATCATAACCTTTTTAAGGTCTGGTCTCTATTTAAAGTACGAAGAAAAAGCTATACTAATTCTCTGTATTTGTTACTACAGGATCCATTGGTTTTTGGCTCACATTTGGATTTATTACATGAAATGTCTTTTGCTGTACCTGAAAGGACTCTTTGCACTGCCTGTATAACAACAATCTGTAATTTACAATGGATAGTGGGATCCACTTTTAAGAATGTGATGTCAACATCTGAGCAATTAAGGATTAGATCATACCATGTAATTGCAAGGCTACTTGAAAAGTGGAGATCTGACCTTGCTGAAGAGGAAGTTGATTTGTTGGAACTTTAATCGGTCAATTAAACCTGATTGTAATGATAATTTTCCTAATCTGTGGATATATCTCAATGTGGGTGAGTGCAACAGTATGTTTAGAATGTGAAGTCTTAATGAGTATGGGTTCAAATATAGCATCTGGAAAAATGCCTTGAATAAGAGTGATACACCTTGGTGTAATGTACTTCATTCAAAAACCAGAATGGAGAACATTGTACAAGTCACCATTAACTAAGAAAAGTGGGGACTTACAGTGGAGGTGGTTACATGGTGCAACTGCAGTTAATGCTTTTGTTTTTGTGATAAATCCTAATGTTAATGAATATTGTCCTTTTTGTCTGCAAAGAGAAACTGTTTTCCATGTGTTTATGTATTGCTCTAGGTTGGAACCTTTATTTACTATTTAAAGAAAACTTTTAAAATGTTTTGATGAGTTTTGTTTTAATTAATTGTTTTAATTGTGGTTTTAAATATGTGCAAAAACATTGTTATAACTGTTTCAGTTTTTTGTTGGATCAAGCAAAAATGGTGATTTACACTATGAGAAAATAAATAATTTAGCAGAATGTCTGTGGCAACTTAAGAGGCCATATTTGCAAAATCAGTAAAGTCTAGAATTTGGATTGACTTTCATTATTATCATTTCTTCATTTATTTTGATTTGGTGCCTTAAAGAAGTTTTGTGTGAATTTTTTGAAGAAGAATTATGTTTTTCTTCTTTTTTAAGAGGATTTTTTTCTCTTGAAGATTGCATGGTTGTGTTTTAAGTAATTGTGTCTCTTGTATGAAAATGATGTGTATTATAATAAAAGGTGTTTGAAATCTCTCTCTCTCTCTCTCGTGCAAATTTATGCAAGGGAGTTTAAAATATACTGTATATAGTTTCAGGAATATGGCAGAATTCAGTTTTTGCAAACAAATCAATACTATGCTTTTCTTCTCACCACAATTGTACAGAGTGGTTATCTGAGTTACTGTAGACTTTGTCAGTTTGAACCAGTCTGGCCATTCTCTGTTGACCTCTCTCATCAACAACACATTTCTGACCACAGAACTGCCCCTCACTGGATGTTTTTTGGCACCATTCAGAGTTCTAGAGACATTTCTGCGTGAAAATCCCAGGAGATCATCAGTTAAAGAAATACTCAAACTCAATGGCCTTCATTCCTCAAAATAATGATTGATGAGTTTCATGAGAAAGTTGTTTCCTTTTTTGCCATTTTTGACCGAATATTGATCTTATGACATGCCAGTCTATTGTATTCTGTGGCAACTCAAAAACAAACACAAAGACAATGTTCAGCTTCATTTAATGAACCAAATAACTTTCAACTGTGTTTGATTTAATGGCAAGTGATTTTCTGGTACCAAATGATCAATTTATCATGATTACTCAAGGATAAGGTGTTGGAGTGATGCTGCTGGAAATGGGGTCTGTCTAGATTTGATCAACAATGACTTTTTCAAATAGTGATGTGCTGTTTTATACACCAGTAATGTCCTGACTACTTTGTGATCAGCTGAATGCCACTTTTGTGAATTAGAAATTAGAAACAGAATTAGAAAACAACATATATATATATATATATATCTTCATTAGCAAAACTGTATAAGATATGTATAGTGTCACAATATATTCGCACTTCCATAAATTATGTTTCTAATTATTATTTCATATTTATATAATTTTACTACCACCGCATATCTATTTCAAGACAAATGAGTCCAATATTCATAAAAATGACAGTAACACATTATTTTATGGCTCATAAATAAGACTATTTAATGAGTAATAATTGGACTTGTAAAGGACTAATTACAGACTTGTTTGGAATTATAAGGTATTTATTAAGCCTTTGTTCACTGATTTCTTACGCTTGCCTAATGACCTCTTTTCTTTAGTTCTCTTTTTCATAACAATTAACATATTTAGTTCAAAACAATTGATACAATAGCTAGTAAGGTGCAAAATACATCCTTTATAGGAGGTGTGTGCAGCGAAGCCATTATCTGTATTTGTATCTATATCTATTCATATGACAAAATTATCAGTATCTGTCTCTGTATTCGGATAGAACCGTGAGTGGGCGGGGCTTAAACCGGAAGTGCGTCAAAACTAAATGAAACACCCATTTTTAACTGTTTCTTACATTTATCATTTCTAATAATAAAATATGCCTTTATATGCCTTTTCATTATAATAGCCATTAATTATTACTATTATTAAACAATTATTACTTAATTAAATTAATATTTAATATTTTTTTCTTACTAAAGTAAAGCGGAGTTTGTAGGCTACATTAACTGTGGAATATATTGTGGTTTCTCCTGGTAATTCTGATATTAATCTGCCTGAAACAGAATTTTTGTTTATCTGTGCATGTATAGCATCATTGTTCTAGAGACAGGAGGTATCAAGCAAAATGTGAAATGTCAGGCACACATATTGCAGTGAATAATTTAATCATTTTAAAATATTTATATAACGCCTTTCCAGAGCTCAAGAACATTTAACATTCTCAAATGTATCACAGTTTAAAGAAGTAGAAAAAAAAAGAGGGAGCATGTTTTAGATTCTTCGTTTTACATAAGGAGGAATATTCTGAATATATGAATACTCTAAGGAGCATTTAAACTTTTATGGAACATTTCAACTTTTTTTGGAATAAAGTCTTAACCAGATAATTTCCTTAATCGCTGATGTGGATATAACTGTGGTCAACAGATAGACGAGGTCAGGAATTTAACATTGCGCTCATACTAGAATTGTGTGATACATTAACATTGATATTTCAAGATGTGGAAAGTGTATATGTTGTCATATCTTAGTTAATGTTACACGTGACAAACTGCAGACGCACAAAGTTAACAGAGAACGCAAACGAATCGTGCCATTATCCGATCTGAATTCACACCTTTTGCATTTTCATTCATAAGGTTTACACTTCAGATTCATAAAATTGTTATTAATTTTGGATTTGTTTATTTAACCCTTGTGCGACCTTCTGGACATTTTAGTTTTTTCGATCATTTTGGCTGTGTTAATGCCAATGGCATAAATTTGGCCAAAGGTGTGTATTTTTGGGGGAATTTTGATATTTCAACCTCAGTTCCTTTAATACATCTATAATACACTGTGTATTCAAAAGTTACACTCAGGAGTTTTTGAAACACTTTAAAATGTTAAAATTTGATCCCAGCGCCATTAAAGCATAAAATCATTAATTTTATGATATTATGTTTTTATTCCGGAGCCCTGGATTGAAAGTTAAAAGTTTTATATTTTCCACCAGATGGTGCCATTTTTCTTATGTTTAGCCTATGGAGCAAATACATGCTTTTTTCCTATTTTCTGTTTGCTGTATTATGGAGCGCTGCAGGCCAGTTGAATAAATGATGCATCTAACATTGTGTGGGTGTGTTGGTGTGGATGTCAGAGTGTGTTTTGTATTTGTGTATTGAGAAATGTGTGTGTGTGTGTGTGTGTGTGTGTGTGTGTGTGTGTGTGTGTGAGAGCGTGTATTTATCACTTTGTGGGGACCAAATGTCCCCATAAGGATAGTAAAACCCAAAATGTTTGACCTTGTTATCAAATTTCCTCGGTCCCCATGAGGAAAACAGCTTATAAATCATACTAAATTATGTTTTTTGAAAATGTAAAAATGCAGAATGTTTTCTGTGAGGGTTAGGATTAGGGGTAGGGTTAGGTTTAGGGGATAGAATATAAAGTTTGTACAGTTTAAAAACCATTATGTCTATGGAAAGTCCCCATAAAACATGGAAACACTATGTGTGTGTGTGTGTGTGTGTGTGTGTGTGTGTGTGTGTGTGTGTGTGTGTGTGTGTGTGTGTGTGTGTGTGTGTGTGTGTGTGTGTGTGTGTGTGAAAATAACAAAAGTGGCATTATGTAAACAAACTGGCATTTAAAGGGTTAAATTCCTGAAAATGAATGAATATTTGGAAGTTATGATCAGGACTGATGTTGGTTAAGTCAGTGAAAGTGGAAAATACTATTAATATATAATATTGTTATGGCGGTTTTTTGATACGGACATAACCAATAAAATATGTCATCTGTACCAGACTATATATATATATATTTTTTTTTTTTTTGTTGTTGTTTTTAGCTAATAAATTCATTGTTATGACAAAAGCAAATGGGCTATAAAGAATACGAAATCAACTAATAAAGGCTCAATAAATACTTCAAAATGCTAAACAAGTCCATAACTAGTCACTTAGAAGTGCAATTATTAGTCATGAATTACTGTCTAATTTCTGATTCCTGAACAAAAGTGTTATCAAAATGACTACTATATATATTTTCTGTCAAATATTCTATACAATAATTGTTGGAATCATTAGTATCCCATATAAATGTATAAACATATTATACATGCTATTTGTTCCTTAGACTGTATTGCTTCAGTTATTGACCTTTTACAGTGCTATTTGACTAAGAAGTATCATGGAAGTAAACTATAGCAAGTGTAACAAATTAACATTATGATATGACTATTGAGATTCGGTTGTACTACTGAAATTCTGTTGTGGGTTAGGGTTAGTGGAGTGGAAACCTTCTGCCTGCACACGTAAGTTGGGGGCTTAGACCGGTGTCAGTCCGCTGACCTCATAACACGAACACCAGTCTGTAAGAGGGCTTCTCAGGCAGCTTTCCAGGTGCATCGGCACCTCTGTAAAAATGTGTGAATGCATCAAACTCCACCACAAACTGACTAGCAGGGTCGGGGTAATTAAAATAGGTGCGGTGAAAGACCGCGCTAAGTTTAGAAAACACAGAGACCATAAAAGTCAGTACGTGTGGAGGTGAGATCCGTCAGGAGTGCGGCGAGCTGGCTATAATTTCTTATAAACCTCCGATAAAAGTTGGCGAACCCCAGAAACCGCTGCACTGCTTTGTGAGAATCTGGGAGAATCCACTCGGAGACGGCTTTAACCTTGGCCCCGTCCATACGCACTCCCTCGGACAATGAACAACGAGAACGAAAAAAAATGTGCACATCTCCGCCTTGACAAACAGATTATCCAATAGCCACTGAAGCACCTGCCTGACATGCCGCACATTGTCCTGCATATTCTTGGAGAATATCAGAATATCGTCAAGATAAACAAAACAAATGATCGACCATGTCTCTAAGCACGTCATACATGAGCCCCTGGAAGATGGCGGGGGTGTTGACCAATCTGAAAAGCATGACCAAATATTCAAAGTGCCCCCTATGTGTGTTAAATGCAATCATCAACTCATGCCCCTTCCTGATACGGACCAGGTGATAAGCGTTGCATAGGTCCAACTTCGTAAAGATGGACGCCCCTTGCAAGAGTTCGAAGGCTGATACCATCTGTTTTGTTTTATAAATATGACTTTGTAACTCAATTATGACTTACTAAAGCACAAGTTTATTATTATTATTATTATTATTATTATTATTTTACTATTATTATTATTATTATTATTATTATTGCATGTGGTAGAAACGAGCCTCCATACACGACTGGGTCATTTATCATTGAAAGTATGTGTGGCATCTGGAAATGTTCCCACATTAGACTCAGATTGGTCGGCTCAGGTATTACACCACTGATTACATAAGCAATTCTTACTTTGAAAAGCCTGTTTTCAGTTCTCTTGTGATAAAGACTCTATGAAATGCTTTGATGAAACAGACTTTTTTCTTGTGTCTAAGCAATTCTTATTGAAACTCAATATTTCAAGTTAATGTCAGTCATTTCTGCGGACTCTAGAGTTTCTACGTGTAATTGCAAAAATAAATCACTGTTATCCAAACAAATAGGTGGGTAGGCGGGTTCTGATGGGAGAGGCCAAGGAGATGATGTCATCAATAAGTTTGGTCCATTTCCCAGAAGAGAAATAATGTGCATATTAAATGACTATGTCTGTTAAAATTGTATTTTTGTCAGCTTTTAAGGGAGCACTAGCATAAAGATACCCTCAAAGAATGCAAACCACAAAGTTCCCATTTTGATGTATGTTACCTCAGAGTGTTCTCTTCTTTATGTGTACAAAGTTTTATTAAGTTTGAAAATTGCGCTCAAAAGATACAGGCTTATTAGTCATTATAGACCATGCCCCAAAACATATTTTATATATATCTTCAGAATGATATGACATCAAAATTCATTTGATAACTTTTATCAGGAGGGTCTGTAAATTATGTATACAAAGTTTCATTAGAATCAGGCAAACGGTCTAGGACGAGTTTGAAAAAGTAAATTTTTGGAATAATTCAAAATTGGAGAAAACGTTTCTTGTGGAAATGGAAATTCAAGTGATCATATGATTTGGGGGCACTGGTGGATTCAGAGAAGCTATACATTTTTATTGTAGCCTATGTGGTTCCAGAGTTATTAGCAAAAACACAAATTAGCTAATTATAGCGCCACGATTTGGCTGATTGTCACGAAATTTGATATGCAGCTTTGTGTAGATACTTTGCTTGTGTATAGTAGTATAGTAATTTCCATAACCCTTGGCCATTCCCAATACCAGTTATAAGGTGCTGAAATTTGATTGGCCGTTGGCAGCCATTTTGTTAATATGTCGAATCGAATTTAAGAATAGGTTAGCATTTGAACCAAAGAAGATGCATATTTAATTTGAACTGTCACTCAAATGGCTGCAAAGTTATCACAGTTTTTTAGTTGTAGTGTCCCCTAGGGGTAGAATTGTATGAAACTTTGCTGAGATCTTCTAAACGTCCTGTTGACTACGTGTACTGAGTTTGGTTACGTTTGGAGTTTGCGTTGTGTAGATTTGATCAGATACTCAAATTGTGCAAAACCGAAAGAATTGTATTGTTAATATCTTCGGAACGAATTAATGTATAAAAATTTGTTTGATACATTTTTGTCAGGGGGGGTCTGTAGAAGAAGTATACCAAATTTTGTGGGTCTAGGAGGAGTTCGATAAAGTCGTTTTTTTTAATTTCCAATAGGATTTATAAGGTGCTGAAATTTGATTGTCCATTGGCGGACATTTTGTTAATATGTCAAATCGATTTTAAGAATAGGTTAGCATTTGAACCAAAGAAGATGCGTATTTAATTTGAACTTTGTCACTAAAATGGCTTCAAAGTTATCACAGTTTTTTAGTTGTAGAGCCCCTAGGGGTAAAATGGTACAAAATTTTGCTGACATTTCGAAATGTCCTGTTGACTACGTGTACTGATTGTGGATATGTTTGGATTTTGCGTTGAGTAGGTTTGATCAGTTACTCAAATCGTGCAAAACCAAAATAATTGTAATGTTAATATCTTCTGAACAAATTGACATATAAAAATTAGTTTGATACATTTTTGTAATTTTACTTGGGTACAGTTTTTGGTTCCTCTACCTCGGGTAATACCTTCTGGGAAATTTTTTATTGTAAAAGCTCATTTACACGTACACCAGAAACACGTTTAATGCGAGAAAGCTGCTGTAGACATGAAATCGTTGTGCACTGATGTGTAATGACACAGATGCATTGCGCTGCAATGGCTGTGTTTCCCTCAACATCTGACTTAGCGTTTCCCCCAATGCGCTTGAGAACAAACGCACATGCACACTCTTCAAATGGGCACGTTCTATTCAGAAGAGGTCATCCCTATACACTATTAACTTCTAAGCCTTTACCATCCACTCATGGCTGTATCCACCATTGAGGTCACCGAGGTCCGGACCTCAGTATTATTTCCCAAGGTGTATATTAAAAGTCATAAAATAATTGCCTAATAATAACTCTTTGGTGCTGCAAAGATAACCGACCTTTTCAGGTGACTGCTTGCTTGAGTTGACCAATGCAATTGGCTTGGGGCAGGCTTTGCGCTCCACTGTGCTGGACTATGTAAACAAACCGGGCATGTTAACCGCCGAAGCGTTTTGAGGTAACTAGAGAAACGGACTGATAATGATATTCTTTTCTTTCATATCAGTTTGTGTAGGGTTGAAATGCATGTTAAAATGACGAGGTACCACTATATATTTCTATTTTCATTGCAAGATTATCCTACCAGAGGCCGGCAACATTTGCCAATAAATATCAGTAGTTTAGTTTACTTTCTTTCCTGACGCAGACAAAATGAAAAGACTGCATCAATTAAAGCTCAGCTTTGGGAATGGAAGCAACAGGGGACAAGATGAGACTGAGAGAAAAAGAAAAAGAGAAGATGATGGAGATGAGAGAGGAAGAGCAGGTACTACCCACTGTGCCCAGAACATGATTAGTGTTATGTTACTGTGCTGTTTAACACAAACAAAAACTGACCTGATCTCATTCAAACAATGTAGGATAATTACCACAGAGATATGTGTTCTTTGGTAATTAGAGTGAAGCCTATAGGTTCAATTTAATTTCATAAGTACAGTGTCATAATACAGTATAGCACTATTGTATAGATATCATTTTGTGTAAAACACATTTTTCCTATGTTTATGTACTGCTCGAGACACATTTGTATAATTCAAATCCAAAAAGATCATTTATGCTACTGGACACTGACATGGGTTTAAAGCTAGTATTATTCAACATGCTAAAATGCACACATGTCGATCAGGGAAATCAATATTTTTCACCACCCAAACCCGCTAGCAAATGTAGTTTTTGGACCTCTGTATTTTTTAAACCCTTCATACGGCCACGCACCCACTATGAGAGCAGGTGAGGGCTGAAAGATGTGGGGCTCTAAAATAACAGTAATTTGGAATTCAATTCAAGACATTTTATTGAAAATCCAGTTTGAAGCTATCTATTATGCTTGTTCTCCCTCCCTTCGAAGGCTGATTTATCACGTTTGGAACGCAGCCAAAAACACCACTTGTGCGTTAACATGGACACATAAGCCGTGTTCTCCAACAGAAACTGTTTGTGTAAAAGCGTTTTATCTTAACGACCTTTAATGCTTTAAACGTTAGTAAAATGTTCATATTACTTTTCAGAACGGCACTTTCTGCGAAAACCTATATAAGTCTAGTACCCCTTCTGTCGCTCTCTCCACGTTGTGTCGGAGAAGCGACACTAGGGGTCTCTCTTGAGCGCCGATATTCACCTCTGACCTATTGAAAAGGGCCAATGAGAGTTGGCAGTCAGTATTTGCATACCCGCCCCGCATACATGGGTATTTAAGCCGGGCAAATACGGAAGTTTAGTCAGAAAATTTCTTCGGAGCCGATGGTCTGTCTGCAGTTTGCTGCGAGTTAGACACCACATTAACCGTTCCTGTTTCCTCTGACGATCTGCATGCTGTTGGATCTTGACGGCGCACAACAGCGGCTTTCTCCTTTACATTGCACGGCGTGCATTGTTGCCCCTGAGTGCTTCGACAGCGCAGACACACACACACACTGTGTATTAAAAGAGTAAATTCCTATTAAAAGAGTAATTTCTCTAAAAGGGCAAAACACAGCGGCATTGAACGTTCTTTTCAGAACGCGTCTTTTTCAAGATGCCCTTCCGCCCCTGTGTTGTTCCTGGATGCGGTAGAGCGCTCTCCGCTTCAGATGGCCACAGGCGCTGTCTCGTGTGTTTGGGCCACGATCACACCGAGACGGCGTTTGTGGATGGTTCATGTTCTCACTGCGAGAACATGACCATGACCACGTTGCGATCGCGGCTTGCTTTCAACAGAAAGCAAGCCACCCCAGCTGCACCCCGCATTGCTCCTTCTTCCCACGGGATTGAGGACGATGCGGTTGGCGCTGGGGCGATTTGGGGCGGCAGCGGTGCGGTTTCGCCGGGTAGCCCCCGCGAACCTCCCATTCCCCGACACGCTCGCTGGTCCCGCCCACGCCAGCGGCGATAGCAGCTCGCCTCACGGACCAGCTGTCTATCCTCCCGAGCCCGAAGCAGATGAGCTCGCCGCTGCATCAGAGAGTGTGATGTCTGATGCCGAGGACTCCCCTGGACTGCCGCCGGGCCAGCAGGCCCAGGCTGAGGCCGACAGCTCAGATGTCTGACATGCTTTCCGGCCGCCATAAGCGTGGGGTTGGATTGGAACCCTCCATCCTCCCCACAGCCTTTACGGTTGGATGACTGGTTCCTGGGGCAGCGCGCGTTCGCGCCTCGCATCCCCCAGTCCCGCTTTTCCCGGAGGTGCATGACGAGCTGACGCCTACGTGGAGAGCCCCGCCTCCGCCCGTCTAGGTGCCACCCGCTCCACTCTCACCACCCTCGACGGCGGAGAGCGCCACGGATACAGGGCTGAATCCCCAGGTCAATAGGGCAGTTGCGTACCATCTATGCCCCGGTAGCCCTACCTCCTGGCGTGGCCGCCCGTACTCCCATCCAAGCCCTGTAGGACAACATCCTCGCCAACGCCGAAGGCCTACAGTGCGGCTGGACGCGCTGCCTCCGCCTCTGCATGCGATGGCCATCCTGCAAGTCCACCAGGCCAAAGCACTCAGAAACATGCACGGGGGTGGACCTGATCCTGATTGCTGCAGGAACTGCGCTCAGCGACCGACCTCACCCTGAGAGGCGACGAAGGCCACAGCGCAGGCACTCGGACAGGTGATGGCCACCCTAGTGGTCCAGGAATGCCATCTTTGGCTCAGTCTGGTCGAGATGCGTGAGGCCGACAAGAACCGCCTCCTGGACGCACCTGTCTCTCAGACTGGCCTTTTCGGCGACACCGTCGAGGACTTCACCCAACAGTTCTCCGCGGTGAAGAAGCAGACGGAGGCCATCTCTCAAGCATCATGCCCGCCGCAGACCTGCCGCTCACGGGCCCTGCCCCGTCTGCCCGCCGAGGGCGTCCCCCTGCGAAGAAACCAGCTCCTGCTCCGCCTCAACCCGGGCCCAGCTCTCAGCCCCAGCATCGAGCACCCCGCAGGCGGCGCACGCCCCCTGTCTCACGAACCCCCTCTAGGACCCGGAAGGCTCCCAAGCGTTCCTGAGACAGCCGACCCAGAGCCCAAGACGTTAGCTCCGGATTTGGTAAGACCGCTCCGTCCCCCAGTGGAGGGCCGGGAGGAGAATCCTTTGTTTTTTCATTTGCCACACCCCCTGACGGGGGCTGTGGTACCCACATTCTCAATAAAAGAGCTATTTCCTTTGCCTCTGGGTCACCTGGCCCGCAAATGCCGTTCTCACGGCAATCTGCTTTCAGATTACGACAGTCCCGGTACACCGGACGTGGCGATCCCGCCTTCCGCCTGCCTACGACTGCCCCCCGGCCGGCCGGTTCAGACGAGTCCAAAGGATGCCAGCAGACCTCCTCCTCAGTCACGAACCCGCCCCCTGCCGGGTGCGCGGAGCAAGGTAAGTTCTTTGAGTCTATTCTCAGCACCCCAGCCTCAGGCCGCAACAAAGCCGCCCGACGCTGCATTACCTGTTCCGCCCCGCTGCGAGGCCCCGCCGGGTACGTCCAAAATACTCGTCCATTTGGTGCCCCTAGCGCAGAGCTGGGAAGCGTGGTTTTCGCTTCCCAACACATCACGCTGGCTGCACCGGACCATTCGACTCGGTTACGCAATTCAGTTTGCCCGGCTCCCGCCCCCCTTCAGGGGCGTCCGCTTTTCCGCAGTACACGGCGAGCATGCCAGTTCCCTGCGCACGGAAATCGCGACCCTCTTCTCCAAGGGCGCGGTAGAGCCCGTCCCTCCAACCGAAATGAGGAAGGGTTTCTACAGCCCTTACTTCATTGTACCCAAGAAAGGCGGCGGCTTACGACCAATCCTGGACCTGCGAGTTTTCAATCGGGCCTTGTTAAAACTCCCGTTCAAAATGCTCATGTTGGCAAACATCGCCTTGTTCCCCTCTCAGGGTAACTAGAAGGATCCCGCTGTTCATATGGGGCATTGGGGAAGGGTACGTGCAGCCAGGTACAGACGATGCGCAGCACTGGATGAATCCCTGCCCGCCTCTGTATCGGCAGTTCACGTACACGGTTCAGCACATGGCAAGTTTGGAATGGGTCCCCTAGTGTCGCTTCTCCGACACAACGTGGAGAGAGAGCGACAGAAGGGGAACGTTTGGTTACGTATGTAACCTCCGTTCCCTGAGGGAGGGAACGACACGTTGTGTCTTTCCTCCGCCATGTCGCTGAACCGAGCCACTGTTGTGGCCGGACCATTTCCGGCTCCTCAGAAAAATCCTGACTAAATTTCCGTATTTGCCCCGCTTAAATACCCGTATGCGGGGGCGGGGTATGCAAATACTGACTGCCAACTCTCATTGGCACTTTTCAATAGGTCAGAGGTGAATATTGGCGCTCAAGAGAGACCCCTAGTGTCGCTTCTCCGACACAATGTGTCGTTCCCTCCCTCAGGGAACGGAGGTTACATACGTAACCAAACGTTTTTAACTGAATGTAAACACGATCAAAGTCTTGACAGAATGAAAGATATATGTGGAATGAAAGATATAGAAGCGTCAGCAAATTTCACACAGCAAACTAACAAGAAACTATGATTCTAACCACAGGTACAGAGCTGTAGTCCCAAACACACAACTTTGCGGTGCTGTTTGTTAACGTTTGTTTGAACTACACTTTTGGGAAAAAACAAATCGTTAAACTATGTTGGTAATGATGGAACTTACAACCATAGTTGGTAGATGTTTTTGGGAAACACACCCCAGTTCAGTGTTCTTCCTTTTCATTTCATTAAATCGGCTGTGGTATTTTGGTAACAGAATCAATATCCAGTTATGCTAAGATAGTATGAAGAATATTTTCTCCATTTAGTCTCATTTTCATTGCACCATCTCTCTCTCCTCACATCTGTCCTATTGATCGGGATATCGGGCTCTCAAAGTCCTATAGTTCCAATAGATGCATCTACCAAATTTCCTCTCATCGCTCGCCAGCCAAAACCTGTGTGTTCTCAAAGAAGTTAATTTAAGCAGGCCTGTTCAAACGTTGGAAAAAATTTATTTGTCTCTGCATGTGTGTGCTGCATTTGCGACAGGGAGGTGAGCGTTTCCCCCTACACACAATCAGAACAAAATCACGTTGAAGTTGTTAGCAGATAAACAACAATCACACCGGACAAAGGAGGTGATAATTGCAGCCAACTCAGCCGTCGAAACGAATATCAATGGTGTTTGAATGAGTCTTATCTGTCAAAGGATTTTAATGTATCTGGTAATTGCAGAAACAAAGCGTCTTGTGTGCTTTAATTGAGCCACTGTGTTCTTCTGGGTAAAGAGACTCAATCAGTATGCAGTCAAGGGACCCATCTTATGTTCTGTCAGTCAAGCGCTCCTCTTCAGAATTCTTTTTTTTTATTATTAAATTACCTTCTCTTGTGTTAAGAATCATGTTGAGCTAAAATTGTGTTTGTTTGGGGGTTTTTTCCTCATATGGAAGCCTACAAAGAGAGAAAATTACTTAAGATGATGGAATTGCAAGAAAAAAACAAACATGCATCCTTGCTGTGTGTCAACAAACATCCAATCCTCTAATCTGATTGGACAAGTCACATTCTAAGAATGCTGCAGCTGGTTGTAAGAAACCCTTATAAACAGGTAAAATATGAAATAAAATGAAAAAGCTTAAGTGACAATAGACTTAAAAATGTCTTAATGTAAGTGATTTCTTGCAACTGTGCCCTAATGTTATAATTACAGCACTGAGACGCTTCACGGATTGTTCTAGAGTATGTGAGCAGTGTGAAACGTAATAGTTGATCCTGCTTTGGCTTAGTTTGGAACTATTTTCTTTAACAGAGCAAAAAAAGATAAATTGACTGTCTGTATTGCATATTACGTGTAAGTTGGTTGATGTGAACTACTTGTTTTTAGAACTGTTGTACAAAAGTAAAATGAACTGCTTTACAAACGGGTTAATTACCTCAATCAAATGCATCCTATTTATACATAAGATTAATCCACTTCTAGAACATATGTAATATTCCAACTATTATCTGAACAAATAATGAAGCGAATGAACAGGTGAGATTTAACTCAATTACAGCTAGTCACAATGCATAACTTGTGTTGTACAACCCCAATTCCAAAAACGTTTGGACAATAAGAAAAATGCTAATAAAACCCAAAAGTAGTGATTTGTCGATTATATTCACGCTTTGATATATTGAAAGCTCAACAACTAAATTGATATTAGTCTTAAATTGTCCCTCTCTCAACTTTTTTGGAGTGTGTTGCAATCATCTGATTTGAAATGACTGTACATAAAAACAAATATATATGAAATTCACATGGTAGGCCTAATGCCAAATATAATGTTTAGTTTTAGTGCTTTCAATATAGCAAAGGGTGAATATTGAATATAATTTACAAATCACGACTTTTTGTTTTTATTAGCATTTTGTCCCAACCTTTTTGGATTTGGTGTTGTATATGCCGAATATGCAGTTTTCTTTAAAAGCGTACTACAAGCAAACTGGCAAAAACACAGGAAATTATTTTGTTTTAATGCTTATTTAAATTTGATTTTAAGATTGCATATTTGATCAAAGTTTGTTCTTTTATAGTTTGACACACGTTTTTGTCATTTTTCACATTATCAACTAAAATGTTACTGTCATTATAGCCCTTTTAAATTAAATATAAAGTAAAAATGACAAATTCATTGATGACAAAAGATGACACTAAGATTAAAAGTACTGTGCCATTTTCTGAAGTACCTTCAATCGTCATGGAAATACCATGCGACGTGATTATCCCTGATTATACACAAGAGAGATGTTTTCCCCAGTCTATGACTTTCATTGCAACTTTTAACACACAATGAAGTGAATGATGAGTGAGGCTGTCATTCTGCATAACATCTCCATTTGTGAGTGTCAGCGCGAGTAAATGATGACAGCATTTCTTTTTGATTTCTTCAATACATCACAGAAGCTACTGAATCGAGGAACAGAAGTGAGGAAAACAGTGTCCTGCTTCCGGTTCATTCAGTTTGTACAATGCATTTATATGAACACATCTACACAATCAACCTTCCATCCGCACTTCTAAACAATTAACAACAGAATCATATCCTCTCGGTGGTTACATTAGTAATTACAGATGAAAATACAGATTTCCTTTCAATATTGAGAAACCTATACTTTATTAAGCATAATCAGACATTTAAAAGGCAAGCACACACACACACACACACACACACACACACACACATATATACACACACACACACACACACACACACACACACACACACTGTCACTGATAGAAACAGCAATGTGTTCTGCCACTTTAATTACCGGCTATGACACAACACAAAAAGAATAAATAAGACAAGTCAACCCCACAGCCTTTATCATCTTGACACTTAACAGAAGAAATTACAATATTCTCTGTCATTTCACAGATTGCACAGCAATAAAGATATGCTGAAAGTCTTATCTTGAGCTGTCACAAGTTTAAGACATTCACAAATAATTGACTATACATAAAATGTTGGGTTCTCTTTCTAGCACTCTTTCTCTAACAACAGAATTTGTCCCTGACATTTAAGTGTCATCTTTTATTTTCTTTGGTCTGGTACAAATAGATATTTGTAACGCAATGCAATTCCTTAAATTGACCTATAAAAGCTTTATATTAGCCCTCGACATTTGTCATGTTTAAATTGTAGACAACAGCTTGCACATAGTCTCAGCCTCAGACGGCAAGCCCACGGACAGTCCATTCACTAGCTGTAATCTGATTCGCTGGTTTAATAAGTTCAGCCAGGATGCACAGCCTGTCTGGATATAAAGGCCAGACTGATTTCACTGTGAATTCAGCTACAGGCTGAAAGTTTTGCGGCTGAAATCGGTCTGTGTTTACCAAAATAAGAATCACTGCCCCCAGTGGCTGAAGCTGGAAGTGTTGTTAAACAAATGGGCACGTGTGAGTTATTCATTTCCAGGTGAAATGTCCACAGAGGGGTGCAAAAAGCGAGTTGTATTTGTACTGTAAATTATATACTACATTTAAGAGAAATGCATTTTTATTCATTCTTCATCTAACCCAAACCCCAACCCTAAACCTGAACCCCAGTCAAGGAGAAATCACTAGAGGGAAAGATTCACACTTGAATGGATGCAAAAAATGTCTGTTAGGAGATACTGCTTGTCAGTCATTTGACAGAATAGGGTTGATTTCAGGGTACATGACAATTTGGAAGCAACATGTTTATTTCTTGTGTGATCATGCTGACCAAACTGATAAAATTAGCATTTCTGAGAAAGCTTATCACTGGATTTTCAAAAGTTTGTGAGTATAATAGCATAAACTATTTGAAAGATGCTCCAAGTAAGTTAAGTGTTTGAAACAATCAGTACTTTTGACTTTTGGGTATCTATTTTTGTGGTATCATCTATTTAAGGCATGCCTGCCCACAGGGTCGGGGAGTAACAGAATACATTTAGCTAAAAATGTTACATATTTATTCAAAATATTCAAAATATTATTCCATTACTGGTTCAATTCAAATGGCTGGTAATCAGAATACAATTACATTCTGAATATATTTAGATTATTATTATTTATTTTATTTGTGTATCCCCATTTCTCCCAATTTGGAATGCCCAATTCCCACTACTTAGTAGGTCCTCGTGGTTGCGCGGTTACTCACCTCAATCTGAAAGGTGGAGGACAAGTCTCAGTTGCCTCCGCTTCTGAGACAGTCAATCCCCGTATCTTATCACATGGCTCGTCGTGCATGACACAGCGGAGACTCACAGCATGTGGAGGCTCATGCTACTCTCCATGATCCACACACAACTCACCACACGTCCCATTGAGAGCGAGAACCACTAATCGTGACCACAAGGTTAACCCGTGTGACTCTACCCTCCCTAGCAACCGGACCAATTTGGTTGCTTACGAGACCTGGCTGGAGTCACTCAGCACACTCTGGATTCGAACTCTCGACTCCAGGGGTGGTAGTCAGTGTCAATACTCGCAGAGCTACCCAGGCCCACATATATTAAGATTATTGTACAGATTAATTTGCATTGTATTGTCATTTGTTTCATTTAATATATAGTCTATTCAGTTCCTCGGATCCTTTAAACAGCGGTGAAACATTTTCTTATGAAGTGTTACATCCATATATGCAGACAGAAGGCACTTTTATACAATGAGTGAAAAGGTAGATATGACATCATTGAGGATCTTCCCATTGTGAGCTAAACAGAGAAACTAAATCTTGATTCTATAGCTTAAAAGAAGACAGTTAGAAACACTTTGACAAATGAAACATGAGTCCAATAAATACACCATTACAACAATATATTATTTGTCAGTGTTTTTTCATGTGCTTTGGGTTGATGTCTACACGAGAAATGCTAACCTATGTAGCCTTTAACATTGTAGAAAGCTACAAATAATATATTTCCTGCCTCATTCAATGAACGGGATCCACATATAATCAAAAAGATGTTTATGTATACACTCTGTGGGGTTCTGAAGTTTGTAGAAACCGAAATAGTTACCCTTGTGTAAAATGTCAAACATTTAACTTTATGCTAAGATAAAATGCTATTTCTAGCCCTTACATGCTGCTGTAACCATCTGACTATATTTTATAAAGAATTATATAAACAAATCCCATAATGTACAGTCGCCCGATTGTTATCGCACAATAAACCCAAACAGGGTGATCAGGACCCCTATGCGAAGCGGAGGACTCTTATCAGCCTGAAGGGGTTTATTTTTCTATAACAACCAGCTGACTGTATATTATTCTGCTTATTACATGGCAACTAACCAGATAAATAAATGGAAATGAAACATTGATTTTCAATGTGATTATGTGAGAAAGAAAATGAAATCACTGAAGCGTTGAAATCCACCTCCGGTTTGCAAGTTCTGTTGATGTTTATGTTGAGAAAATGAATGTCTGGCTCCTTAATATTCAGCCTATTACAACACTTGCCAACTAAGTAAATTACTGGATGTGAAACATTGATTTACATTGAAATCTTTATATTATATCATATATACGGTGTGTTTTGTCATACTGTACTTGCATATTTGTTTTCACGTAATTATAGTAAAAGTGAAAGAAATGTTCTAAATTGCATTTTACAACATGTATTAAAGTAATCTGTAGTGAAATACATTTTAAAAGTAACCCTCTCAACCCTTCTGCCCCTAAACTGCACAATACAAACAAACCAAATTGAGGTTGGTAATTTTACATGTCAGTCAGATGTACTTTTCCTGTCTATTGGGGCTTTTCCACTGCATGGTTCAACTCGACTCTGCTCGCTGTTTGGTGGTTTTCTACTGTGGATAGTACCTGGTACCGGATACTTTTTTTAGTATCACCTCGGTCGAGGTTCCAAGCGATGCCGGGCCGATACTAAATGTGACGTCAAAACCCTGCTGTGGCAGGGCGGAGGGCGGGCCGGGTCGTGATTAGAGGTCGACCGATTAATCGGCCGGCCGATTAATCGGCCGATTTTTAGCATTTTTTACATAATCGGCATCGGCCAATATCCAAGTATATCAAGCCGATTATTAGGCAGGCGCATCTGTGGGCAGCCTAGTGTTGTTGTGGAACACGTGTTCGACGCAGGCTGCCCCTAGAGTCATTTTCCAGCAGAGTGAGCAGACCTCATCCAGTGCCTAAGGAAGGAGCTAAGTTCCTTGGAGAAAACAGTAAGGATTAAATTTGTATAACTTCTTTATATTAAATTAAAAACTTTTGATATTTTACTGCCAACTTCGAGAAAAAACGCGACATGACGTTCGGCTACTTTGGATATTGATAGCGTAGTTGAAGTTGCATTATCACAGCAGAAGGTTTGCTATCATGTCACAATAAGTAAGCAAGAATTTTGCAATTACAGACAGTGAATCTGAGACTTTTATTTGTTCTGTTTGTGTGTCTTATATTTGAGAGGGTTGTCACTCAATGCAGATAAATAAGTAATAAAAAAGATACCAACGCAGTATAGGCTATTGAAGGACTGGCTTTGGTAAGCTCAGACGTTATCGGTTCTGTTGTCGGTACTGGAGAAATTAAGAAAATACATTTATTATTGCTATAAAGAGAAAGTAATTTTATCTCGCCAGCCATTTCTATGTATAATAATTCTATGAAACCATTTGTCTGTGATGCAATTGAGCTATTCGCAGTCAGAGAGAGAGAGAGAGATCTCGCACACAGCGAGAACAAAACAAGCCCAACACGAGCCCAGCTAAATGAGTGACAGAACTAAACATTCAAACGTAGCCTGGTTTAGATCTGTGATATTAGTCTGATTTTATTTTATATTTCGCCTTCCAAAGATTATAAAAAGAATATTTATACATAAGCCGCATTCTGTCTAGCACAACTTCCTTCCCTTCACAGCGGTGCACTGACATTTCTCCCTAAAACTCAAACTTAACGTCAGAATCAGCACGATCGGTGATTGTTGTAAAATGCTACTGTTGCTAAATTGCGGGACGCGTTTAATAATAAAAAGAGCGCAAGAAATACCGTTCCCAAGGCGGCACGGCTCCGATACAGACCGCAAAGAGACAAGCAAAGTATAGGCTACTTTGTGTTTTATGTGCGCGTCTAAACGATCAACTATACACAAAAATATGTCAAAACGACTGGCTTGGAGATTCACTTAAACACAGTTTATGTCTTAAATGGACGTAGTTATGGAAATAGTTGGGGAGAAATTATGCTGCATCAGGAGCCTATTAGATCTGAACTCGGTCTTAAAGGGGAAGCAGTCTAATAAACATGCTGACGATTGAGCCATTACTGCGAATCAAACAACAAAAGGCAAAGAGAAAATCACTTACAGCTCTTGAATGAATAACTTCTGCATTAATAAGCATTAATCTATCTATGATAAACTATACAGTGTTATTTTACAATTGATTACTAGATTATTAGATTTCTTTTTAGACCACACCTGAACAGTAATGTTAGTAGACCTTCCTGAAATTAAATCACTGTGCCTATATAACGTTTATCTTTGTTTAATATATATATATATATATATATATATATATATATATATATATATATATATATATATATATATTATAACAAAAGAACCGTTAAGAATACAATTAAAGTACCGGATCGATAAGCAGTATCGGTAAGAGTAATACCATTAAAACCTTAACGATACCCATCCTTAGTTATGCCTGTGCTTCTCATGAATGCTCTGAATATTGGATTACTTCTCTGGATTGACCCTTAATTAAAGCTGCATTTGGATCTCAACCTTCGTGTCTCGGAGCAGTTTGTAACACCTGCTTTGTTTATTTAATATATTTGTTATACATTATTTATACAATAGGTTTTTACATTATACATTTTTAATTTAAGTATCAAGTGTTCAATAAATGTACTTGTTGAGAAATTTTGTCTATCTTAATTATTTGTGTTACATTTTATCTTTCAAATAAAAGGTCCAAATAAGAGGTTAAAAACAAGCACATATCGGCCAAAATAAATCGGCTGCATTAATCGGCCATCGGCCGACCAGGATTTCAAAAGTTCGGCATCGGCATCGGCCTGAAAAAAACAATATCGGTCGACCTCTAGTCGTGATCCTACACACCCGGTCCCGTATTAGGCTAATTATGCCTCCGTGAGGTTTAAAGGCTGACTGCAGAGGGCCGTGCGGGAGAGAGAGATCGTTAGCGGACATGTCCGTCATGTGCGTTTGTGTTGTCTTTTAAGTTTTCCATTAAACTATGATTTATATCATCAAGCCGGTTCTCGCCTCCTCCTTTCCCATCCTTTAACTGTTTTACATTGGTGCCGAAGCCCGGGAAGGAGGAGGGATACGCCGTAGTAGAGTTCTCGCCACTACCGTCCACCCCAACGGAGCAGCCGCGGCCATCTGCCGGGGGACGGGGAGCCCAGCCACCTGAACGAGGACGATGGCCACCGACCGTGGTCAGGGCCGCTGCCAGGGGCGGAGGAGTCGCCTACCGGCCACTGAAACGCGGCGGGGTTTAAGACTGCCGACCGCGAGCGGGGAGGGGCTCACTGCCGACCTCCTGGAGCGAGAGAACCGCTGCCAGGGGCGGGGGAGACCCCTTCTAGTCCCTAAGAACGCGGCGGGGTGTTCCGTCCGCCAGGGGCTGGAGGACTGCCTCAGATCCGCCCGGAGAGGCGCGGCTGTCGTCCGATAAAGGGAGGAGGAGTGGCCGAGGAACAAGCTGCGGCGTATCGGAGAAATGGCGAGTAAGTTTTTTTTTTTTCATCTCTCTCTCCTCTCTCTCTCACTGTCGCTCTGCGTTGGCCTTTATCCTCTTTTAAATTGTACAGTTTTTTTGGGGGGGTACTACACTGTTACAGGAGTACCCTCCCATTTTAATCATTTCTGTTTCCCTCCCCTTGTCCCCTCCCTCGTCCAGGTAGATGGGGATGACCTGCCGGCAGTCAGCGCGAAGGCGCCCTCCCCAGGGAAAGAGGGGGATGTACGTCAGGCCGGGGCTCCCCAGCCTGAGAGAACGAGGGAGGAATGTGGCAGGGTGGAGGCGGGGCGGGTCGTGATCCTACACACCGGTCCCGTATTAGGCTAATTATGCCTCAGTGAGGTTTAAAGGCTGACTGCAGAGGGCCGTGAGGAGAGAGACTGGCTTGCATGATATATCCGTCATGTGTGTTAGTGTTGATCTTATAAGTTTTCCATTAACACACATGACTGATATATCATCAAGCCAGTTCTCGCCTCCTCCTTTTCCATCCTTTAAACCTCACGGAGGCATAATTAGCCTAATACGGGACCGGGTGTGTAGGATCACGACCCGGCCCCGCCCTCCGCCCTGCCACACCTGTATATCACTAATTGGTCATAGAAAATAGTCACTACCAGCGTCACTGGATTTCCGACACGTGACATCAACCCGCTAGTCTTAAAGTTAGCAACAGCGATAGCAATATCATTTGTTCACGCCACTTTTGAATTGTAAAAATAAATGGTTGTGCGTAAAACCACGCCGTGGTCAATAAATGAGGTGCAGACGGTCCACTCGTTAGCGACGAACGAAACAAAGCGAAACGAAAAAGACTTTCAGGAAGTGTCTCAGCTTTTAGCCGCACACGGCTAACACCCGACGTACCAACAGTGTAGGGGAAAGTTCAAATAAAAACTTGTGTGACTACAGAACCATCAAGGAAATGTGGAAGTGGTTCGACCAAATGGATGCTATCTAGACCGTTGAGCAATGGGAGGGAGAGTGCCCTGGACTCAGTCACGCCATTGATGGAGTCCACGATGGAGGATGGTATGTTTTGTTACATTAACTCTACACTCACCTAAAGGATTATTAGGAACACCATACTAATACTGTGTTTGACCCCCTTTCGCCTTCAGAACTGCCTTAATTCTACGTGGCATTGATTCAACAAGGTGCTGAAAGCATTCTTTAGAAATGTTGGCCCATATTGATAGGATAGCATCTTGCAGTTGATGGAGATTTGTGGGATGCACATCCAGGGCACGCAGCTCCGTTCCACCACATCCCAAAGATGCTCTACTGGGTTGAGATCTGGTGACTGTGGGGGCCATTTTAGTACAGTGAACTCATTGTCATGTTCAAGAAACCAATTTGAAATGATTCGAGCTTTGTGACATGGTGCATTATCCTGCTGGAAGTAGCCATCAGAGGATGGGTACATGGTGGCCATAAAGGGATGGACATGGTCAGAAACAATGCTCAGGTAGGCCGTGGCATTTAAACGATGCCCAATTGGCACTAAGGGGCCTAAAGTGTGCCAAGAAAACATCCCCACACCATTACACCACCACCACCAGCCTGCACAGTGGTAACAAGGCATGATGGATCCATGTTCTCATTCTGTTTACGCCAAATTCTGACTCTACCATCTGAATGTCTCAACAGAAATCGAGACTCATCAGACCAGGCAACATTTTTCCAGTCTTCAACTGTCCAATTTTGGTGAGCTCTTGCAAATTGTAGCCTCTTTTTCCTATTTGTAGTGGAGATGAGTGGTACCCGGTAGGCTCTTCTGCTGTTGTAGCCCATCCGCCTCAAGGTTGTGCGTGTTGTGGCTTCACAAATGCTTTGCTGCATACCTCGGTTGTAACAAGTGGTTATTTCAGGCAAAGTTGCTCTTCTATCAGCTTGAATCAGTCGGCCTATTCTCCTCTGTCCTCTAGCATCAACAAGGCATTTTCGCCCACAGGACTGCCGCATACTGGATATTTTTCCCTTTTCACACCATTCTTTGTAAACCCAAGAAATGGTTGTGTGTGAAAATCCCAGTAACTGAGCAGATTGTGAAATACTCAGACCGGCCCGTCTGGCACCAACAACCAAAATTGCTTAAATGACCTTTCTTTCCCATTCTGACATTCAGTTTGGAGTTCAGGAGATTGTCTTGACCAGGACCACACCCCTAAATGCATTGAAGCAACTGCCATGTGATTGGTTGATTAGATAATTGCATTAATGAGAAATTGAACAGGTGTTCCTTATAATCCTTTAGGTGAGTGTATATTCTGCCTGAAAACTTCACTTTATTTAGTTGACCAGCTACTCGAAACTTGCTTCTAAAACAATCAGGCCAATTTAACTGTTGCACTTGTGTAAAATCCCCATGCAACAACTGCTTTATGCAGCACAATGAGCTAGCAGCTAACAGCTAGTGGTCGTGTTATTGTTTTGGTTAGTTTGTGTCGTGTTTAAGATGATGTCACGGCAGTAGAGGCGGCGCAACTACTACGATCAGACTATAATCACACCCATGCTGGTCGAGTGCAGTCGAACCGAACCATAACATGCAGTGGAAAAGTGCCATAAATTTGCTGTTCTTGGCCAGAATAATCTAGAATGTGGACCAGACTGTAGGTCAATAATCAAAAGTCTGGCTACATAAGACTAGATTGCACGAAGGATGTTTATCAAACTACACTACATTTTCCAGTTTTCCAGAACCTTGGGGATATCAGCCAGATCATTTGAACTTTGAATAGAAGCTTTAGAGTGAAACTGACTGGGAAACTGTCCACTGTCAGTGTAACTGAATCACTGTGGCTTAATCTAACTGACAGTGATTTAAAAGGCTGCTTTTGCGTCATTATTCAAATTGCGTTCCATTTTAGTGATGCGCACACTAATTGCAGGGAACAGCCCATCATTATCATTTCACTTATCACCAGCCGAGCTCCACAGATTACTGCCACACATACCCGACTACCTGAATATCAATTACTGTGACAAGACCAGTGATCTTTGATGTCATTCAACCCCTCACTGTCTCTCCAGTCTTCCAGAAATAGAGTCTCCACTCAAGGTTTCTGGAGTCAATTATAGTGATGTGGCCATAACTTTTTTTGTTTCCTTTAAAGTTTTGTAGAAAAGCAGACTTCAGATTGTTTGCTGATGGAGGACTTCTCATCGATGCCCAACAATCACATAACTTCAGATAACTTATAACAGAACTTTCCACCACCCCAGGACGAACTGTAATGACTTAAGAGACACAATCAGTCTCTCCACTGTCTGTGTGAGTGTTTCTCTGAATGAACCAAATACACATCAAGCCCACAATTTCATCATTATCTCTTCATTATTGTACTGTTGATGCTGAGGGCCATGAGAGAGGCTGGAGGAACTTAACAAGGTCTTGAAATTGAGCCAGAAAAGGTGTAAATAAATCAATAAATCTTGAGTATGTTCGTCCTAACTAGTGTGCGGTACCTTAGATGTAACCCTCCTAAATCTGAACATTTCCAAAACCCACACAATGCCATGGAAATTTTTTTTCATGCAGCAGGATTTTGTGTTATTTTCTTTTTTCCTCCAATGAATGTCAAGTCAAGTGGTTTTTATTGTCATTCAACCATATACAGTTAGTACAGTACACAGCAAAACAAGACAATGTTCCTCCAGGACCATGGTGCTACATAAAAACAACATAGGACAAACCCAGAACCACATGAGACTATACAGACTAAATAACATACCTATGTAAAGGTATATATAGAATGTCTGCTTAACTTTCTGAAAAATCCTCAGACTTCTATCAAAAAGAAAGAAATATGTGCACACCACCCTTTTAATCAACTGGTTTGGCTATAGGTTCGTTGACGAATACGATCGCCAAAGATTATTAAAATAAGAAGTTTAAAAAAACAAAAATAATCTAGTTTAAGACACTAGCATCAAGTTTGTTAAAGTTGGAAAAACAATTTTAATATTGGTTACATTTTCTACAAAAAATAAAAATAAAATGAATAATAACTTGAAAATATGTATGTGGTTAACCGTCAAGTAAAATTGATTAAAATTATTTCTTCACTTAAATTAATAATAATAAACAAAGTAAAAAGTTTCATGATTTTTTAATCAAGAATATCAAGAAATATTCTACGGGTTACACCATTTGACCTTGTCCTTTTTCATAAAAAAGTCAAAATAGCTAAAATAACTGTGACCCACCATTCAAAATAGTAACAGTTAGAAAGTTGTATTTTACATGAATAACAGATAGTCGAAAAGTGTATGGCAAATAATTGGGTTTCATGTGTGAAAGTGGCTAATACCACCTTGCAGCCTTATCTACCCATGCTCATCAATTATAAGAGAGAAATTAGGCTAACTTACTTTGCTGGCTAGGTTCATTTTGACAAATGTCTCAAATCACGCTCATTTTGTCACCTTTTTTGTGCAAACCAAAAATCCTTCACATTTCTCTAATTCAGATGCGAGCACAAACTAGCATTCAAGCTTATTAACTCTATAAGCAATCCATTTCTCTAATCAACACACTACAAAGCAGCCTGAAGAGTGCCAGAAAAGAGCAAAGTATCAAGTCAGCAGACTGAAAGCTTGTCTTATTACACCTTGACATCAAAGACAGCACTGCCTCCCTGCATCAACACAAATGAGCTTCTCAGTCTTGTCAGGAAACAAGGAGAAAATTGGCTCGTGCTAATGTGCCATTTAAATGCAAAGAGTCATTCCAGCCGTGCTAGCTAAGAGTTCTGCTTTTTCTGCACCTGATCTTCAAAGGCAGCATGTCAAAGTGTCAGAGCAGGGTGGTCTCATACCAGGGGGCAGCGAGTGGGGCAGGGCAGCACCCATCCGTTTGAAGTCAAAATCAGAAAACTGACAGACACAGATTAAATGAGCTAGCATTTTGGAGAAGAATCTTGAATTTTAAACCAATAGCTGCTCTTAATGAACAGATTTATGACTTAAATTAGCTATTTTTGCACTGATATGACTGAAGTCTTCATCTCATGTGATTTTACATTATTTAAAACATATTTGTCAAAATTACTTTACATGAAATACATCTTTTAGGTTTTTCGCTGCTGTATTAATAGGCTACAGAGTCAGGGGGGCCAATAACTGCATTTCTTTTCCTCTTTTTCTCAGTTCCACTTCATTAGCATGCTGAACAGACCCCAGTATGGATCAATCCTACTGAACATGTTGCGCCCAATAAACTAAGCTGTCGTCTCAATTGGAGCGTCTTTAGCAGCTTTGGTGGAATTGAACCCTTCAGATAAGTGCAGTATTGGATGTCAACACAAAATGTCATAGATTGTTTTCAAGTGTCCAGTTAGCAACTTTACACAATGCTTCAGCATTCAGGACAGTGGACGGTAGAGGCAGAATGATACAAATATCACAGTGTCATAGCATGTTAACAGGATATACCACTATACAGCTATTACTTTCTGGAAATTCAACAAAAATGATCTCAATTAAATAACCATATGGCAATGCCCATTTTTTGATAATCCCATTAACTAAATGCTTTACAAATGAAACCTCTTCATTTCATTTCATTATTATTTTGAACTTGATGGACACAACCCAAAAGGATAAGACTATTCAGTAACACTTTATATAATTTTTTTTTTATTGGTTAAGGGTTAATAAAGGGGTTCATGATGACCAATAACGTAATTTACAAATGCATTATACGGGACCTATTTTAAGAGCGCTAAGCGCTATGCTTCAAGTCATAAGCGTAAAGTCGGTGGGCATAGCCATGAAGTTTTGGTGTTTTCACGCAAACATGCCTTTGAAACGTCTTAGCACAATTACCTGTTTCTCAGGAAATAGCAAACTGCGCTTTGCACCACTTCATTAACATACGATACACCCACAGTTTGCGCACATACACCCACAGATAGCGCAAACACTCCCACTCACGCCCACTTGCGCTTTGAGCTTGCACGAAAATTGTGCTTCAAATAAGAGCTCTCATGGAAATTAGATAAGACGTAGCACATGGTTGTAGCGTGTAGCCCTGTGCTTTGTGCACCCATGAAAATATAGCCCTAAATCTTGATATGCAGTTATAACAACATGAATAAAAAGGGCATCTTTCATTCAATACTTGCCAAATAGTGAGCATTTTAAGTGACGTGTGGTAAATGCTTGATACCATTTATTCAACTTAATAACCTATGAAAATTTACCTTTTTCAGTTTTTGCAACGGTTTATAATGCATTTGTAAACAACTTATTAGTCATCGATGAGACCCTTAATAACGCCTTTACAATGGGAACAATATTGGACATGATCCTTGGAGAAGCCTAGCCATTTACATACCATAAGATATTATAACAATACTTGTTCGCTGTACCATGATACTAACACAGGCTTTTGAGAAAGATAACTTTGATAAACTTCATCTTGTGCTGTGTAATGTGAAAAGGGTCACGCCAAATGGGATAGGACCGGCACTGCTGAGATGTGTAAACCCTTAACGGACACAAGCGTTCACATTCAACCATAACACAAATTGCTTTTTAGACTTGATTACCATTATCAGCGCAATAAAACAAAGCTCTCTGTGATTCTCTGTGCTCCACGAGAACCCTTTGGACTGCAGTCATGCAATTATCACAGAAACTACCATTTCATGTCAATCAGGTTAACACAAAACTCTTACCTGAACAGCAAGACCAGGCCTGGAGTACAACTAATAGCAGGACTTCGTAAATTGCACAGACATTACTCAAGGTATTTTGTCCAAAAAAGACCATAAGTTGCCATGACAAACCATGCATGTGGTCAGGAGTAGTTTTTTCCTAGCTAGCTGCCTCGCTATCTACTACCTACATACTGTAGGCAGCTACCTTCTAAGAAAACATCCTAACTGAAGTGGAACTTCATAAGAGATTGATTTGGAGTGCACTACATAGACAGGAACTCAATGTACCGCACAAACAGTGTTCATCACGTGAAGCACACAAAGATCCAAGTAGAATTTTACTAAAGCATGATGCCAAAGCTCAATCTTCAAATAAGCATAATACATTGAACACAGTAATAGTATTAAATAGTAAAATAGCATTCTACACTTTTCAGAAATTAAATATAACAACGTTTCTAAGCAACATTTCCCTCGAGGCCCCCTTACACTTTTGCCAAAATAAGGTGTCATCGTTTTGCACTAGGAGCACCTCTGATGCCTTAAAATGCTGTCTTGGTAGGCAGCTCAACATATTTTGGAACAGAGCTAATGAGTAAAATTAGCAAACTTTGCTAAGCACAACAGTTACATCAAAGTTAACAATAGACATGCAGATTAATGTAGGAAACTAAGGCAATTGTCATGTGGAATATGACCGACTGAGTTCATCACAGTAAAAGAAGACAATGCTCACCCCTTGTAAGGTCAGAGGTCATGTGCGGCCAGCTGTAGGTCCGTACAAGCTGCCAATCAAAATCGTCCTCCTGTGCCTGTCTGTATTCACAGAGACTGGGATCAGAGTCTTCCTCAAACGTGCAGCCCGCTGGAGAGAGAGACATACATATGCACACTGTTACAACAAGAGGATACAACTAGATCAACATGGAAAAAAAATAAATAAGGTTGTGTGTGATTTGAGCTAAAGAATCACAATTAATGAGAGTGTTTTTGTCAGATTTTACTGATGACCTGAAATATATTATTTTAAAACAACATCTTGACCAACAGCTTTGGAGATTTTAGACTATCCCCATTCAGACTTCCATGTTTACCATATAGCTGCCTGGGGATTTAACCAATATGGCTTCCGAGTGACCTAACATTACAAGTCAGAATTTCCTACTTAGTAAAAAGCAGCAGAACTCGAACTTGAAGCCGTATTCCAACTTGGAAACGTAGAAATCACATGAACATGGCAGCAACCAGGGAGATGTACACAGTTAATGACAGCTCAACATGCTCAAAACAACCAATAGAAACCCTCACAGAAATCCAATTGGTTTTAATGGTCTTAATGAGGATTGTATTGGTTTTTAATGGTTCCTGTCAGGATCCTGACACCATTGTCAGTCATGTTTATTGGTTGGTGACGGGATCCAGACATTCATGTTCTTTGTTTGTGTTGAGCACATGGCTCAAGGTTCATTTCCTGGCTATGTGCTCTATCTGTCTTTGTTTGTGTCTCTGTGTGAGCAAACGGCTTTGGGTTTTAATTTCCTTGCGGTGCGCTCTTCTGTCTATTTTTTGTTTCATGTTCGGATCATGGTGTATGGGTCCTGACTCTTTGGTCTAGTTTTGTTTCGGTTCTGTTGTCATGATCTGGACACTCAAGCTCAATGTTCCTTGTGAGCACATGGCGGCAGGTTCAGTTCTCTTGTCATGCACTCTTCTGTCAGTCTTGTGTACTGTGCCTTTTGTTTTAGCACATGGCTTATGATTGTGTTTGTTTGCATTGTGCTCTTCTGTCTTGTCTATTTTGTTTGGAGAGCACATGGCAAACAAACTTAGCAGGAGCCATGTGCTCACACCAGTCTCTCATCTTGGCCTCGCCCACTTGTTACCTCGTTATTAGTTCATCTGCCTCACCTGCTTTCCCTCATTAACCTCCTTAGTTTCTTCCCTATTTAACCTCCCTTTTTTTCTGTCCCGTGCCAGTTCATTGTGGTTGTTCACCCTGTTAGGCTTCTTCCTTGTCAGTTCCTGTTATGCCTGTGCCAGCCCAGTCTTTCTGCAGTGGTCTGCCCTGGACCTTGGAGTTTTCGCCTTTGGGGTACTTTCTTTTTGTTTGGTTTCATTTTTAGTTCAAATAAAGCCAATCCTACTCGCTGCATTTGAGTCCTCACCTTCTCTCTATCCAGCCTATCTTGACGTGTTACTGTGCGTCTCTACTGGTAATTGGTGGCATGTTACAGTATGTCTAGAAAATACCATTAGCGACCAACACATATCTGTAATGGACCAAAATACAAAACATGAAATCCTATATAGCCCAAAAAATATTACTCTTGTATTTGTAGTATAAACAATTAGAATTTCTTTTCTTTTCTCTTCTTTTTTTTTTTTTTTTAGCAAGTTAACACTCACTTTAAAGAAAATAAATCACATAGATGACTCAAAGTTATAGCAGTAAATTATAATAAACTATTTTCAGCTAATGTTTGCTGGGACTGGCGTTTAATGATAAATGCTAAAACGCTACCAAAGATGCTAGCATTGTGCTGCATTGTTTATCCTCTGCAATTTGATTGCCAGAAGAATTGTTGTTGAAATTCAAACACGAGTGGACAGATGGGGTATTTCTGTAACTCTGTGAATAAGGTATCTTTGTAGTAAACAAGGAACCTCAGGGCTGTTTCTGTGTTGACGTAATTACATATTCTACAGAAAAACACAGTTTGCTTTGCAGCTGTAATCTCTCTGGAGTTGTAGAGGTCCGATGTGCCTTCCAAAGAGAAGAAAACTATTCGACCGCACAAAACCTAATGACGCTAATAAAAGCCACAGACTCTCTCACAGGTGATGCGACATCATTTCAGGCAAAAAAAAATTACAGTCCCGAGTACAATACCTGAACAAAGCCTACAGCTAAAAGCTATTTTGGTCTTTTGATTTCTCAAATTACATCTAATAATGCTGGTTTTCTCGGTGTAAATGGAGGTGTGTTTTGCCTCAATTAGTCCACACAAGGAGAACAGCAAGGAAAAGATGGGTCACTAGATTGTAGTCCACTGACAAACATTGACACCACCACTGGGAAGCATGTAATCCTCATCACTAGATGTGTGTGTGTGTGTGTGTGTGTGTGTGTGTGTGTGTGTGTGTGTGTGTGTGTGTGTGTGTATGTGTGTGTGTGTGTTTTAGAAGCATGTTATCAACAGGCCCTCAACGGACGCTAATAATACTCCACCTAGAGTATCATCTTATAACAGAATCTCTCTCATATCCACATGCTCTCATGCTGCATTATTGTTGGTGAAATGAGTCATATACTGTACAGTGAGGGAGCGGACCAATCTGCTCACAAAAGCCATAAAACAGCACAGTAACACACCGAAATGGTGGGAATGACTTTTCTTGCTGAAAATAAAACCAGGCCCATTTTTTGGAGAAACTATTTATTTAAGTTTTTATCCTTTTCAAGAATCTGCACAAAAAATGTAAATAAAAAATAAAAAGTTTGGGTGATGGATCCATCATTAAACATGGTTTCTCTGCAAAGCTACAAGCTAAGTTCTCAAGCATGTCTTTTAGTTGCTTCAGCTTGTCAAATTGAATATCAAAGCAAGATTTATATGACATGGGTTTATAATCCTCAGATGCCAGCTCAACTCATTTAAGAGTGGGATTTGAAACGTAGTCATTGTCAACACAGTTTTACAGTCAGAACTGCTCTGCTATCATCAAACACTGCTGCTCTGTGAGCACAGATAATGATTATTACAGAATTGTTTTTATCACCGCCACCATGAGTGAGAAATGATGATGTCAAAGATTATTCTCGCTCCCTTTGTCTCTTTCCTTTCTGCTGGTGTGAAAGTAGCACAGATGCTTCCTTTAAACAAAAGTATACACATTCCTCTCTTATTAGGCCAGAAATATACTTTAGGCAAGTACACAAACTGCGATGCATTGATGCATTTTCACACGATTTAAAATTCAAATCGAGCTTGCATAGCTAAAAGTGTTTGAACTGCAAAGAGTACACAGTTTTCAGTTACACTGCATTGAAGTTTCACTTAAGATACAAGAAATCCAGCTTAGGAGCTTGAAGCATTTGTGGTCAAGTACTTGCATAGAGCACTTTTATGTACATATGTAGAGTACTCTGTTGTTTCGATGAAGCTTAATTTTCAAACTCAAAAACATGGGAAATCATATTTGTGTAGAATCATAAACATTTGAGTCCATGTACTTGCGTAGAATTCAGAGTTGTGTTTCATTGAAGCTTTGTTTGGAACACAGTGCCGCATGAAATCAAGCTTGTGTAGAATGTACTTATTGTGTATGTACTTTCACAGGGTGGCTGTGGCTCAGTTGGTAGAGCGGGTCGGCCACTAATCACAGGGTTGGTGGTTCGATTCCCGGCCCACACAACTCCACATGCCGAAGTGTCCTTGGGCAAGACACTGAACCCCAAGTTGCTCCCAATGGCAGGCTAGCACCTTGCATGGCAGCTCTGCCGTCATTGGTGTGTGAATGGGTGAATGAGATGCAGTGTAGTAGTGTTTTTTTTAAGCTTCGTTTTAGAACACAAAAACATGAAATCAAGCTCATGTAGAAGCTTGAAGCATTTGCAAACATATACTCATGTAAAGTACTAAGTTATGCTCCTTCGAAGTTTCATTTCATTATGTAAAAATGTAAAATCGAGCTAGAATAGAAGCTTGAATTATTTGTGTTTATGTATTTAGGTAGAGTACATAGTTGTGTTTTGTTGAAGTTTTGTTTTGGGCCACAAAAACTTTAGAAATTTAACTTCTGTAAAAGCTTGAATCATTTGCATTTATGTAGAGTACTTAGTTGTGTTTCGTTTCATTAAAGAAAAAAAACATGAAATCGAGCTTGTGCTTGAAAAATTTGCGATCATGCACTTAGAGTTGAGTAGAGTTATAGTTGTCTTACGTTGAAGTTTCGTTTTGGACCACAAAAATTTGAAATTAAGTTTGCGTAAAAGCTTGAATCATTTGCATTCATGCACTTGTGTAGAGTACTTAGTTTTTAAGTTTTGTTACATAAAAAAAAAAAAAAAACAACATGAAAATGGAGCTTGTGCAGAAGCTTGTGGGGTGTAAAGTAATGAATTACAAATACTCACGTTACTGTAATTAAGTAGTCTTTCCCAGAAATGTTACTTTTTATGTATACTTGAGTACATTTTAAGTGCTGTAATTGTGCTTTTAATGTGCTATTTTCCCTCGTCTTTGTTTGCTACTTCCCTGACCTGATTTCTCTTTTTATCCATCAGCGTGATTGGCTACGAGATTCTTATGACTCCCATCAAATCAAAACATGCATAGAAAATGTGAAAATGTGAATGGCAGCTGTAGATCTCACGCCAACTGTTATGGATGTGGACTATACCTCAAACAGCAGTTGGGCTTTTCGCAGTGAAAAGGCCAATTGCTCATGAGACATGTGAGTTTAACTTGCTCAGGCCAGATATCAGCATTAATACTGCCTCTAATTTGAAGAAACATAACGAGGTAAATTTCATATTTCTGCTTACTAGATTCTATGTCTATAATGTTGCCTGTAATTGAACTATCTATCACTGAGTTTATTGGGCTGCTGTGAGAGATTAATGCAATGTTATCAATAGGGCAGGCTGATAAAACAATCTTGATATTTATTGGAAAAATGTTATGTAGTTTTCTATACTTAACCTATGTTCTACATCTAGAACAGGGGTGTTCATTACATCAATGGTGATAGCAAGAGCACCACTGGTTGGTTGATCTAGAAGAAATATAAAAGATTTACTTTTTATTTCCTGGTGTCTGCGCGCTGTTTGATTGACAGGCTGCTAAAGTTTGTGTGCTGTGCTTTACATATGCATGTGTTCCGAGAGCACTAATGCGGGTACGCGCTTTGACGATGAAATACGCTTCATTATTCCGCCAGTGCCCGTCTTGGTGAGGCATAAATATAAATGCAGTCGGTTATGTCTAAAGTGAATGTAAACAGTGGGACAAAAAATGTATTTCTATCAAAATGTTGGACTTACAAGTAAACCACTCACTAGATTTGGCTGAATAACTTTAATAGCTGTAAAAGTATTGATTTAAAAGAATAAAAGAGTGACATTTTTAATAATAATAATATATTTTAATAATATATATATATTTTTTATAATACTGACACCTGATGTAGAGAGTGTGTTAACTGGTATAATAAATTATCAGGAAAGTAGAGATGAAAAAATAATTTATAATTATGCTTAGCCTTTATAAAGATAGAAAAGTCAAGTCACCAAAGTAGGACAATGTGGCCCCCCATTTGCTACTTAAAGAAAGCTCTGTAAATGCAAGAGAATGGGTGCCAAAATGTTGACGCTCCAAAAATATAAAAGTAATTCAAAAAACTCCAGTGGTTAAAGCCATGTCTTCAGAAGTGAAATGATTAAAGTGGGTGAGAAACTGACCAATATTTAAGTCAATTTCTGCTAGAAATTCTTCTCTCTGCCCAGTAGGGGGCGATATGCACGAAGAATGTAAATCGCCAAAAACACAAGAATAAGAAAGTGAAAGTTAATGTAGTGACTAACTGAGCAGGGAGGAGAATTAATAGTAAATAAAAATGTACTTAAATATTGATCTGTTTCTCACCCACACATATCGATTTAAAATGGCGATCAGTGTATTGAAAATAATTTTTCATTTCTGTTATCATGTCAACCTTTTATTTTTTTTGGAATCAGATTCATGTAGTGTTTATCATAGATAAGTGATGTATTTTAAAAGTTGGCAGTAAAAAATATCAATAAAATACGTATATTTTTGATTCTTTCTGGCTATAAAAGGGAATGTAAATTACGGTATGTATGCAACATTTTGAAATTGAAGCATGCAGTGTTCATTATAATGGGGCATAGCTTTCACAACCCAATACACACTACTCACTACTCATGAGTACTTTTAAATGAGCTACACTTTTACTCTTACTTGAGTAGTTTTTAGGACTAGTACTTTTACTCTACTCACACTACATTTTTGGGGAAATAACAGTACTTCTACTTGAGTATGATTTTTCAGAACTCTTTCCACCTCTGATCATTTGCATTTATGCTCTTGCGTAGAGTACTTAATTGTGTTTCCATCTGGAGCACAAATGCATCGAGTTTGTGTAGAAGCTTGAAGAATTTGCGTTCATGTACTTGTGTAGAATAATCAGTTGGGGAAATGTGCAATACAAATAAACTTTCCTTGCATTGGATTCGTTAAAGTTTTGTTTTGGAACATGACGTATGGATGCTTGCATAGCTAGAAGCTCATTCACGTATTTGCATAGAGAATGTTTCGAGCCTTAGTAAGAATAATCCCGTACACCAGCGTGATCTCTTAAGGTGCTAAAAAGGCTGGTTGACTCCATGCCAGACCCTGCTGAAGGTCCAGGATGAAGGTGGCTCTGGGCCCCACGCTCCCTTTGTTTGTTTACCGCTCCATCTGTTTCTATGAATAATGCGAGGGCATTACTCTACTCTTACCGCTCTGCGCACACAAACTGCCTGTGGTTCTCTGGTTTCATTTTTCAGTCCAGTCATTGAGTCCTTTTGAGCCGCATTGTTTTTCAGGGTTGAAAACAACACACATTCATGCGTGTTGCTCAGATCTTTTAACTTTGGATTGCAACAACTAATCAACTGGTTCCAGCACTGGTTAAAGCTTCGGGTCTGTGAGGAATATTAGTGGGTTTTTTCATTTCAGTTGTGCTTGCTAGAAATTTCTTATCTCAATTTGCTCTCAATTTAATCTCATGACTGTCTAGAAGAAGCAAGATCTCACTGAGACTGTTCTTTCCCTGGGCTCATCTAACTACTGCTAGTGCTGTACGTGTTAAACAGTTGTGCGAAGGTTTGATTTCCTGTTTTGTGTCTCTGTACGACTATATGTGGGTTGTTTATGGTGCATACATTCTGCTTTCTCCAAGGAAACACTTGAAGTGGAGCATTTTTTCAGATCCGCTGCATCTGATGTGTTTTCCCAGAGCACGGCTCTCGCTGAGATGTCAAACACACTAAATGAGGATAGGAGAATTTCTCTTTGGCATTTTTGATCCTTGCGGTATGCTAATTAGTAATAGCATAAACGCAAACCACCCTGACACATCAGTGCACACACACATACACGGCTACATATAAAACCGTGCCTAACTTCACATAACCAAGGCTGTCTCGTGTCTGCCGACAACTCCGCTGGGTGTGGTGAGAGAGAACAAAGCGGCGTAAATAAATAACGCTGTGTGAATGCGTCGGCCGTTACTTTGAAAGCAGGGGAGGTAATTGCAGAACAGCGCATCCCAGAATGATGCAGGTATACGTGTGGCGCCAATAGCTTTGATGTCTGAGAGCACGCACTGTGTTTACTCAGTTCTCTTCCATCACGACACACTCACTTTGCAGATTTGTCTCTTTATTTTTAAATTTCAGCTCCTCTTTGATGGCAATAGTTTGTTAGAAGGTTTAATATCTTCCCTGCTGTCCCCATTTGTAGAGCTGTCATTAAATTAATGTTCACCTGCAGCAAAATGGAAGAAAGACATAAAAGACAAGCACAAAGTAAAATGTGGCCAAATAATAGAGAGAGAGAGAGAGAGAGAGAGAGAGAGAGAGAGAGAGAGAGAGAGAGAGAGAGATGGGCTCTGTTTTAAAGAACAGAGTTCTGGGTTCAATTCAAGTTAATCTCAATCGACAGCATTTGTGCCATAACGTTGATTACCACAAAAAGACTTGTTCCTCCTTTTCTTTAAAAAAAGCTAAATATTTGGATTCAGTGAGGCACTTACAATGGAAGTGAATGGGGAACATTTTTGTAGGGTTTAAAGGCAGAAATGTGCAGTTTATCATTTTATAAAAGCACATATATTAATTCTTCTATTAAAAGTCATGTATTATTTGAGCTGTAAAATCATAATTTTTACAGTCATTTTAGGGTTTGTTGACATTACATCGTCATGGCAACAAAGATGTCAAATTGACTAACTTTACACAGAAAAGGTTATTAAGTGATTTAATCACACTAAAATCTGGTTTACACACATAATATGTATGTGTGGTGGTTATACTTTTGAAACAGTGAGTATTTTAAAGTTTAAAGATTGGCCACTATTCACTTCCATTGTAAGTGCCTCACTGGAACCCAGATTTGTGCTTTTTTAAAGAAAAGGAGAGACGAATCAAATAAATTTTTTGTGGTTATCAACATTATGCCACAAATGCTGTCCATTGAGATGAACTTGTATTGAATCTGGAATATTTCTTTAAAACCTAGTGAGCTGCCAACCTAGACAGGGACTAAAAATGAAATGTTTTCCATTTCAGTACATTCTGAGCAGAAATGCTATTTATTTGTTCCGGTTGCAGTGTTCCACAGACTCCTTTAGAAATGGTAACCATTTAGAATTATATATATATATATATATATATATATATATATATATATATATATATATATATATATATACTGAATGATAGTACTCTCTGCTAAGGGTGGGTGATATAACAGCTGATGTTTTTCCAGATCTCGCAAAACAAACAAGGGACCTACACTGGAAATTAAAACTCAAAATAAGGGGCTTACCTCACCAAAATGAGCAAAAAAAAAAAAAAAAAAGATGAAAGTTTTTCCCCATGTGGGGGATTCAGTATAAAATCATAATAAGCATAGGATACAGTAGACTTTCTATTAAATACAGAAAAATGGAGCATTTCAAAAACGCTCTCCATAACCGTATAACATTAGAAACCGATGACATTGGAAAACGTCTCGGTTACTGATGTAACCTCCATTCCCTGATGGATGGAACAAAACGTTATGTTGATGAATTGACACTAGGGGTCACCCTTGGGAGCACAGACATCTCTGATCTAATATGAGAATTAGCGTGTGGAATTTTCATGCCACTCCCCCTGACATACAGGTATAAAAAGGAGTGTCGCTGCAAACACACACTCACGTTTCGCACTGAGGAGCCGAGCCAAACACCTGGTCATTTCAGCGGTTTGTTCAGTGTTGTGGCAAGAAGGACATAACGTCTCGTTCCTTCTATCAGGGAATGGAGGTTACAAGACGTTCCCTATCTGTCACTCACTCGACGTTGTGTCGATGAGTTGACACTAGTGGTCCCAATGGAAAACGCTGTAGGCTCAAGGGAGGGAAAGACGCTATGTGCAACGGTACACCCGGCCAGCTGACCCGAATTTACCTGTTTGTGTCACCTGATAACACACAGGACGAAACTGGCTCAACCCTCAGATTATAAAACCTTGCAAAGGTATTAGGTGTTGCCCAGCCAGCAGCTCTACAGATGTCTGCTATAGAGGCGCTGCGGTACAACGCCCAAGAAGCTGCACTAAGGCTGGTTCTGCCTCCTCCTGGGGTAGCGCTTGCAGGATCACCACCTAATCCCTAAGATGGGTCGTGGGAACCTTGGGAACGTAGTCCGGTCAGGGTCTCAGGATGATGTGAGATTAAACCGGACGGAACTCCAGGCACGGTTCGCTGACAGAGAATGCCTGCAGGTCCCCTACCCTCTTGATAGAGTTGAGCACCGTCAGGAGGACGCCTTTAACTCAGCTGACTCAAGGGGTTCAAAGGGAGATCCCCAAAGGACCACGGAGAGGTCCCACGAGGGAACAAGGCACGACCTGTGGAGGTTTAACCCCCTTGCACCTCTCAGGAACCCGAGGATCAAGTCATGCTTCCCCAAATACTTACCTTCTACTGCATTGTGATGTGCCGATGTAGCGGCTACACACGTTCAAGGTGGAGTGGGACAGCCATCCTTCCAACCTCTCCTGCAGAAAGGAAAGCACTGATCCAACTGCGCATCTCTGGGGGTCTTCAAATCGAGCCGGCGGTCACATCGCGGAACTCACTGGGGCAAACGAGCGTGCTGGGGAATGGGAGGTCCGTGGGGGATTTCCCGGCGGAGAAGCTCCCATTTAAGTCCCCAAATACCCCCAGTTCTAACCAACACTGCCTCATACCCGCGGGTTGGAGGACAGAGTCGGGGAGCCGCTGGAATGGCTTTCCCTCTATATGAGATAAAGCCTCAACCACAATGTTGCCAAAATCATGCCCTCGCAGTGAGAGGCCCAACACAAGAAGCAGCGATAGTGGTCGTGGGAAGAGGAGAGGTAACAATCGCAACCAGGAAATCTTGAAAAAGACGCTTTTGTTTGCGCCACACTTTTAGAGGAAAATCTACTCTTTTATTTGTGTGTGTGTGTATATATATAAGAAGCTCTGCTCAGCTGTCGAAGCGCCCAGGGGTGTTTACTCATCACATCCGTTGTCTGTGAGGGGGAGAACCGCTGTAATGCGCCGCAGATCCAACAGCCTTTCAGAGAGAGAGAGATGAATGGAACAGCAGGAGGAATTCAGCTCTGTGAATACGTCCGCTCGGCTCCAAGAAGAAAATCTTAGTGTGTGTTTGCAGCGACACTCCTTTTATACCCGTATGTCCGGGGGAGTGGCATGCAAATCCAACATGCCAATTCTCATTGGCCTTTTCTCAAAGATCAGAGATGTCTCAGCTACCAAGGGTAACCACTAGTGTCAACTCATCGACACAACGTAGAGTGAGAGACAGATTGGGAACTGAAAATGTCAAGAGCTTTTAAACTAAAACAGATTAGTGTGGAAGTGGTCCTAGAAGGACAGCAAGGCAGTTTACAGGTTTTGGAAAGGAGCCATATTTCCTCTGTCTCAGAGTAACTCAGCTTAAATGAAAATAAGTGGCTTGTTTTGTGGGCGATCAAGGAAGTAAATATTTGTTTTCTGGTATTGCTTCCCCTGGAGAAGTAATTCTCTGCGGGCAGGGAGTGTCATTGATGGTTAAGAAGAAGACAATCAACTCAAGACAATCACTTATGGTCAAACGGTTACAAATGTCTGTCCTTACCCCACTAAACAATTTATCTCGGTGCTTGATAGAAAATAATTTTCTCTATGGCCACTATGCGAGACGTGTCCATCAACCAATAATATACAAGCAGTAATGCCTGACTCAAACTGAGACGCTTGCAACTTTTGAGCACAGTCATACCAACACAAATGCTGATCATAGCTTGTTCAATGCTAGTCCATGACCACTACAGTTATTGACATTACAACCCAAAAAACGTGCTATAGCGGCTATTATTGTAAGCTGTACTCTTTAAATATCAGATTTCTCTTTAAAGGCAATTACTGTCATAGCGGAGCTAGTAATACTATTAAGATTTACTTAAAATGTACTTTTATAAGTTTTTGCATACAGATTTACAAGTAAATTTGAATGGTAAACAAAACATTTTTAAATGCTGCTTAACTTCATGACATAATATTGAATAAATTGAGAGAGTATATAAACTTTTGGAAAATCCAAAATGTGAAAGGCTCATCTACTGTTTATTTAAATGTTACATTGTTGTTATTTAAAAGTTATGTTAAAGGGATCGTTCACCCATAAATGGAAATTCTCTCATCTTTTACTCACCCTCATATCATCCCAAATGTGTATGACTTTCTTTCTTCTGCTGAGCACAAATTAAGATTTTATAAGAAATGTTCAGCTTTGTAGGTCCATACAATGCAAGTGAATGGTGACCAGAAATCTTAAACTCCAAAAATTACATAAAGGCATCAGAAAAATTACCCATAAGTCTCCAGTGGTGTAATCCATGTATTCTGAAGCAATATTATTGTTGTGGGTGTTTTTACATAAAATTTCCACATTCACTTCAACTTTCTTTTTATTTTGTGTTTTGACAATTCACATTCTTCATGCATACTGCCACCTACAGCTTGAGGTGGGTTAAATGTGGTGTTTTATAGTAAAAAAGTACTTAAATATTGTTCTGTTTCTCACCCACACTTATCATATCGTTTCTGAAGACATGGATTAAAATCACCATTCACTTGCTTGATCCACAATCTTTGTTTGTGTTCTGCTGAAGAAAGACAGTCATGCACATCTGGGATATCATGAGGGTGAGAAAAAGATCAGAGAATTTTCATTTTTGGGTGAACTATCACTTTAAGTACAATCAAATCAAATTAAGTTACTGTATGAACTGAATTAAAGTCTAAGTTAGATTTACTCACTCAATTTATTCAATATTTCCATTAATTGAATTTTAGTTTCTTGTTATACCATTAAAATGTACTTAGTGTGCAAAAAACTGTAAGCTTAATTCAACTTCATTTTTTAGTGTGTGTGAATTGAGTACAAATATAGAATTTCCTTGATGTTTTTAAATTCACATGTAAATTCAATGAATAAAGTACTTAATCTGTTCTGCTGTATTTAGTTCAGTGTAAAATATTTTTTTTTCAGTGTAATTAATTCTCAAAAATTGTAGTCAGATTACTTTCCTGATTACTTCATCAAAAAGTAATCACGTTAATACCTACAGTACTTTATCTTTACGTTACTTTATAAAACACATCTCACCTCTTAGCTTGGTAGGAGGAGAGTAGTTGAAAAATAAGTATTGAAGGAAAGTGAAGGAAAAAGGAGCGAGTAATAACATTGCGAGAAAAGATTACAAAGTCAGATTTTCTTTGGAATGGTGTGCCCAATAAGTACAGGAATGCATATCAAGAAAGTAAATGGGGTCAATTTTGATTTCACGAAAAGAGAATCAGGGAATACCTTTCTCAATCAGCTCAAAGCTTGCAACAATGCGAGTGTAATCGTCTGACAGCTATAACACACTGTGAAGCTCTGCCTCCTATCTGCTGGAGCTCTGAGGCATGTGTGCTCTCCTGCTGTCTGCAGTAACTTTACTCCAGCAGGGAGTCCAGGTGTTTATCAGGGACCGGGGGAAGGTGTGCTGTCAGTCTGAAGCAAGAGCTGGAGTTGTCATTGCACTGAGATGGGAATTATGTGTAATAATGGACCATGTGCTCAAATTCACACCACCAGAGTGACTGGAAACTGACCCACATACAGGTAATAAACCCTGTCTGACAGACAGACACAAAGACTTTTGTCTCAGAGAACAAAGAGAACGAGATAAAAGATCTGGCACACCTGATAATGAGATGAAAAATGTTCATGAGCGAGATAGGAAGCCAATCAAAAGCCATACATTTCCTAAAATGTAAAAACAAAATGGGACATTTCAGAGGCCTGGGTGGCTTAGCGAATATTGACGCAGACTATCACACCTCGAATCGTGAGTTCAAATCCAGGGTGTGTTGAGTGACTCCAGCCAGGTCTCCTAAGCAACAAAATTGGCCCAGTTGCTAGGGAAGGTAGAGTCACATGGGGTATCCTCCTCAAGGTCACTATAATATGTGGTTCTCGGCGTGACAAGAGCGCGGTTTCACAGTCTCAGATGTCAAGCTCATAATTGGCTGACCATCTGTGCCAAACACTTTGTTGGATGTTCTACATTCATAAAAAAATTACAATAATACTAAAAAAAAAACAAATACTGTATATGTTTTTCCTATTTTTATTTGTTTTACTTGTGAAATATATACATAAATGATGATGAATGTGGTGATGAGGAGGAGGGTGTGGCCGGGCCGCGAGGACACGCGGGATATCCTGCCTAGGGGGATAAAGACGAGCCGGCGGAACACACTGCATGTTTGTCTGTGTTTGATTATGTTAGTTTTATGTTGAGTTTCTTATTAAACTTCTCCTTGTTCATACTTTATCTGTTACAAATGCATTCTAGAACTTTGTTGATGTACATTTCTGAAATACAAAAACTAAATATATGGTAGATACTACATAGAGTACCACATGTGCCGTTAATTCTTAAGAATAGTGTATTTTTGGACCCTAGACAATCGAGATTTTGACATTGTTTTTAGATGAATCAATACATTTATGGAACATTGCTAGTTTCAACATCATTTCTACTTCAGGCCTTTGTTTTGCTGGACAAGTAAAACTAGCTTCATATCATGTGACCCAAATCTAGTTTTCGACCATCTATTTTTTAGATGGAGCAACATTGAGAGCTCCATATTAGGGATGTGCACAGACAGTTGACATTCGGTTATTCAACACGTGCAATACAGATCTGCAACCTGACGAGATCGACGAGTTCTGGATTTCAGTTTTCCGGATGGATTTGGGACACTTTTTCAAGTATAGGGTCTGTTAAAACATGCTTTTGTGTGCATCTGTACCATTTGTCTGTTATAGTTCAGTGATACTGACACGCACTAGACGGACATCTTTGACAGTTGTACTGAATCTCACTTTTTTCTTTCAGTGCCTCTCACAAGATCGACACATTTTGAGACAGAGAGTAAAGTTAAAAAGACTTTTTATTAACACATCTCGAAACCCCTGCGTTGCATTTCATTTGTTGTGCTGCGTTCTGAAGAAGAGTACTTTAAGTGACTGTAACACCATTAAACATGATTCCAGTTTGTTTTTCACCGAGCAAGGTTTCAGCACTTGATAAATGGTAAGGCAGTGTTTTTCCCTTTTGCTTGAGTGAGCATATTTAGTACAATAATTAGAAATTCAATTAAATTTTATTTTAAACCACTGAAAAATCAAAGCACCATGAAGAGGCTATTTAACCGCAGCAGTGTGACTCCACGCACATAATATTTGCGTTTGTTGCCTCACGGATGTGTGAACCTGCAGGGAAAGTGCACATAGGTAGTGACAGTTTGATTATTTTTGTTAGACTTTAATACAAGTTTTTTATTTTTATTTGAAGATGTTTGTACTGTGCTATATAGACTCATTGCTCATTGTGCACTTTATTTGCTGCTGTTTTGATTAGTGTTTGAGGAAATTCCACTGCAATATTCATTCTTTATTCCCACGTCCCGACCCCAGATGAAAAGCTGATTAACCATTCATGAAAATAATAATAATAATAATAATAATAATAATAATAATAATACGTTTATTTTATATAGCGCCTTTCTTCAAACTCAAGGTTGCTTTACGGGATGAGAGTAAACACACAAATTTTTTTTTAATAATATTAATAACAATAATGATAATAAATAAATAAATAAAACGTTTTAAGAGTCAGAGAAGCACAGGTCAAAGAGATATGTTTTGAGAGGTCTGATCACGGATAGACTGAGGAATAGAGTTCCAAAGCGAAGGGACAAGTGTGCAAAAAGCCCTACAGCCTAGTGAGGTCAGTTTGCAATGTGGAATGAATATTAGGCCCAAATCAGATGACCTGAGAGGGCAGGATGGGGTGTAGTGGTAGACGAAATCAGTGATGTATGAGGGTGCAAGACCATGTAAAGCTTTGAATGTTGTAAGGAGTATTATGTATTGGATACGATAGGAGACAGGTATCCAGTGTAGAGGTCGACCGATTAATCGGCCGATTTTTTGCATTTTTTACATAATCGGCATCGGCCAATATCCACGCATATCAAGCCAATTATTAGGCAGGCGCATCTGTGGGCAGCCTAGTGTTGTTGTGGAACACGTGTTCGACGCACACTGCCCCTAGAGTCATTTTCCAGCAGAGTGAACAGACCTCATCCAGTGCCTAAGGAAGGAGCTAAGTTCCTTGGAGAAAACAGTAAGGATTAAATTTGTATAACTTCTTTAGATTTAATTAAAAACTTTTGATACGTTACTGCCAACTTCAAGAAAAAACGTGACAAACGCGATAGTTGACATGACGTTCGGCTACTTTGGATATTGATAGCGTAGTTGAAGTTGCATTATCACAGCAGAAGGGTTGCTATCATGTCACAATAAGTAAGCAAGAATTTTGCAATTACAGACAGTGAATCTGAGACTTTTATTTGTTCTGTTTGTGTGTCTTATATTTGAGAGGGTTGTCACTCAATGCAGATAAATAAGTAATAAAAATATACCAACGCAGTATATGCTATTGAAGGACTGGCTTTGGTAAGCTCAGACGTTACCGGTTCTGCTGTCGGTACTGGAGAAATTAAGAAAATACATTCTTTATTGCTATAAAAAGAAAGTTATTTTATCTCGCCAGCCATTTCTATGTATAATAATATGAAACCATTTGTCTGTGATGCAATTTAGCTATTCGCAGTCAGAGAGAGAGAGAGAGAGAGATCTCGCTCACGCGGTGCCACAGCGAGCACAAAATGAGCCCAACACGAGCCCAGCATAATGAGTGACAGAACTAAACATTCAAACATAGCCTGGTTTAGATCTGTGATTATTAGTCTGATTTTATTTTAGATTTCGCCTTCCAAAGATTATAAAAAGAATATTTATACATAAGCCGCATTCTGTCTAGCACAACTTCCTTCCCATCACAGCGGTGCACTGACATTTCTCCCTAAAACTCAAACTTAACGTCAGAATCAGCACGATCGTGATTGTTGTAAAATGCAGTCAAGCTACTGTTGCTAAATTGCGGGACGCGTTTAATAATAAAAAGAGCGCAAGAGATACCGTTCCCAAGGCAGCGTGCGCTCCGAAACACACCGCAAAGAGACAAGCAAAGTATAGGCTACTTTGGGTTTCATGCGTCTAAACGACCAACTATACACAAAAATATGTGAGAATTCACTTAAACACAGTTTATGTCTTAAATGGACGTAGTTATGGAAATAGTTGGGGAGAAATTATGCTGCATCAGGAGCCTATTAGATCTGAACTCGGTCTTAAAGGGGAAGCAGTCTAATAAACATGTGACGATTGAGCCATTACTGCGAATCAAACAACAAAAGGCAAAGAGAAAATCACTTACAGCTCTTGAATGAATAACTTCTGCATTAATAAGCATTAATCTATCTATGATAAACTATGCAGTGTTATTTTACAATTGATTACTTTATTAGATTTCTTTTTAGACCACACCTGAACAGTAATGTTAGTAGACCTTCCTGAAATAAAATTATATATATATATATATATAACAAAAAGAACCGTTAAGAATACAGTTAAAGTACCGGATCGATAAGCAGTATCGGTAAGATAGTAATACCATTAAAACCTTAACGATACCCATCCCTAGTTATGCCTGTGCTTCTCTTGGATGCTCTGAATACTGGATTACATGTCTGGATTGCCCCTTAATTAAAGCTGCATTTGGATCTCAACCTTTGTGTCTCGGAGCAGTTCGTAACACCTGCTTTGTTTATTTAATATATTTGTTATACATTATTTATACAATATGTTTTTACATTATACATTTTTAATTTAAGTGTACAAGTGCAGATTGGTCAAGTGTTCAATAAATGTATTTGTTGAGAAATTTTGTCTATCTTAAGTAATTATTTGTGTTACATTTTATGTTTCAAATAAAAGGTTCAAATAAGAGGTTAAAAACAAGCACATATCGGCCAAATATCGGCCAAAATAAATCGGCAGCATTAATCGGCCATCGGCCGACCCAGATTTCAAAAGATCGGCATCGGCATCGGCCTGAAAAAACCAATATCGGTCGACCTCTAATCCAGTGTAGCCTACAAAGTATGGGAGTGATGTGAGAGGATTTCTTTGAGTAGGTAAGAACCCTAGCTGCTGAATTCTGGATGGACTGCAGTGTGTTTATTGTGTTAGTCGGAAGGCTGGAAAAGAGGGCATTACAAGAGTCAAGTCTAGAATTAATAAAGGTGTGAGCAAGAGTTTCTGCATCTTTGGTGCTAAGAAAGGGGAAGAGTCATGCAATGTTATAGAAATAATTTTTGTGAGAGAGGAGATTTGAGCATGGAAAGAGAGTGTGTGTGTGGTCAATGATAATGCAAGATTACGAACAATAGCGGAGAGTCTGACCAGGACACCATTAATATCGAACAACTGATCAGGGAGACATGATAAAACACTTGGAGTCTCAACTATCAGAACATCAGTTTTATCAGTGTTGATTTTCAGAAAGTCACTGATCATCCATGAGTTCATGTCTTTAATACATTCAGAGAGGGAACTTGTGGGGAATAGGGCAGTGTGCTTAGAGCTGATATAAAGTTGAGGCCATGATGGCGAATGATGTGACCTAGGGGAAGCATATAGGTGATGAAGAGCAAAGGACCAAGTACAGAACCTTGGGGGACACCACCATTAAAAACTCACCATTAACCGAATGTTAAAAATGGTAACTGTAACAGTATCTGGAAATTAACCATAAAGGGCCTTACAAATTAGGTTACAAAAAGAAAACTTTGTTATTAACCAGAATCTAAAAAGATATTAAGACATCTTTAATCATTCTAGAATTATAAGCACTATATGTTTGTACTCACCCCATTGGCACATAATACAACAAGGGGTGCTGAAGTCAACTGATTTTAGTAAATGGTCCACCTATCTTTGTGTAAAAATAAAATAAAATAATGATGTTGCCACCTTTTATTTATTTTTTTAAGTAATTTTTTGACATGTAGTTTTGCTCAAAACGTTTAAATGTCTTAAGAAAACTTGGAATATAGAACATATGAAACCATATGGACAACTTTTATGATACTATTAGGGTTATTTATGGATTTCATCAGCCCGAATCCCCATTCATTTCCATTATATTACACTGGGTAAACTGACAGAATTTTCTTTTTTGGGTGAACTATCCCTTTAAAAGCCTTGTAAAATATGTTTCCCTCAACATGTAGTCTTGTTCTGTCAGCGGACAAGATGAAATCCTGAGGGGAAGTGTTTTCACATAGAAAGACAGAGCGAGAAGGTTTGGGTTGCCATGCTCTCGGCTTCACATCTATTACTCCTCCGCTCTGCCGCAGGGAGGAAAACAGGAGCGAGAGGAACAGGAAGAGAGGGAAGGCTGCAAACGTGCCTGTCATTTTAAGTGCCACCTTCCCTTTTTCCATTTGAATCTGTTCAGTATGATATCAATTAGGGAGACAAATTGAGCAACAGTGTCTCTATGGGGTTCTTCAATCCCTGTCACACTTACATACACACAGCAAAGGCAAAGAGACGGCGTGAATAGACCATCAGAGAACGTGCCACGATAATCAGACTCATTACCGCCCTGCCCGCTGTCATTTAGCACCTGCACATGCTGCTTTCTGCAGGGACAGGTGGAGGGGAAGACGAAATGTGTGGGGAAATGAAATTTTCATATTGCCTTTGGAGGAAAATAGATGTCTCTTTCTGGTGAAAGGAGGTGGGAGAGGTTGAGTTGACGCTTTCAAGTGCAATTACAGTCGAATGGTACTTTTTAACAGCTCCGGATAGAAAGCTACTTGATCTATTCACCAACACTGCCAAAGCATTTCTGAATGTGTCACTATATGGATGTTTTAAGATTTATGAGTCCATTACTTTTGTGTTTCCTGCCAACCTCAAAAGCTGTCTTGTGTGAGAGCATTAACACTTCTTTAGGGCCCCAGTTGAGCACCCAAGGAAGGTCTAAGTGTGCCAGTGGAGAGACTGCAGGAACCGCCTAGTGTGTCCAGAGTCATTTCATTTGGATTTCTCCAATGAAATGGGTTCGTTTGAGTTAACTTTGCAGAAGAATACAACTGGAAAAACAGAAGTTGCTGGAAAGTGGCGAGATCAGACCAGTGCTGCAAAGAACACTTTCCAACTAAAAGCTATATTGGATACGTACATACTCCAGCTAAATACGGTTGTCGCTTCTCTTTTGATTGCTTCCAGGATAAACAGTACCTCAGCAAAATAATTTATTTATATTTGTTTTTTGAGGACAGATGTTTAGTCATGGTAATGAAATCTTATTTTGTACTCGTATCAAAATGTATTAATAAGTCAAGAGATGTACAAGACCTGCTGTTGAAGATAACTTCCCACCGAAGGGTCCAGTGGGCGAGGCCAGTAATGTATAATAAGTTTACGCTTAAAATATAAAAGTCCAAGAAACGTAAATTGTCTTATGTGGTACCATTTGTAAGCGTGGAATATGAACTTATAAAAAATCAATCACATTTGCATTTGTGTTCAATTAAAAGAACAAGATAAGACCGGAAAACGTATGTGTCACAAATGAGCGCCACCATGTGGTAATAAGGTGTAAACATTTTTCAAATAGCATAAAGGGTCATATTTCGAGTTATATATCAAATGAAAGCTCTCGTTCTCAAGAATGCGACTGTGCAGTTTATTTTGTTGCCATAACACCACAGTTTGAATTGTTTTCAAAAGAATTGAAAAGTGATAAGATCTCTGTAAGACAAAAAAGACGAATGTCTTCTGTAAGCCCCAAGTAGAATATTGGCATCAATGAGACCAATATTTAGCAATTTGTCCACATATGTTTGTATGGTGAGCTTTTAACTATTGGTTTGAACAATTGCAGGTGCTAGCCATAATATGCAGCAGACTTAAAGTGTTAAGAGTTTCAATGCCACAACTAAATGCAGTTGTTACTCACAAAACTTTACATTATGGCCTTAATTGCGACATACAATAAATAAAATACATGTTCTGCTGTTAAGCCAACTCATTAGTTACCAAAGATCTCTCAAAAAGACTGAATCTCTTAAGACCAAAGACTACACTTCGGTTTCAGCATGCCACCACACAAATTTCATTATGAGCACAGTAGGAGCGAAGTATCCGTGTACAGCCCAGTGTGTACATTGTCTGGACAAGTCCCTGCCGTTAACTGCACTTAAAGAGTTTCACAAAGCACTCGTTATCTGTATGCATCCAATGTGTCTGTATGGGCTTGCGGTCAAAAGAGCACACTTTGAAAGGCTTGAGCGCTCGACCGGGTCCGGAAAAACGAAGCCACACACAACATTACTTAAATGACACATTCCTACCGTTTGTTCCATAGCAAGCTTTCCCTCATGGGACTAGAGCTAAGAGTGGCTCTTCTAGAGAGGTTAAATCCATCTTTAATTAAGATTAATTACACATCTCTAGTTCCTCTCTCTAGAGATCTGATGATTGTAAACAGGATAGATAATGCTTTCTCCTTCAGACCAGTGATGGGGAAACTATCAACGGTAGCTTGCCAAGCTGCAAGCTACTCATGACTTTGCATTAATGTTCCCTTTGCTAAAGGTTTATAAGGGATTCATTAATAACTATGAATAATAATTCATATAAAAGTGCATTCAAAATCAGTGATATGTGGTTATAGATGCATGCATAAAAAGGGTGACTTTCATGCAATATTTGGCAAATAGTGAGCTACTGTACCTCACGTTATAAATGCTTAATTAAAACACTTATTCATACTCTTTCTTAATAAATAAACACTAATTCATGATTTATGTCGCAATGTAGCAAAATATTTGAATTATACATGAGAAATTTCTATTTTAAAGTGCTATGGAGCAACTCAACCATGTCAAACGGCTAAAGAGCCCTGACGAGTGGAAGAGAAAACACCTGCACCAACATTAATTACAAGATTTTGTACATCAACACCCTAACTAACGCTTATCACAGTAAACTGCAACAGTAGTATGTTATAAAATGTGTAAAATAGGCTCATGAGGCACTGATGAATGGTTGATTGGTTGGACTAATAGTACCTCTTAGTATAAGTCAAGTTATACGATATCTTGAAAGAATTATTATGACTTTTCATGAGACTACTTCTTTCAGTTACTCCCCAACAAAAATGGATGTTCATACCAAGTGTAACAAGAGCATGTGATTCACACAGCTTTTTATGTTCAGCACATCATTTCATTCTTTAAATCAGCTTATACTGTCATTTCATACAACGGCTCAGCAAACAAACAGTATATCTTTAGAGAGATGCCTTAAAAACAGAAATAAATGTTCAAAAAGTTAAGTTGATTAACAGTAATTCGTCCTTGACTTTTGGAAAACATGATTTGCTAATTCTTTCTTGAACTGCTGTTATGCACAACACCCAAAAGCAATTTACCAAATTGTGTTGCTTAGTTATAAGTCAGCAATTCAGGTGTTTAATGCTTTCATGTTCCCCTCTTATAAGTGCATGATATTAAAATAAAGAGTGTTTTTAAAAGCCCTTATGTGGTTCATATGTGACAGTTACCAATGTGGTAAAAGAAACGGAGCAAAAATACGAGAGATTTGCATCAGCAAGCGTTTACTAGAATATTTGCATAAGTTAATGGCACCATTTTGCTTTTATTCTTTTAACCACTTTATCCCAGAGTTTATAAATGACTGCATTTTTCAAATTGACAATAACATAAATGGTTCATGAGTTTGGAATTGTTTGGGGAGCATCTGTGTCCCTGAGGAAGTTTGAATTGATTCAGAGTGTCGCTGTGAAATTGACATACAGACAAAAAGTAGTAAGCTATCTTGAAATGTATGTTTTCTTTTGTTAAATTAATTACTTCAGAGGAGTATACTTGTTCATGCATAATATGAACATGAATCATTAATACAATAAAAGTATACATATTATGGTGTGACATTCAATTATTTTATTACACGGCTCTCTTGAATACTTTATTCTGATTGGTCAATGGCGCCATCTAGTGGTCTGATATTTCTCTGAAACAACCGCACATAGATGTATCAGACCGCTCATGCGGTTATTGCGAGTAAACTTTCCTGCTTCTTGGATCATTGTGCATTCTATACAAATAAGCAGTCAGACGTTCAGTAATTACAAAATACACACCAGCAAACTCCGACATAAACCGGACGTGGATTTCAGCTGTTCAGCAATTTATATATTCTCACAAAATTACATAATCCCAACGCAAGTTAATATTTTATGTCCATTAGGGATGCACCGAAATGAAAATTCTGGGCCAAAACCGAAACCGAAAATCCAGGATGCACTTGGCCGAAAACCGAAACCGAAATTTTTACCTATTTAAAAAAAAAAGAAATGTTGTGTATAATTGTATTAATTTTATACTTTTTCATTAATTTCATGAATTTAATTAATCTGAATTGAAAAACTACAAACCAATAAAATAAATCACACTTTTATTGAAAGTAGCACACCAAAATTGGACAAAAAATATATTAAAACTATATTAAATATTATTCTTCTTTCAGTTCTGTAAAAATCAAATTTTACAGATTTTATTAACAATTATCCAAATAATGTAAAGTTTTAGAAAACTATTATATGCACAACAACAGTCAAGTAATGAACTTAGCTAGCATCTTTCAAAAAGTTTAAATATGCAACAGTAATTTTTATTAAAACAACAGGCAGAACACAGAATGGCAGAGGGCCTCTATTCCACTAATCTATATATAACTATAATATATAATTATATAGATCAGTGCTCTATTCTGTTTATGTAAACGTATGTACACTTTAAGTGAACATTATTGTGCAAAACAGCAGTAATTGAACTAAATCCAACCTCAACTGTAAACGACAGATGTATCCTCAAGTGAAGAACAAGTGTAATGTAATTGCTTTACACATCATATTGGACCGCTTTCTATTTAAGTACAAGTGACAGGTTTCTCTTGAAGAACAAAAGTTGCTAAACTTTCTGACAGTCTCTCCTGTCTGAAAGCTCATCAAGAACATGAGATGCTGCACTGAACAGTTTCTCACTCTCTGTGCTGGTGCTTGGGCAGATAAATACCTGTGCGCAATCCGCGCAAGCAAAGGAAATCGGTGTTTGTTTATGTGCCCGTAGTCAAGGAGATTGTCGCTTCTGGCGTAGTTCAGATAAATACGTCTCAAGTTGTGGTGTAGCTGCGCTAGTTGTGACATTTTCCTGTAGAATCTCTTGCTGTATTCTGTATATATATATCTTGAAAGTTCTGCTGAATAAACACTGCAGATCGCAAATTTGATGTCCTTATCAGAAACTTTGAAGAATTTCCACACCGCTGACATGATCGGCCTTTGTTTGGTAGCGCGGTTGTGGAATTATCTAACAGCTGTGATAAGGGCTGCATCGATCCAGATTGAAATCTGAGCACTGAGGGGCGGGGCGAGGAGGTATATATTTTCGGCTCATATTTTCGGCCTTTTTTCTCTTTCGGCCGAAAACCGAAAGTGCCATTTTCGGCCGAAAATTTTCGGCGGCCGAAATTTCGGTGCATCCCTAATGTCCATGTATTTATTTATTTGATAGGTAGCCGTGTGATAAGCGGGATAATATTGCTAAATAAACCCCTTTGTGTCGGGGTCCTTATGTGGCACAAAACAAACTCAAGATAATTCAAATCTATCTTCATAATTAATGTTAAATGTTAATCAAAACCTTAATTTTCAGGTTTCCATCAGAAATACAGTAAATATGCTCTTTTTATATTTTTGATCCTGTAACACTAGACTGGATTTTAATGGTTTCCTGCTGTGATTACTCTGGGTTCCTGTTTCTCTCTAATTGGTGATTGTGACAAAACCAGAGGGCTTACATAAATAAACCACAGATTGACAGCTATAGTTAAGCTTGTGAACTACTTTTTGAAGAAAAATAACATTAGTTGTGCAAAAACACAATATAACCACTAACTATTAGTTAATTGCCAACTACATAAAACTAAATAGATCCGAAATAAATTTCTATGTGTATCTTACATTTACATTTCCATTTATGCATTTGGCAGACTCTTTTATCCAAAGCGACTTACAGTGCACTTATTACAGGGACAATCCCCCCGGAGCAACCTGGAGTTAAGTGTCTTGCTCAAGGGCACAATGGTGGTGGCTGTGGGGATCGAACCAGCAACCTTCTGATTACTAGTTATGTGCTTTAGCCCATTATGCCGCCACCACAAATTTAGATTTGTTTTTGGGCAAAGAAACAAGATTCAGGTAGTTGTGGTGTGACACATTATTCTCAATTTAAAACTATATTAAAATGTTTTCGCATTCTCATCGAATAATTAAGCATGATCAGTGATATATTGTGATGTACAAAATATTCTGATCAGTTATATAGGGCAAAAAAATCTACATGTTCCCTCATACATCCATACAGATATTAGCCAAAAGAAAAAATACTCTTAATGTCGATTCAAAAAGTCGTGTGTGTGTGTGTGTGTGTGTGTGTGTGTGTGTGTGTGTGTGTGTGTGTGTGTGTGTGTGTGTGTGTGTGTGCGCGCATTTGTAAGAGGAAAATGAATAACAGAGGACAAACTTCAAATGAGCCGAATGAAGTAAAGGTGAAAATAAATGTGAGTGATGAAAATGAAATGGAGTAAAGTAGAAACATGCAAAACCATTAAGGGCAGAGAGGACAGAAGAAAATGAAACCGATGCCATCTTCTTATGTGAATACATTACTTCGGTTGTCCCCATTGATGATTGCCCAACGCACATCTAAGTCATCCGGCCAGTCTGCACAGACCAGATTTTCTCCACATGCTGACGGTTATCGTTTACGTGCATCGTTGCCACATGCGCCTGCCATTGACTGTACTAAAAGAGTATTACAAAGCAGTCGTAGTGTGCGTAAATCCAACATGTTTGCCACTTGTGGCCAGAAGAGCTTACTTTGAAAGCCAACGCGGTTGACCAAGCACGATCCGAACAAGGAATGCTGAAAAACAAAGTATACATGGGCTTTCAGACTTAATGTGTAGCATATTTAAAACTAGTTTACTAAATGTGGGATGAATTTTTGTCCAAACAGTTCAAGATGGCAATGGAAGTATTTGAGACATCTGTTTGGAAACAAACATTAGAGGAGTTAAAGGCAAGCTTCATACCTCAAAAAAACAATGTTTTGCCTTGAAGACTGAAGAAAGATCCTGAGCTATATCTAGAGACCAGAATATCATAGAGACTTGAGATCGGCTCTTTTGACAACCTCCCCAGACCGCATAGCAACCGTATTGCAATGGACTAAAATAAAAACACTTAGAACACCCTAGCATCCACTTTTGAAATGTTCCGGCAACCACCCACAGCACTCTAACATCAAAGGGACAAATTTTCACACGCAAGCTCCATTCACATGTGGTTCAGAAATTTTTTAATCTTTTATTTTTGTTTGGAGCCACTAGTGGCATAAAAAACTTCAGCATGGGTATGTTTTAGTCTCTTTATAATGGTCCAGAATGCCAGGCCAACCTATATATATATCTGAACACCCTTAAAGCTGATGTGTGTGTCATTTTTTCATGTTAAAACCAATGGCTAGAGTTGGAGGAAGAACTATATGTTTGCTCAAACAATGGCATGAAGGGTGTTTGAAAATAATGTTTAATATGGACTTGCTGTCTTATGGTCTGCATTTGGGCATGCCACAATACTGTAGGGTGTCCCATTTGTCATTTAAGTGCTCAGAGGGGTGCTCACAAGCACCTCTTTTGCAAGGTCAAGGTCAATTTATTCCAAAGCACATTTAAGTGTACACCAAAGCGATGTACTAGTACAATTAAAACAATTGGAAAAGGAAAGAAATGGGAGCAAAATACAAAATAAGATGGCAAACAAGACTCAAATTACAATCATTCAAAAGCCAAATAATGCAGATAGGTCTCAAGATTTCAAAACGTCAAGAGAGGGAGATGATCTAATGTCCAGAGGCAAGTCATTCCACAGTCTGGGGCCGATTACAGAGAATGCACAATCTCCTTTTGACTTCAAGCGCGATTGTGGTATATGCGGGAGAAGTTTATCCGAAGATCTGGGAGTCCAGTAGGAATGATGATGGATACGGAGGTCTTATATGTAAGGTGGGGCTAAGCCATTTATGGCTTTAAAAACAAATAATAAGACCTTAAAATCAATCCTGTATTTGACCGGTAACCAGTGACGATAGGCACACTCGATGCGCCCTTCACAGCGGTCTACTACCCAACATTCTCTGCTGCTGATCCTCTCAACCAATCACAGCGGATTGGAGTATTGTGCCAGAGGAAAAATCATGATTGACGAGGCGACGCCATGTGCAGATTTAATATTGATTTCAATAATTGTTTTCTTTGATTATCAACGATGGATCTCATTTTTGAGTTTTAAGTGTATAATTGGTTTAGAAAACCAGTTTATCAATGATGGAATTACGCACATTACATTTTTCTTGGGAAGTTTTACGTTTATGAAAGAAATTATTAAGTAAACAGAACTTTTGTTATCATTGTTTCAAAGAGTATTTTAAAATTGTTCTCTGAAATATCAAGACAGGAGATAATTAATACTTTCCTTACACACTGTAGCTTTCAAGATACATTATAGGAATGATTGGTCTTCCAGTGATATATTTTCATCTGGGCTATCGATTAAACAAGTCAATTTAGTGTGATCAATTCTTTAAGCAATATCACATGAGCAAGAGTGCGATATGGCCCTACATCAGCACTGCTGTGATTACCTACGGCACTCATCCTGCGGCCGAATACCAGCAGTGCTGATGTAGGGCAATATAGCACGATTGCGAGTGTGCTATTGCTTATATACAACAGTTCAATGAACAGGTACATTTTTAAGAAATCTGTAAAAACTGAATACGGTCACAAAATTTGCATTTGTGCATGAAACTGCATTCTTACTCGACAGATCAGAGAATCTGCCGCTGCTGGTTCAAACCAAATGATGCATCCAAACCTCTTAAAAACATCACTTCAGACCTACTAGTATCACGGCTTGGGCTGTTTCTAACATGTTATTGGAGAAACAAGGACGTGTGTGCATGTGTGTGTGTGTGTGTGTGTGTGTGTGAGAGAGAGAGAGAGAGAGAGAGAGAGAGATGGAGCATGTACAATCACCTGTTGATGATGCTGTAGTCTGTTAGTCAGCTTTCTGAAGATAATTTAATTTATCACTAGTGTCACTGAGGAAGCACAGTAGAATACAGGAATCTTGAGACATCAATTTCAAAGTTTCCACTACTTTTAACTTGACACAGTGTCCTAAGAATGTGGCATTTATGATGCTGAATACCAGCGAGACGCTCCAATCGTGTCCATCTGACGCACATGCACATAGAGCGACAGTTATAAACAGCGCAGACGGAACACAAGAGAACTGGACACATCGACGAACTCTTGTTCGATTGAACTGTACGCTTGTTCAATGATATGAGAATAAAACAAACAATATATTGAGTTCTTAAGACATGTTTTCTATTGTCTAATCAATAATTTATTCACCTGCCACAAGAATGCAATTTATTTCAACATGAATTTCCATCTGTGATATATATATATTATAGGCCCTACATATTATATTTAGAAATAGTTGAATTATCTTGCATTATTTATTTGAGTTATATTTATTTGGCAGCCTTTCACAGCAAATAATGATGTATTTGATTTGAATGAATTATTTAGATTAATTAATCTCCATGTCATGCCTCCAAATATCGATTGACAACCTTTATATTTCAACGTGTTATAAGCACCTTTTAAAGGGATTAAACCATTGGAGTCTTATGGATTACTTTTATGATGCCTTTATGTACTTTTGGTCGCCATTCACTTGCATTGTATGGACCTACAGAACTGAGATATTCTTCTAAAAACATTTGTTTGTGTTTTACTGAAGGAAGAAAGTAATTCACATCTGGGGTGGTATGAGGGATAAGACGATGAGAGAATTTTCATTTTTGGGTGAACTATTCCTTTAAGGATGTTTAGATATTTGATTAGAAAGCAAGACAAATGCTTTGGGTTACACAATGCACAATGTATAGCTTGGTTGCCTAAAATAAAAGTGTCTGCTGAATGCATAAATGTAAATGTATATCAATACGTATCTCCATTGCATGAAAGACCAAAGAAGCAATCTGGACTGAAACTGACCCACACAGCTGCATCTATCAATTACAGTTGCATGACCTGTATAAACCAAGACATGCACGTCGCAGCGAGGTCAACTGCAGCTCTCACAGGAGTGTGCTGGAGAACAGGCGGACATTGGCATACACAAATGCACCTGTTCAAACAGATGATCGGCTTGAGTCAGCTGCACAAGGTCAGTCCTAAACCAGATGGTGTCAAAATATAGCTCAAACTTTCTCTGCAATAAAAGTTGCAGGGGTTATATAACAACAGCCACAGTCCTGTCAAACCATGCAGAACTGTAGTGCTACTGGTGCTTACAGCAGAAACACTCGGCAATTAACTGCTGTGCTGTAAGAGTGTGATGAAATTATAAGCTAACAAAGAGGATTCACCAATTATATACACATCCAATGAAAAAAAAGAGCTTCAACACAACAGCACGGTCGATTGTTCTGGCTGAGTGTCAGAAATACTGTGAATTTACTTCATGATGAAGAGCTGCAACTCAAAAAATCTTCCTCCAGGATTTCAACTTGTAGGTGGATGATGGGTGTGGGCAGTTATTTGGGAAGGGGGTTTATTTGAGATTATATTCAAGCTAAGGTAGAAATGTGTCAACTGGTAGAGATTTTGCTTTACGATTTATACAGCATTATGTATATTTTCACAGCTATTAGTGGGCAGGAATGCTTTACATTATTTGCATTTGAGAGCGACCCAGAAACATGGAATAATGAGTAAATACAGAGTAGGACAAACAAACTTTCACTACAACCAGTGACAACGCTGGACATCGTTTCCATCTAATACATGACAATTACTTGCTTCTGTCACACACAACAGCTTCCTATCATGTTTACAGACTCTACTGATTGGTTAAGTTTAGATAAGGGGTTTGGGTAAGGGCATAATATTAATAAGTATGTCCTCAACGCCTCGTGCACGGAACTCACACTTACTTCCGCATTAGACATCCGGGAATTTGCACGTGATGAAGTCGTACGAGTTTATGCGAACAAAATCGTGCGAGACCAAACGAAATGGCCAACTCGTAAATCATGTATGAATTTTCATGAGATGCTGTTGGTCGTTTTCACTGGTCAGCAACACAATAACATGCCTCTTTAAATTTAGGCTACTTTGATGTGCGATCTCAAGGGTGTGTATATTGTCTTTTTACAATTATTTTAAATGTGGTTTGTCCAATAAGAATTTAGACTCAGAACTGTCCATTTTATAATGCGAGTTTAACAGTTTTGAGTCTTTTGTTTTGCAACTCAAGTGTTATGTAACATTAAGCTTTTATTTTTTTGCCGCAAACCCTTTCAACATATAATCATGTGCATGATAATAATTATATCTGTAATTCAATTTAAATGAGTTAAAACTCAGCTGGTGAGTGGTGGGGTGGTGGGGTGGCGGGACTCAGCTGGTGAGTGGTGGGGTGGTGGGGTGGCGGGACTCAACTGGTGGTGGTGGGGTGGTGGAGGTTGCCGTGTTAGCACACTGAAACAGCAATGGGATAAATTCGTGAGCAGACTTATAAAGCAACGGCTGACATGTGATTGGCTGGGAATTACCCAGCTAATGGTGCGATGATGTACAGCTGCTAATCTTCCCGCTAGAACTACGCTGCGCTTACATTTACTGCTACCGTGATATAAAATGACTAATTTCATAATATGAGCCTGATCTCATAAAAACTACTTGACCGTGGCAACATTTTGTAAAATGATATTGCGTAGTTCATAACATGTATCACTACAGTTCAAAGGTGAAATTTGAGTGCAATTAGAAGTCACAGCACCTGACTGCATATCTAGTACAGAGCAATTGTAGTCATTTTACATGCACAATGACAGTAATTATCACCTTATTCAATATCAAACACACCAGCTCATGACTTAAATGCATTGAGATGTTGAGTTTGTGCACCTTTAGAAAGTTAACTTCCTTTTCCAGCTATTCATGGGTGCTTTCGGCTCATGAAAGGAATCAAATGTAGGAGCAAAATTGTAAAATGAGTGACTCTGAGGAGACACAAACAAACAAAGAGCGCTGAGGAACAGTGAGGAAAACCCCAGAGTCCCAATCAATTCCAAAAACAAGCAAATATACAGCAACTGTTTGTGTGCGTGCATGAACATGCAATATGTATTACATCAAAACACACCTTTGCCATTGGTGTAAGTGCTCACTTAACATAGGGAACATTAGATCTTGTTTATTCTTTTTTTTTCTTTAAATAAACAGTAAGAAAGGAAATCATGCGCCTCAGGAAGCACCGCACACACACAATACAAATACAGTAGCTTATTCCAATGAGTAAACAATCTGATTGTGTTCATGGTGGGGTTCTTCTCCCTCAGGTCTTGCTTTAATGAAACCTTGAATGTCGTGGTGTGTGCGGTACATTTCAAAGCAGCTACAACCTATTCAGACACAACATTGCTCAATCGCTGCATAAATGATTTTAAGCACATGCCGTCATTTTCACTTCCAAACACATTTGCGCTTCATGCCAGTGTCGTATGCAGATCACTCAGATCACATTTATAGTACATATTCATGTTCCATGTGATACGATGTGTCATCTGGGATGTATTGGTAAAGTTTCAGGATTTGTTGAAAGCCAGTGGAACAATCTGCTACAGTGGATCAAATTTCATTAAGCAGCAACGATCGAGCACGTCCAGTTCCAGCAGAACTATAGGACAGGTAAGTTTGACAGATATATGAAGACTTTAATTGCAAGCTCAAAAGTACGAGAGGTCCAACTGTTGTATGGAGCTTTACACGGAAATCAAACTGAAAGAAAAAGGATGAACAATGGGGCAAGACAATAAATGAAGGAAGGCGTCTCTTTTCCACCTATTTCAGTTCAAACAAGGTGATCTTGTCACAAGTGTAAAGTACTGAAGCTGCGGTCAAACTGACCCAGCAATGGACAGGATATAATGTCACGCTCGAGGGCTTCTAGTTTAAATAAACAATGCCACAAATAATGTTTTCAAAATGTTTTAATATATCTTCTATTCACTTTCCAACAACAATAAAAACGTGTTGCTTTGAAATGTTAATTCTCTGAACTGAGCCTCCGCGTGTGACGTTTCCATCTTCTATTGGTACACTATTCTCATCATCTGAATTCGCAGGTCAGAGTTCACCAAGCTTGAACATTTGTATGCAATCTCTATTCTTTCCTTCTTTTTTGATGAGCTTGCATTTGCAGTTGACTAAAATAACTATTTGAGTATTCACATTTGCATTCAAATTCAACTTTATTTGGTAGCATCAGTGTCAACATTTTGCACTTCAACAACATGTTGTATTTCGTGAGTGATGTATGCAATCATGAAATCAGAGACCCTCCCCTCAAATGTGAACACAAGTGGACACAGGAGGACACGTTAACAACAGGAGTAAATAGTGATCTGCCTTGGCTGGCCACTTGTGACCACCCGAGACGGATGTTAATACCAGGTGTAAAGGGTCCCAAAAGAGACAGTTGTCATCTGAGAAAGCTAATATTCTGCACACACACGCAGCTGTCACTTCACTGCTGAGCTAATCCACATGCATAGATAGCTGAACTCAGCTGAGCTCTCAAAAGCTCACTGAAATCTCCAAATGACACTAATTTGCATGTTTTAACTTCCCAATGCCTCTTAGACTCACCCACTTGCACAGCCGTCCCCCTCCACGGGGAAAATAAGGAGGCGTCTATACTAACCCCTGGAGTGCTGCTCCACAACCACAAATTAAACCAAAGCAAAATTACAGAGGTAGAGAGTGCAACAGCAAGAGCAAAAGAGTGTGATGAAATTAGTGAAGTTTCAATGTAAGGCAGAGTCGTGCAGGTTTGCGCTACACTGGTGTCTGTGCATTACGCTATGAAGATTAAAGTAAACATTATTATCAGTATGATAATGTGGCATCAATGTGATTCCTCAATTATGCCACAGTTGGTAAGACATATATTTAGGCACATTATCAGTCAAATGCTGCTTTTCTTCACAAACTCATGCACATTGCAACGGGAAAGAGACGTTCAGGTCATTATTGATGTTCGTGTGTTGCTGCTAGCTTTAGCATGTTTGCCAATCTGAGTCCGACACTTTTTGTTTTTATTAGCGGTTTTTATACTGTCCCAACTTTTTGGAATTGGGGTTGTACATATCATTGCATTTTCAGAGTGAACATACAACTCGCACTACTTACACTACTAGAAGTGTGCGATTTGAGATGCAGCTCAAGGAACAATCTGGCCTCAAGGCGCTTTTGTTTAAAGGTGCTCTCAAGGGATGACGACTATAGTCATATCAGTAACCTTATAAAAGCCGGTTTATTCTACATAGGGCAGGGGCGCCTCATGGGGGCTGCCATTTTAGAATCACATGACCAGCTGAATACTACTCGCTTAATCTCAATAACAGTCTTGTTATTGGACACTTTCACTGTTGGATTAAATGAATCATGGCTGATTGTGAATAGTGAATTTCTACAATGGCATCTGTAACTGAAAACTGTTGATTTTGAATGATGCTGCATCCACACCACTAGGTGTCACTGTAAGTCCAAGAAGACATGAACAAAAAGATACAGATTGCACCTGTAACCAATAAGAAGACTTTGAGGTGATATCAGGTTTGCTTTTATGTCACTGGAGGGCGGGGTTTTGGACGGAGGACATTTGTTTGAAAGGATTTAATGCCAATTTAATTTAATGGCTAAATCAGATGCAAGTAACCGAATGGCTAAGACCACTTACAGCTCCTTTTAAGGTAATAATTTAGCTGCATGTTAATATTTTCATACAAATGCAAATAGTTCTCACGCCCATCTGACTTTGGAATTAATGCAGGGTGGGGTTTTTGAGAGAGAACATGTGGTTGATTACAGTCTAATTTAATAGCTAAATCAAGCGGAAGTTAGCAAAATGGCTAGGATTGCTTATCAGTCCCACCGGGATTTTGCGGCACTTTTTCCTAATATTGCGGCCCAAAATGACTGAACTTGCTGTAGCTTTTCTCAAATATTGCGATGCAATTTGCGGCATTATTTTGGCCTGTTTTTGAGTAAAAACTCACAAATCATCATTATACACCTCTGTAATTGTGTTAATTACATTTTAAATGCAGTCACATTTAAATATTTTACTGCACAATAACTGAATATGCAGTTAGCAAGCAAAATAATAATAATAATAACAAAAATACTCAGAAATACCATATATTTAGGTAAAACCATTGGAAGACCCTTATTTATTTATGCATTACAATTTTCTGCCTCAGAGAATGCAATAAAAGTGATCTAAGCTTAAAACATACATACAATAAACCTGTAAACTAAATACAAATGAGGATTCAATAATTAGGCCTGCTGTCACTATTACATTGTGTGATATTGAAATCTGGTATATGGCCAGATACCAACAAATACAATTAGAGTTCATATATTTGAGCAATTGAAGTGTTTGTTTTTTTATGAAAATTGCCATTTTTGTCATATTTTGAAATATATGTTGCACATATGTATTGAACATTTATGATTATGTATTTTCAGCATATATTGCCGTTTTCAGATTCATAACTTACTGTATTAAACACTTTAAATTATAATCACGTTTTACTCAGTGGTGATTTCTCATGGCCAGCAAAGCTCTGCTGGACTAACATGCCAAATAAATACATATTTTTCATCCTTTCATTCTCAATCACCGTTTTGCTTCTGTATTTTTAATCACTTTCCACTCTTAATTCATCTACTAACAAATAGAGAGAAATTAAAAGTTAATCCAGTCAGAATTTATTCCTTGATGCTTAAAAGCAAAGTGTGATAACTGTGTCACAAATCACATGACTGAAGCAGCATGTGAGTCTGAGCTCCACCCCCTCAGACCTTCAGAATCTCTACAGAATCCCTCAACAGTGCAAATGAATGAGCAACTAATGTCAGATTGTCAACTTCATCAGCCAATCAGATTGATTTGGTGGGTGTGATCTTTAGGATATGTCCCGGTGGAGGCCTTCTAACTGGCCTTGAGTGGCACAATCACGCTTTTAAGTGATGTATGTAATTGAAGAGCGAAAAGTGTAAGATCAAGCTGTCTGACGAGTCGACTGTCATTATTGCCGCTATCGCCGTTGAGAAAGAGATCCTTATGGATTTAAAAACACGAGATGTTCTGCATGACTGTGCGATTGATTTATTGAACAGGAAATGAGGACTGAATTTCACTTTAAGTTAAGTGGTAAGTGCTTTTTCATTGTTATGGCAACATCAGGAGTTTTGTAAGTGTAAATTATGCTGCTTGAGCATTCAGTCTCGGATCAAGTTTTGAAAAGTAGTGCTGCGTTCCATTCAACACAGAAAGTCGGATTTTACAACTTCCTACCAGGAAAAGCGCAATGGATGCATCTTGAAGACAGAATTACAACTTGTAGGCTCGTGCAGAAATTCTCAACTCAGGGAGGAATACAAATTAAAAGATTAACATTCACTTTCATAAGTAATATCGATAAATGAGTTTGTTTCCACATTACATGATGTAAAATCTTGTTTAACAAACGCCTGCAGAAACAGCTGTATAAAACATTATAATCTCTTTTGATAATCGTACACCTGAAGCACAAATGCTAGCACTGCAACATTGTTTATCAGTTGAGTTGCTAGGAGACATAGCGCTCTAGCATTGTTTATCAGTTGGGTTGCTAGGAGACATAGCACTCTAGCATTGTTTATCAGTTGGGTTGCTAGGAGACATCTCTAATGAGAGTCAAACCCCTCTTAAACTAAAGGGAGTGTTGCAGTTCCGAATATCGGGGAATGAAATGCATTTATGGTCGGAGATATCAAGTAGGAATATCCCTCATCCAACTTGAATGAACGCAGCATAACCGTGTACCCTGACGAAACTAAATTTATTGCGAGAAACATTAAAATCACAAATATTATTAGATAGATTTTGAAACATTATGATATTTGAATGTCTGATCAGGAGACGTTCATTTCACAAAACAGTCATGCTGCAGTTAAAATTAGGCTTGCTTGAGCATTAAGTGTCATTTCAAGTTCTGGCTTTCATGCGTGGACGTGTTTTTAAATGGCAGCTGCGTATTTGGATATGTTGCGACTGCTTCAGACTTTTCAAGCATTTGATTTGCTGCTGTCAAACATGAAGGGAAGCGATGGGATTCCCTAAGATTTACATTTTGGGGAAAATGTATGCAAATTATAAAACATTGCAAGCTACCCCAAATAATGTGGAGATCGGTCGCAAGATCACAAGATTGCAAAATCCCGGAAGGACTGGCTCATGGCACATTTTAATAGGGATGTCCCGATATAATGTTTTTGAGAACGAGTAAGAGTACCATATTAAATAAGTATGTAGTCTGTATGTGCCTCACACTACAACATAAATTTGCACTCCGTTTACTGTCATCTGCTACAAACAGTGCGTGCGATGCTCATGGTGTTTTCCCTGTATGGGTCTTGGAGGAGTATTAAAAGGTATGAACAGTCAGCGTCAGCACAAAACTGAACTTACATTTGAATTACATGCAAACTATATATTTATCTCATTCATTCATATCGGTTTTTGGTATCTGACGAGTACCAGTACATGAGTGCGGTATTGGACACCAGTATCGGGAAATCTCTACATTTAAAGGTTATCATTTAGCTACATGTTAATATTTATATGCAAATGCAAATAGTTCTCACTCCCATCTTACTTTGAAAGGAATGCAGCCATTCTCACACACAAAGTATGTGAATTGGGACGCATTTACTATTGTACACTTTGTACAATATTCCCACAATGCAATTCTCTTGCATCATTCTCCAGAGCAAAACAGCAGACAAACTAAAACTTATAATGCAATGCATACACAAATATCACAAACCCTCCCACACTACAGAAAATGCAATTTGAGAGATGAAATTGCTTTTCGTCAGTGAGCATATTCACATCATAACCAAAACAAAAATCATCCCGGACTTCCATTGTCTCTCTACACCCTCTGTTGCTTTCTACGGCCCAAGCCGCCCAAGCACACCCTCTCAGCCCAGAGTTTATTTTATATTTCATTAGTCGCATCCATCAGCAGCACGCTGAGTGAACAAATATGACACACACACACATGGACTTTGATGGGACTTGCGGGAGGACACAACGAAGAATGGACTGAGATTTGGGACCATCGACCCATTTCATTGTGGAGATCAGAGGCAATCACCCGTCAGCAGCACCTGTGAGCTCAGCGGGACCGGACCGAACCCTCTCCATGGGCTCCAGTCTCCACGCTTTATGAAATATTCACCGATTATTGGAGGGAAGAACAGTTTGAATGGGAGCAAACATGAGTGAAGAGACACAGGCAGACAGCAGTGTGAAGTGTTCATGTGTTGGTTGCATTCGCCTGAGTGCTGACATTGATTAATTGAAAATACGAGACCTGCTGTGCACATTTTCTTTCTCTCAGTATCTCCAACTTCTTTCCAGATTTCAGGCTAGTTTATGGAGGTTTGAGGGTCTTCTGAGACCGTGGGTGTCAACCGATGGGTGGAATGTAGCCCACCAGGGAGCTTTGATTCATTTTCAGGTGGGGCAAAAGATGACCAAAAATAGCAACCCAATCTCAAAGAATCACATTACTATACCTACAGTTCTGCAAAATTATTTATACTACTACCTGTACAAACCCATTTGAATATAATTTCCTTTACACATTGCATTAAAAACTCTATGTGCACATAATTTTACTGATCTTTAATGTGTTCCACGATTCGACGGTTTTCTTTTTCCGGTCTTCATTGTTTTCAATCGCATCGGCATATATTCTTAGCGGATAATGTAATGTTTAAAGTATTACATTTGTAAAAATTGTCAAAAAGCATGCAGATGACAGTTTTTTTTATTGACAGTGTCTCGAGACCAGAAAAACAAAACAAGATCATCATAGCGTTGCCCATTGATTGCTCAAGAAAACTGTGGCTATGTAAATATATATATATATATACATACAGTTTATGGTCATTTGATATATGATTACCATACTATATATACAAATGTATAGTATTTACATGGTGCTCAAGGTAATTAAAAGAATCCCGTGGTACTTTGCTATATATTGTATGTGTTCATGGTACATGCAATTGAAATGGTACATGTCCAAAAAACATGGCAATGCCATTGTACTTTTTTTATGTGTTTTGCATGTAGGCTACAATGCTACAATGCAGTGTTATGATGCTCTTAATTTACAAAATGTCTTCACCTGCAGTGCCATTTACAAGCTGCATATGTGTTGAACTTAATAAAGACTTTCTTCATCACTGGCAAACGATAGGATGCATTTGTAAGTTTGTTTCTATTGATTGTAGATCCACTGCAACCAGCGTTATCTTCATTTTCTGTATTTTTTCATATTCTGTGAGCGTGTTGTCAAGTGAGTGTGCACAAAATGATTCAGCAGCGTGTGTGTGAGCTTTCTGAGTCATTCAGATTCAATTGTGAACTGATTCAAAACGCTTTGCCATCACGTGTCATTGTAAAGGACCAACTCAAATGAGGGATTAATTTGTGAATCAGACATTCACAAACTGGTGATCGGAAACACCGGGTACACGGCATGATATAACAGTGTAGATTTTGTAATCAAAAATATAGCTGCGCTACAGAAAATGTACTTGATTTAAAAACTAATGAGGTTACCACCTCACTACGCGAAATTGCATTAAGCTAATAGCTTCACTACTTGTCGCAAAGCTACTGCCCATCACTGGTGATTGGTTAGTGTAAAAGCTATACATTTTCGAAAGGCCCAAGTCGAAGGATTTAATACAATTTCACCATCTTGAACGAATTAGTATGAACTGTGATGAGACAATATAACCAACTGTGTTGGTTAAATCCAAGAGAAATGGGGCTCTCAGTGTGGCTCAATCCTTATATCGTTACATTTTATACATTTTCAATGGTCAAAAACCAAATGTGGGTCACATGGTATGAGGCTAGTTTTCCTTGCCCAACAAAACAAATGTCTGAAGTACAAAAATTGCTAAACTAGAGATGTACCTTTATTTATTTAAAAACTAGTCAAAAGACCAAAAATGCACTATTATGAAGCATTTGTGACATATGTGGCTCTTCTATTAGTGCAATACATATAGGCTGTAGTTTGTGGATTCTAGAATTTCTGTCTGTCCAAAAGTAGTGATTATTTATCTGAAAACAAAGCAGAATACACAGTTTGTGGATATCTAATTTAACAGAACTCTGAATATTGAACCTGGCAAACTTTGGCATATTCAGTGATTTGATCTTCCTCAGAAGCGCTCATTTTAGCAGCATCAACACACTTCAAGCCTTTTCACCCAACTCCTGGAAGTTGCTTAAAGCCAGCAGAACAGATCGGAGCTGCAAGTGCAAGTGAATGGACTGTGGGCAGTCCGTGAGCGTGCCCTCTGAAGCTGTAAACTTGTGATGGAGTGGCAGCTGAGTCTGCAATCATGTCTACCAAAACCTGACAAATGAATGACAGCTTCAAAAGAGAAGAAACAATCAACCAACACCTGAACATGACAACCAGTTGTCCAGTTCTCTCTTCTTGTAGTTAACATGCACACTGCAGGAAAACACACACTTCATTCCAGGTGAGGAGGTCTTAATAAAACGCAGTGTTGCCAGCACTGCATGGTAAAACAGGTAGTGAGGGGTGTTGGTGCTAATGGATGGGATGCAGAATGTGCCAGAGATCGCTGCAGTAATGATGTCCCAGGACAAGGGACTCATGGCCAGGATAATTATATCCGCATGAGCAATATTGGACTAGAGACATAAATTTCAAGACAAATTAACGTCACAAACAGACAGTTCGCTGTCCTTTTCTGCATATTGCGGCGCCTTTTTGTGGTCAGTTCTGCAGAATGCGGTGGCTCATTTTAGCTTATTGCGGTCCATTCGGCCAGTTTTGCAGCCGACACACTGGCACGCTCGGTTCTCCCAATGGCCAGTCCGCCCCTGATCGGCCACAAAGTGCGTCGGCCCGCCAGGAAAAGGCACAGTATACCAGATTACCAGTCCAGACCTGGACAGGTTGCAATTTTCCATAAGCATTTAATTGAATTATTTTTGGAGAATATGTTTTACGCTTTTATAAAGTGTCTTGACACATCCCTTCACTTTTCAAATCGTTCCAACATCCTTGGAAAGAGACCTGACTGTATTTAATACATTACATAGTGTAGTGTGTAAGTTTTGGTGTCAGCATGTGCAAATCGCTTTCATATTTAACACTTGCAATGCTTGTATGTCTGTTGTCATAAACATAAGTCATGCTGGATAAGGGTGTAATACAGTCAAGTTTTATGTCAAATGGCTAATAGCTCAACTCCAATTAATACTCATAACCTCAGACTTCTCTGAAGCGGAGCTGAATATGTTGAAAATATTAAGCACGCTTCCTGCTAATTGTCATGCAGGATGGATAATAGCTCACAAAGGTTATCTTAACAGCTGATATTAAGTCCATTATTATCAACCAACTGGATCAAGTTTAACCCATAAAAGAAAACATGAGGTTTTTAATGAATTATGAATTTGCACAGATAAAGTGGTATAAGGCACTTAACTATTCATATTAGGGCCAGATCCCATAGACAGTAGTACTCTTGAATTGGGTTGCTGTTAGCACAATTTCGGCTTATGTAAGATAAAAGCTCTGGCGCTTTGGTATTAATACCAATTTAAAACATCTTTTACTTCCAGTGACTATTATTCTTACAAGAGCAAGATAATTAAATCTTAATTAACTGAAGTGTAAGAAGGGCTTGACTAGTTAAAAGCTTACAATCTTGCAAATAACATCTATCACATTATTCTCCATTTCAATCACTCCTTGGCAAAGAATGCTAACCCCAACCCTACGTCCAATCCCATGCTAGCTAATTCTGAACACACATTAAGTAAAGTTAACAAAAATTGACAATATTACATAACTCGGGATCACTAATGACTGTGTGATTTTTTTTGTTGTTGCCATTTTGGCTACTTTATTTCTTAATTTTTTTGGTACACTATCATTAGAGAAAAGTTGATGAATACTAAAGATGTGAGGGCATAACTCCAAACAATGGATGAAGTACAGGGGGTGCAATGAGCTGCCAGGCCACTAAAGACCCAATGTATGCATTTAAAGGTTGATATATCTATTTGTTTTTTATGAAGTAGAAAGACAATGAATTTTTTACCTGAAACTGGAACTTACCAAAACTGGCACCATATTTTAGATATAATACTTTTAAAGTTTAAACCTCAAAAGGATCTCTCAATTTCATCAATCAATCAATCAATCAATCAATGCCCTAACCCTAAAATCAGAAGGAACTGATCAACCAATCACAGCCCTAATCATAGTATTCATAACTGATTGGTTGATAGAAAAGAAGTTCCAGGACTATCAAAGATACTGATCACACTTCCTACTTGGGTACATCATGTTAACAAACAAGTATTCAAACCAGATCACAGCAGGGCCAAAAAAAAGGGATTGATTCTTAAATATTGATTATTGATTTATGATCTCCACTCATGAACTAAGACAAAACACCTGTCTAGCTATCTGTGCATGTCTCAGATACATAACTAATCTTGCAAAGAAATCCAGTCACATAAAATCTCAAAATGTGTCCATATTCACTATATTAGATACCCATAGGTACAGAAAATTTATGTATCCCCTCCTCTAAATCCCACACCTCTAACAGTAGCGGAGTCAAATACCATATATTCAATGTGATCAAGAAACAAATGTGTGACTGAAAAATTGGCCTTAGATAAATTATCTGTTGTGAACCAGCTGCTCAGCAAGACACGTTTTCTCACTCTTCAATAAGCCAATAATAGTATTAGGACCCTGATAAACACAGTATTGATGAGTCCCTGGGTAGAGTTGATTATAGAGGTTGAAGTGGACTTCTAATGACTATTAGCTCCAAGCTAATCCTCTCCAACTCGCCATTAGATCTCTCTGATTGAGGTTCCCATTGTGTGTTTGATGTAGAAGCTAAGCAGAAATTAAATGTAAGTGAATAGTTAGTTACTTTAATTGGCATCACAGAGCATGTGTGGTTGAGGTGCTAGAATAATGAGTGGAAAGAACTTCACTGGCCCGTGAAATGACACAGGAATATTCCAGTATTTTAATTGGAGACCTGACTCTGATATTTCTGCTAATTCAAGATCGACAAAAAGGACTCATACGTTCGAATGCTGTTCATAGACTTCAGCTCAGCATTCACCACAATAATTCCTCAGCACCTGATTGGAAAGTTGAACCTGCCAGGCCTGGACACCTCCCTCTGCAACTGGATCCTAGACTTCCTGACTGGGAGACCTCAGTCTGTCTGGATCAGCCCCCCAGGGCTGTGTGCTCAGTCCACTGCTGTTCACTCTGCTGACTCACGACTGTGCACCAATGCACAGCTCGAACCACATCATTAAGTTCACCGATGACACGACCGTGGTGGGTCTCATTAGCAAGAACGACGAGTCAGCATACAGAGAGGAGGTGCAACAGCTAACGGACTGGTGTAGAGCCAACAACCTGTCTCTGAATGTGGACAAAACAAAAGAGATGGTTGTTGAGAGCACAGAGTGACCGCTCTCTGCTGAACATCAACGACTCCTCTGTGGAGATCGTCAAGAGCACCAAATTCCTTGGTGTTCACCTGGCGGAGAACCTCACCTGGTCCCTCAACACCAGCTCTATCACCAAGAAAGCCCAGCAGCGTCTCTACTTTCTTCGAAGGCTGAGAAAAGCACATCTCCCACCCACCATCCTCACTACATTCTACAGAGGGACTATTGAGAGCATCCTGAGCAGCTGCATCACTGCCTGGTTTGGGACTTGCACCGTTTTGGACCACAAAGCCCTGCAGAGGATAGTGAGGACAGCTGAGAAGATCATTGGGGTCTCTCTTGCATCCATCATAGACATTTACAAAAAATGCTGCGTCCACAAAGCAACCAGCATTTTGGACGACCCCACACAAACTCTTCACCCCCCTGCCATCTGGCAAGAGGTAGCAAAGCATTCGGGCCCTCACGGCCAGACTGTGTAACAGCTTCTTCCCCAAACCGTCAGACTCCTCAATACTCAGGGACTGGACTGGACTGGACTGGATACACACACACACAAAGTTGCACTTTAATTATGGTCACTTTATAACTGCCTGCTACCTCAATAACTGCTATGTCCATAGAACAACATCTCATAGTATGTTATGTTTACATTTGGCATTTTTAGAAACTGTCAGCTTTTTGCACTACTGTGTACTGGTCGGCGCTGCACTGTCCCTTACTGTGCCTATTGTCCTGTTCATTTTTAGTAATTATTGTACTGTCCTGTACTTTTTGCACACGTTTGCACGTGCACTTTATATAGATATATAGGTATTTTATTTAGTCTGTGTAGTCTCACGTGGTTCTGTGTTTTTCCTATGTTGTTTTTATGTGGCACCATGGTCCTGGAGGAACGTTGTCTCGTTTCACTGTGTACTGTACTAACTGTATATGGTTGAAACGACAATAAAAACCACTTGACTTGACTTGACTTGATACTTTCAAGCTACATTCACCAAACTCAGCACAGACTTTCAGATCTTCAGTACCGGTAACACTGAGCACTGACTGAATTCGTCACGGGTGCGCTGTCTGACACAAAATTGCTCACACACGAATTTGACATATTAGGAATTATGCACAATAAATCTAATACAAATCAATAGAGGTCCAAGTATGACTATCGAACCACAAATGGATGGGACTGAATTCAATAAATATACTGCCTGCATGTACTGCACACTTTATACAGTGATTGTGTGAAGCATTTCATATGCTAAAATAAACAAATTAAGAGCATCATACGCACCGTGCGTGTTTTAATAGATTACAGAACAGTGCGCTCATTCATGGTGAAGAACATTATGCATGGAGTTTATATCATTAGTTCACAGCATTTTACACTTTAATTCACACTGGGCCATTTAAACAACTGCTTATCTAGGGTGTGAAGCTACCATCAAAAACACACAGAAATTGAAAAGCCTTCATGTCAAAATAAAAGCTATATTTAAAGGTGCTGTAAGCGATTTTAGCCATTCAGGAATTTCCACAAGCTGAGCCATTGACTTAGACATTCCCTCTCTTTCCAAAACCTCGCACTCCAAAGATACCAAATGAGCTTTATTGGGACCGACACGGAGGAAAAGCAGCTGTCAAAAACAACAGCAGCAAAATAGTCCCCACAACTGACAACTTTTATGAGCAACAAAAAATGCAATGGTATGTACAATTGTTTTATTTTCAAGTTTTATGAATTCATTTGATTAGACACCAGTTTGATGCCAAACATGGAATTCAGAAAAAATAAAAACAAAATGGAAAACACAAGATTTGGGAAACATTTAAACATTTCATAGGGCCCTACTTAAAACTGCAATTTTAACTTATTGGATAAACACTTGAAGAAAACATGCAGTTGTTTCAACTATATTATATACTGTATATTGAACTTTGTGTTCAATGGCATATTATCCACTTTTGCTTGTTATTAATAACAACTATTGAAATTTTGGTACAACAACAACCCTATAATTGACCCTGCATATTACTGGGATAAGAAAGTATTTTAACATCGAAAAATGACACTTTACCATAAAATACACAATGTGCAAAGCAATACCAGAGCCTGGTTAATTCATACTGTACGAAGTATGTAAATTTGGGCTGGGATTTGTACTGAAATACCATAGAGTGGTGCTACGGTTTAGTGAATATGCCCCTAAGTAGAACAGAACTGAACTATGTGACGTAATTGCCATAAAGATGTCTTTTAATCCCTGGGCCAGCCTTACAGCTTGAATGCGGGGCATATTTCCCATCCTAGCGGGGCAAATCAGTGGCAGTCATGCATACAAAATATGCCCATGGGCCACTGCAGAATCCCTTAAGAAATGCCGCAAACATGAGCCATGGTCAAGCTAGAACCCGCGCCTGCCAAGGTAAACAAGCCAGAGCCCATGCCTTCCACTGTAAACAAGCCAGGACCCACGCCTGCCACGGTAAACAAGCCAGAGCCCATGCCTTCCACGGTAAATGAGCCAGAGACCACGCCTGCCACGGTAAACAAGCCAGAGCCCACGCCTGCCACGGTAAACAAGCCAGAGCCCACGCCTATCATGGTAAACGAGCTAGAGCCCACGCCTGCCACGGTAAATGAGCCAGAGCCGATGCTTGTAGGATCGACCATCCCAGAGCCGATGCCTGTAGACTCGACCTTTCCCGCAACAGTTCTCCCAGCTGTCCAGAGAAAGAGGAGAAGGAAAAGGACTCCCATTCCCCAGTCGATGCTTGCACTTACATACTCTCTTCCACTGCTACTTCGTCCAAGCCTTCCACAGCTTCTTCGTCCAAGCCTCCCATGGCTCCTTCATCCAAGCCTTCCACAGCTTCTTCGTCCAAGCCTCCCATGGCTCCTTCATCCAAGCCTTCCACAGCTTCTTCGTCCAAGCCTCCCATGGCTCCTTCATCCAAGCCTTCCACAGCTTCTTCGTCCAAGCCTTTCGAGCCTCCCATGGCTCCACCTTCCACGGCTCTGCCCCTTAAGACTCTCGTGGCTTTGTGCATCGAGCCTTCCCTGGCTCTGCCCCTCGAGCCTCCCACAGCTCCGCCTTCCCTGGCTCCACCACTCGAGTCTTCAACCTTTCTCCATGACAAGTTCGGACTGCTGAGAGTATTATTGGCACTCCCCTACCCACCCTGCTAGATCTGTACATATCTAGAGTGATGAAAAGGGCTGGTAAAATCACTCTTGACCCCATTCAGCCAGCACACTTCCTTTTCAAACTGTTGCCCTCTCACCAATGCTACAGAGCACTGAACACAGATCAGCCAGGCACAGGAACAGATTTTCCCCTAGGCCATCCAACTCATGAACAGTTTAAACTGTCCCCAAATACTTTCTTTGTGTCAATACAACCATGTTCAATATACAATCCATCCATTTCTACTTATATCCATATTTCATTTATATTTTTTAACATATCCTACCTCTTCTTCAATACATTACATCACCTGCACATAACTGTATATCTGTATATAAAACATTTGAACAAAATTATTGCTCAATTGTATATTTGTCTTTTTTTATCTGTTATCTTATTCTGATGTCACTATATATATATATATATATTTAAATGTATATGTTTGCATGTTTGTATATGTGGTTGCATTCTCTTTGTACTGGAAGCTTCTGTCACCATGACAAATTGCTTGTGTGTAAGTATACTTGGCAAAAAAGCTCTCTGATTCTGATTATGAATTACTGCTCATAAAGTATTTATTAGCCTGTGTGTGTAAGCATACTTGGCAATAAAGCCCTCTGATTCTGATTTACTGCTCATAAAGTATTTATTAGCCTACTACAATGTTTACTTTATAATGTTTGCATTTTTTTACAATGTAGATGATTTTAAAATTGCATGTTTTGTTTCCCTTATGTGTTCGTGTAAGCTGGGAGCAACAGTTATTTCAAAATAAGAGTCCTTAGTGTATTGTGTGCTTCTTATGCACCCGTGTTATGCACCAAATCTTTTTTTTTTCATTTAGGTTATATTGGGATTTTGATTGCAAAATAAACTGCATCTGGGATTGTATTAATTGTTGACTCTTTGCTTCTATGTTTGTCCCATCACAGTAAGGAAAGACATAGATTTTATTTATTTATTTATTAAATTCAATGAATCCATTTTTAAACACAATCAGCTGATTAATCAGTTATCAGCTTTTTGCCACCAGCTTAGTTAACATATTTTCAACCTTGTTCTTCGGCACACTCACTCAGGACCACAAGTTTCTCACTTGCAGTAATGTTGCACTGAAACGCAAAAATCACACTAATGAAGATAATTCATGTTTTAAATGTATTCTACAAAAATTAGATTATTTTAGAAATGTACGTAAATCCTAATAATGCACTTCAAGTATTCAGTAACCCTACTTACAAGAATTTAAAATGTACTGTTACGCTACTTTCTGACCAAAAAGTAATTAGAACACAGTAATTAATTAATTTGTAATAAGATTACACCCAACATGGGTTAGGTCGGATATTAAGATTTTTGATACATAACTTAGAGTAGTTCACCCAGAAATAAAAATTCACTCATCATTCTCTTACCCTGATGCTATCCCAGATAAGTATAACTAAGTATAAGTATAACTTCTTCAGCAGAACACATATGAAGATTTTTAGAAGATAGAGCTCTGTTAGGTTCTTATAATGCAAGTAAATGGGTGCCAGCACTTTGATGGTCCAAAAGTCACATTTAGGCAGCATAAAAGTAATTCATGTGACTTCAGTCGATCAATGAATGACTTCTGAAGTGAATCAATAAGTTTATGTAAGAAACAAGTCAATAATTAAAATACTTTTAACTTTAAATTGGCGCATCCGGTCAAGGGTTCTGTTGTAAATAAGTGCCACTTCCGAATTCTTGTGTGAACTCGCCGACGTGCTTGTGTCACGTGACAACTATGTGATGCATCAATTGCTAGCAGGAAGCACTTTTTAATTATCAACTTGTTTCTTACATAAATGTATCGATTCACTTCAGAAGTCATTCATTGATCGACTGGAGTCACATTAATTACTTTTATGCTGCCTAAATGTGACTTTTGGACCATCAAAGTGCTGGCACCCATTTACTTGCATAATAAGGACCTGACAGAGCTCTATCTTCTTCTAAAAATCTTCATTTGTGTTCTGCTGAAGAAAGACAGTCATGCACATCTGGGATAGCATCAGGGTAAGAGAATGATGAGTGAATTTTCATTTATGGGTGAACTACTCCTTTAAGTTAGTGTTAACTTCATTTCAATAACTTCATACCTTTCAGTCTGTTCTTCACACAAAGCTAGAATTGGGCTTTACAAGACTGTAATATGGTGGGAAATCATTTGGGCCTCTTTAATGATACATTTATGATCATTTTATGGTGTTTTTGTGTCCTTTTTGAGCTTGATAGCATTGAAAGTCCCTATTCATTGCTAAGGGTGTGTTCACACTTGGCAGGTTTGTTTTGATTAAAACAAACTCTGGTCATATTGTTCTGTTAGTGCGGTTCATTTGAACAAGTGTGAACGTTAAAATTTAGGGGGTGAACTATTCCTTTAAATTATTTTAGCATCTCCATCTGCTTGGCCCTGATGTTCATTTCAAAACAAGGAGAAATTTTAAATCCATTTCATCACTGAAGTTTGCAACATTCAGTCTCCCCAAATGACAACCGTTGCTTCTTTCATCTATGTGATGCCATGCGCTTCTGAGTCAGCATAAAGCTCCGTTTCTCCCACATGTCATTGTGCGATTCATCAGTGCGTCTGATGTTCTGCAGCCATGCACATTTTCCTGTCAGATCTGAAGGAGAACATGAACGTGTGAGGATGAGAAAGAGACTTCCATGTGAATATTTGTTGCTGCTGTCAGGCCTGCTGTATTGAGGATCACAGAGCCTGACAGAGTGCTCATCATGTCTGCAGATTTGCATGGGTGCTGCAGCCTTCAGCTAGGCTGTCTGGGACTGACAGAACAGAGAGACAGAGATCGGACTCTGGTGTGACAGAAAAGACTGCAATTGGAAGAATCATTCAGGCCAAACTGAAAACCGTGTCATCATATACACAGTCTAATAAAGTTCCAAACCTGTATGACTTTCTCTCTTCAAGTGGAATCCAAAAAGAGATGTCTAGAATGTTCACGCAGCCGTTTCCGTTAAATGACAGTAAATGGGTTCAGATGCCGCAGAGGTCCAAAAATGACATGCAAAGAACTATAAATGATAAAAGTAGTCTCTACAACGTATGTGCTGCATTGCAAGTCTTCTGAAGCAATACGAAGCTTTGCGTGGGTAAATGTAAGTTGTTATTTACACACGCTGCTCTCATTTGTACAAAGGGCTGATATATCAATAATCAGACACACTGTGTCTAAATGCACACACACTTTCTCACACTCCTCCACACTATGAAGTCTATGAGAGACATTGATTAGAAGGGGATTGTGGATTTGGGAAGAAATGTGGGCTGAAGACACAAGGGACCAGTAGCGGTTTTAACCACCGTGCAAACCACGCAATTGAGTTGGCCCCCGCCCCGGTAGGAGAGCTCTGCAAAAACTGGTATTTTACATGCACAAATACGCTGTTGTCAAGCTCTTAGAGCAGGTCACGTTAGCGGTCCGCTGGGTTCGGGTCAGTTTTCAAGTAGGGCTTTGGGTTCAGGTTTGTGGTTCATGAAAAAAATATATAGGACTTCCGAACTTGTTCGCCCATGAGTTAGGGGCCGAACGTGTTTTTGTGTGCGTCAGCTCTGTTTTTCCATTGTTTTCCTATGTTAACACATGCTGGATGAACTTACTTGACTGTTGCATCACATCTCGCTGTTTCTTCAGAGCCTCAAGCAGGAAAACGTGTTTTGTAAAAATGTATGTAGGTCAATTTAGCTTTTTTTAGCACTGTATTGTCGAAAAAACATTATCTTGAACTATAACGTTATTTCACTAAACAATTAGAATGTACTTGGCTACAAAGGCTGAAAGGATGAATTTCAAATTATGATTTAAAATCACTTCTATGCAATTTTTTAAGCAAAATTTTCTAAATGGGGCCTCGGGTTGGTCGGTTGCTTGGGGCTTCAGAAATGGTAAACCCGCTCCTGCATGGGACATGGGACGTGGGTGGAGGAAAAGTGAAAGTGTGTCTATTAATCTCTAACAACCAAGTACTGTGGCAAAACCATCATCAATGATATGAGATGGTAAAACCGTTGTACTATAATATACAGTGGCCTCAAAAAGTATTTGCACACTTAAAGCTATAGTTCAACCAAACATTACAACTCTCTCAACCTCACACCATCCCAGATGTATAGGCCTTTTCTTCTGCAGAACACAAATTAAGATTTGTAGAAGAATATTTAAGCTCTGTAGGTCCATAAAATACAAGTGAATGGTGACCAAAACTCAGCAGGTCTGAAAAGGCCATAAAAACAGCATAAAAGTAATACATAAGACTCCCGAAGATAAATCCATGTCTCCAAAGCAATATTATTAGTGTGGGTGAGAAACAGATGCATTTTAAGTCCTTTATTAACCATAAATCTCCAATTACACTTTCGCATTCTTCATGCATATCGCCACCTACTGGTTGAGATTGGTAAAAGTGGAGATTTATAATAAAAAAAAACTATTGACTTTTATTTGAACTTAACCATTGATCCATTTTTCACCCACACCTATAATATTTATTCTGAAGATATTAATTTAACCACTTGAGTCTTATGGATTACTTTTATGCTGCCCTTATTTACTTTTTGGAGCATCCACTTGCTTTGTGTGGACCAGCAGAGCTGAGATATTATTTCAAAAAATCTTTATATGAGTTCAGCAGAAGAAAGAAAGTCATACACATCTGGGATGGCATGAGGGTGAGTAAATGATAAGAACTTTCATTTTTGGGTGAACTATCCCTTTAAGCAACTATTAAAAAGGAATGTTATTGCATTAGATAACAATACTTTACTGTAGTATTTACATGTACTCTCAAGATACATCAAACAATATCATGGTTTTATCATGGTCCAAACACAAATTCGGTCTTCATTTGTCTGATATGTGGAATGTGTCTGAATTTGTGCAATTTCCAGCATTAAAATCTCTTTCAGACACTCTTGTTCTCTAGTGGGAATTTCCATCCTTGAAGTTGTGAATTTGAATGAAACTATCAGGGTAAAGATGTCAGAATGGTGTTGTTCGAAGCACCTTCACAGACAGGATTGTGCTGTGGGCACATCTGAGAGTATAATCACACCAGTTGCTCAAACATTTTCATATTGATGAACAGTTAACAAGGTTACTTAAAGGAAAAGTTCACCCCAAAAAATAAATGACTAAATAAATCTGTTATCATTTGCTCTTTTCTCAGCATAAATGAGAATTGAGAGCTGTGGCAGAGGGGAAGATTTTCAGATAATTAATGAACCCTTCTGTTTTGGGAGAAAAATCCATGCAACCATTCTATTCATGTGAAAAAAGACCAGATTGATTCAACAGATTACAACACCTTCTTTACATGTAAAGTAAACCCTTCATTTTGAGTAAAAAAGAGGATACATATATTCAGAATAAAAACATCTGCCCAGTAGACAAAATAATTCATGAAAAATCCCAAAGACTTCCATTGAAAATGTCCACCCATATACGGTATCTAGGGATCAGGACATCATAGAGACTTGCAACCACTAAATAATTCCCTAACAACCACCTAGTAATAAACCAAATCCCCTTTTATCAATTGTTGTGGAGAATCCAAAGGCATTTTGACCAAATCCAAGATTAAGATGAGTTTTTTTTTACCAATGTTAACTCTTAAACGGGTCAAAAATGACCCAAACCAAAATGGTAGGTTACATTTTGGGTCCGTTTCTCACACAAAGCTATTATATGATTTTAGAATGCTTGAAATATTGCGCAAAAGTCATATAGACTACTTTAATGATACTTTTATGGTGCTTTTTTGCACTTTACACCTCCTGGTCACTCTATACTTTCATTGTTAGGAAAAGAGAGGCATGAGCATTCTGTAAAACTATGTTTTTACACTAAATAAAACAGTAATACAAGCTTGGAAAGACACGAGGGCGAGTAAACAATCACATTAATATTTACTGGTCTTTTCAGACTCTTGAAATGTGAACTGTGACATTAACAGAGTAACTAGTTGTAGAGCTGGTTTGTGTGTAGAAATGTCCTCTGCAACCTTACAAACACTCATATCGGCTCCTTACACCCAAAAATCACATCTCTCATTGGGACATAGGAGTTTATCTTGTTGAAGTTCAAATTAATTTAGGTCTTTTGGAAGAATGTATCATTTATACATTTCTGTATTTCTGGTTATATTAACCTCAGGTCATCTGTGGATTGTTTTAGACATTTTTGTTGACCTCACATCCTCTGCAATTCACTCTGGCATGCTGGATATCAGCTTCAGGGCCAAATCCTGACTGATGGTGATCTATTCTTCCCTTATTAGTGCTCGGAGTTGATCACAATTTGTGGGCTTCTGCTTGTCCACTTGCCTTTAAGGATTGACCACAGGTTCTCTATGGGATTAAGATACTGGCCACGGATCCAAAATTTCAATGTAATGATCTCCGAGCCACTTCATTATCACTCTTGCCTTGTGACATGGTGCTCCATCATGCTGGAAAATGCACGGATCATCACCAAATTGCTCCTGGATCGTTGGGAGAAGTTGCTCTTGCAGGACATTTGATACCATTCTTTATTCATGGCAGAGTTTTTGAGCAGAATTGTGAGAGAGCCCACTCCCTTGGATGAAAAGCAACCCCACACATGGATGGTCTCAGGATGCTTCACTGTTGGCATGACACGGGACTCGTTCACCTTTTCTTCTCCAGACTATATGATTTATGAAGGGGGCTTCATCAGAGACAATAACTTTGCACCAGTCTTCTGCTGTCCAATCCTTGTACTTCCTGCAGAATTTCAGCCTGTCCTTGATGTTTTTCTTGGAGAGAAGGTATCTTTGCTTCCCTTCTTGACATAATTTATAATTTTCTTGCTATATTTCCCTCAGGTCATCTGTGGAGTGTTTTTGACATTTTTCCTATCTCTCTGACACTTTATTACACCTTTGAACTTTATGTATGGCATTTTGGACCGCTTTCTGTCATGTGCAGTGAAAGTGCAGATTAGGCTTTTAGTTTAGATGTTTTATGAAAACACTTTTTTTCTCATACATATCAATATGAACACAGGTCCCTATTCATTGCTAAGTGTGTGTCCCTATTCATTGCTAAGGAACTGCTAGTTGTGGAGTCTCTGAATAGTTGTCACAATACTAGCTGTTGTCAGTTTTGTCCATTGCCTTTTCAGTTTCTGTTTATCCTGTATGATGGTTAAATTAAACCACAGCAGAGTGCTCAGAGTTGTCCCAAAGGAAAGAAAAATCACAAATGAGAAAATCTTGAAAAAAGGCTTACATTCTGGTCTGTTTTTTACAAAAGCTATTTTATGTCTTTGGAAGACTTGGAATATAGCAACCAAGTCATATCAAGACTACTTTTATGGTGCTTTTTTCTTATTTTGGGGTTTGACAGTCGTTGCACTGAAATGAACAGTCATACTACAAATCGCTCTCCTTGTGTGTTTCCACTTGACCAGCCAAACAGGTTTGGAATGACATGAGGGCGACTAAATGATGAACAATGTCAGTTTTTGGGTGAACAATACCATTAAAAGCTCCTAAACGCTTTTGTGCATCTGATGTGACAGAATGTTGCTGTTGAGCTTCTCACTTCTGTTCTGTTCTGTTCTGTTCTCACTTCCTGTGTCTTCCACATCTTCACACTTCCCCTCCCTCTTCTGAGCAAAAAAAAGATCTGACAGAAAATCTTCCCATCTTCTTGTTTATCTCTGCGACACTGGCTCAGAACGCAATGTGAGAGGTCACCAAATTCGTGGTTATTCCTAAAACCAGTCCTCTGATGACTTAGAGGAGACGTCTTATTTCCACTTTGTTTTTCATACTTTCTGCTGCTAGATGCCCCATAAAACTGCTGGAGCCGGTCTGAGATCAGACAGGCCCAGCGGGGTCTTCACACATGTGTATGAAGACTAACTCAAGGTCCCTGATTCACACAGAGACTTCTGAGACCTAAAGAGACCTTTTAAGGAATGTTTTGGGTTTTATAAACGTTAATAGAGATGTTAATGATTAATAAAAATCAATAAATTGGCATTAATAATTTGATCGATTAAGCATATCGATCATCAATTGATTTATTTCAGGACAAATGCGTTCAGTAACCATGACAGCAGACTTTGATGAGGCTGTCTATACAGTCATCTGCTGCTAGAGGGCGCTTGCGCACTGCATGTCAAGTCTTGTCTGCTTCAGAGAAGAAGAACAACATAGATGAAGATGACCAATGTTATCAGTGTTGGAGCATTTCTCTATAAATTAACATTATGTTTTCTGCATTCACCGTGATATTGTGTTAAAGTACAACATGAAAACAAGCACAGTTGTTCTGTTGGTCTCCTTGTTTCATCCAAACCTTCAATTGTGATCACCGGGAAATCATGCCGCATCTGAATATCCATGCATCTCTAATATATAGTATACCAAAAACAGTATGCCAATGAAGAGTATGTCCGAATCCACTGTATTCATGAAGCAGTAAGCAAAAAGTACCCGGATAACCTACTATTTCTGGTGAGATTCTGAAGTGCGGATCAACTGGACACTTTACAATCCCTCCCTCAGAAGCAGAGTTGTTCAAAATGCTGGATTTAAAAGAATGGCGGTGAATTGTGATTCGGACTGCTCTTCTCAACTGTAAGTGCTATACCAAGATAATTGTTCCCTGTGTTTAAATTGCGCTTCTTTAACAAAACCTGAGAGGAGAGTTTTCACGGTTGTTGTTTTACATCATATATTCGGGTCACGAGACAATGTCCATGTCCCTGGATGAAGTATGCCTGAAATGTATTCATACTACTGGCATGCATACATAAAATAACGTACTGTTCTGCCAGCAGATAAGTGCCTCCATCAAATCCAGTACGTACTGTGACCGTATGCGGTTTCAGACACAGCTGAACACACCAGCAACAACACACACGGTATGTTATGTAGGCTACTGTGTTTATGGAGCGCGATATGATTTAATTTAAAATGTAATTTTTTTTTCCATAGGTCTGAAATATCCCACGATCCACAACATGATGTTTTAATGAACTCAAATATGTAAACGAGTTATAGATCTTTTTATTACTAACAGTAATTCATTAACTGCAACAGCAACAAATTCTGATTAAACATAGCCTAAATGTATTAAAATACACTGAACGTATATTTTAAGAGAAATAATTAAAATTATTTTTAAGCTACATGCACATATTATTTGGAGTGCTCTGTGTGCATTTTGTGGGATATTAACGTTAATGATTAATTGATTAATTGATTGTTAAAGGAGCAATATGTAACACTGACATGAAGAGTTTAAAATGGGTACTACAGTACAAATTCAAAATATTGGAGAGAATTGTCTCCCTCACCCCCTCCTCCCCAGACTCTAAGCTCATGCGGGTTGCCAGGTTGAGGACACGCAACAGGAATGAGGATACTGACAATGGCAAGCGACAAGCTTTACACTATAAGTTGATCAGCTAATGTATACGTTAGCAGTGTTTTTATTGTTTGCAATTTATAAACCAGCTTGTGTTCATTTGTTTTATAACTCTGTCAATGTTATCTTGATGTATTTCTGGCTTTAATGGCTGCAACACAATGTGTTTGCCCGTTAACTTGTTTCAAATCTGGCAACTGGAAATACTATTGGGAAATGGGCAGTGGGCGGGATCACACAGGCCAAAACGCAACCAGAAATTCCGGCCTGGAACAGACATTTCAAAAGTATATACTGGCTGTAGCATTGTTTTTGGAAAAGCCATTACTTCAACTTGGCATGTTTCCTAAATCTCTGATGACATATGATAATTGTTTGCTTTAGTACAGTAAATATATCACATATTGCACCTTTAATTTGCAGGATAATCCATTATGAAACTGACAACCCTAAACATTAAGCTCTGTGCACAGCATCAGTGACATTCAGTCGATTACTACAAAAAGTCATTTTCAGTGGTCCCTCACTTTGTAAAAACAAAGAAAAATGACATTTATAGTAATGAATTTACAATGGAAGTCTATGGGGCAACATTGCGCCGGAATAAATGTAAAAGTACACACTGTTTGATTTTTTGTTAAAACACTTGAAATATTCTGTAAAATGTATTGTTATCTAACCCTTGCTTGTCTTTGGCATTTATGTTGCATCACAGTCCTTTCCAGGTCAAACTGACCCGCAAAAAGCGAGATGTCTTAATTTAAGCCTAAAACCGTGATGTCCTGGCTAATACGGGTCAGTTGGAAACCCCATTGAGAGTTAAAAGTCCTTTGCACCGACAGTCAAGTCAATCAGTTATATTTGTATAGTGCTTTTAAGACAAGAATGGCAAGCAACTACCACATCAGTCTCATTCACTAGTTACTTAGAAGTTGGTTATACAAAAGTTTCTGTATTATTCACAGTTCTGTGCACTTGCGCCATGTGTAGGGTGACCACCTGTCCCGCATTTTGCAGTCCCGAAATGGTCATGACAACTCTGGTATCTTTGGCTTTGAGCATTCCGGTCACCAACGCGTTCGTGGAGAGGGTGTTTTCTCTGATGACCGCTGGATGGACAGAGACAAGGAACTGAGCATCTGTGGTCCTCATCAAAAGTGAACTCCTGGTGAAAGTGAACTACAGCTACACCTGCCAGGAGTTCTACAGTCATAATGAATGAGAAGGCCCTACTCGAAGCAGCCAGATCAGACAAACATTTTTTATTCAAGATGCACTAAATCCGGTAAGAACGCATTTCATCTTTCTAGTCTTTAATAATGGAATTGATGTGCTTATTTGGAAATGTGCTTTTTAACGATTAGATTATTAATTTCACTTCATTATATTTACATTGAGTAGGTTTGAGCTGTTAATATTAGTTCGTATCGTAGACCTTATGCCAAACTGAGTGACATTCACTGCGCCGTCATTAACATTTAACATCACTGCAAAAATACATCTAATATAAAATCAATATTTATTCACCTAGTACAATAATAGTAAGTTATCTCACCCTCGTGTCCCGCAAAATCAGGTCTGCTGACCTGCAACAGAGCAATAGCCAGGTGGTCACCCTCCCATGTGGCCAATGGGTGTTAGCCAATCAGAAACTCATGGGTGCCTCTGTTAAATCTGATTTTCCGAACAATAAAAAATAGAGGGAATATTTGTTGTATTTAACTTGGAATATTTAATACTGTAATAGTAGAAGTAGGACTATCTCTAGAAGCACACCATAAAACAGTGAATTCATAACAGAACACACAAACTGTAAGAAGTTATTTCTTTCTCTGGTAGTGCTGTCTGTGTGAGATCTGAACTCTGTTAGTTTCCCTGACAAATTGTAATCTAAACTGTTGTGTCAATTATGCATTAATAAATTCAGCTTGACTGGCAGGTGCGGTAGATATTTTATCCCTTGATAGTGAGAGTCCTGGTGGGACGAGCGCGCACGGACACACACATACACACACACACACACTCCCATAGAATGAAGCTACCATTGATGCTGTCCAACTGCTGAAAACACAAGAGCTGCAGTGAGTTTTGAACACAAGGGCTCTACTGTCACACACACATAAAATCACAGGTCGCATATAAGCATCAATGACTATTCTTAAAACTAATGAAAAGTGTCCTTTAAATGACCTCCCCCTACACACACACACACACACACACACACACACATCTTTCTCACTCCTGTGGCGTCTGATATTAAGTGTCATTTTTTCTTGTGGCATTTTGCTCTTTTGCATTCAGATCGTCTAGTTGCACCTCTGCACTGCTGATCATGATGACACTGAGCCTGAATAAATTGGTGCCGTCTCAAAAAAAAAAGCAATGCGTGTGTGTGTGTGTGTGCATGCGCATGAGTGAGTATGCGTAACAGAGAGAGAAAGATAGAGCCACTGATTGCTATAGATGAATGGACCCTCGTCCTAGGTAAATCTCAAAAAACATGTCAAGAATATATATGGAGAGGGTGGCCAGGTCTGTATGATAAAGACAGCCCAATGACTAATCAAAAATAATCCAAAACCAGCCCAATGACCAAACAACACCAGCCTAACACCAGCCCAAATTCCAATCAGCACCAGCCTAAAACCATTCCAATGACCAATCAGCACTATTCCAAAACCAGCCCAAATTCCAATCAGCTCAAAACAAGTCCAAAGTCCAATCAGCACTATCCCAAAACTAGCCCAAAGTCCAATCAGCACCAGCCCAAAACCATTCCAATGACCAATCAACACAAGCCCAAAACCATTCCAGTGGCCTATCAGCACAATCCCAAAACTAGCCCAAAGTCCAATCAGTACCAGCCCAAAACCATTCCAATGACCAATCAGCAATATCCCAAAACTAGCCCAAAGTCCTATCAGCACCAGCATAAAACCATTCCAATGACCAATCAGCACTATCCCAAAACTAGCCCAAAGTTCAATCAGTACCAGCCCAAAACCATTCCAATGACCAATCAGCAATATCCCAAAACTAGCCCAAAGTCCTATCAGCACCAGCCCAAAACCATTCCAATGACCAATCAGCACTATCCCAAAACTAGCCCAAAGTCCTATCAGCACTATCCCAAAACCATTCCAATGACCAATCAGCACTATCCAAAAACCAGCCCAAAGTTCAATCAGTACCAGCCCAAAACCATTCCAATGACCAATCAGCAATATCCCAAAACTAGCCCAAAGTCCTATCAGCACCAGCCCAAAACCATTCCAATGACCAATCAGCACTATCCAAAAACCAGCCCAAAGTTAAATCAGTACCAGCCCAAAACTGTCAATTCCAATAACCAATCAAAACCATTAAAATTACCAAATCAGCACCAGCCCAAATGACCAATAAAATGGATCAATTCCAAAACTCAAAATATGCCAAAATATGACGTGTTACCCAATTTCTGCTAACGCAATATTTCACCTTTAAATTTCACTTGGCCTGTCTGTTAACATAAATGTTTTTAATATATCTTACCTGTTTTGGCTGTTGGTTGGTCAACATTTTTACATCAAATCTAATTTCTGTGACAGGTCAAATCCTTAAAGACAAATCAACCCAAGGGGGCCTGGGTAGCTCAGCGAGTATTGACATCGACTACCACCCCTGAAGTGGCGAGTTCGAATCCAGGGTGTGCTGAGAGACTCCAGCCAGGTCTCCTAAGCAACCAAAATTATTTTTTTTAAACAAATTTTTTAAGCCCAAAAAAGACAACACAAATCCTTACCCACCCCGCCTTCATCACACACCTTTAGATATTTAACCACATAACAATGACTTATGTCTGCTTTCCCAATAAACAACAAATACAGTATACACAGACTATCATACACAAACATTCAGAAGGGCTTCACACAGAGTTTAAATGTATCCGCCTTGAAGCTCTCTCTCAGTCAAAGAATCACGAAGCACTCATGTCAGTCAAAAATGACACTACAAAGTGTATGCAGTTTTCAAGTCAAGCAGATTTCAAGCATTCTGACACTGTCATCATCAAACAGTGTAATATCTCTGCTCTGTACATATAGTACACCAGGGGTGGACTGGGAAGAGAAATCGGCCCGGGATTTTACATAGAAACTGGCCCAAAAGTTGTTCTCCTTTTCTGCATATCGCCGCCCCATTCGGCATGTCGCGGCACCGTGTTGTGGCCCGTTCTAACACAGCGGCTCATTTCAGCTTATCACGACCCTCAGCTCTTTTCAGCTATTCTCCCGATGGCCAGTCCGCCCCTGATCGCCCACAAAGTACATCGGTATGCCAGATTACCAATCCAGCCTTGCAGTACACACACAGTCATAATGCCATTCAGACACACTCAGCATTCACACAAATGTCACATTTCACACCAAGGACCACAATCTGTAAAAAATATAATCGTCAAGTAAAGATAAGTGTTGAGATGAAAGCATCTGCTGTGACAGATGTGAGAATGGCTCATCAGCTCCAGGGATTCAGATTTATTCTTTCATACTGTTATTTTGTTCAAAAATATCACTGTGTTCGTACAAAACTTGACACATACTAGGCTTTCACACTGATCTGAGAGCAGTTGTTTGCTGTGGGTTATGCAGGCTTCAGAAGTGTTGTTCCCCAGTCAGTCATCGTCTGATGTTACACTGAAGCCACACTCAGAGGGTCGGCTCCATCAGACACACTGACTCATAATAGCTCTGTCCAAAATGTAGTGAGCTGCCTATCTGAACAACATTTTAAAGGCATCATAGGCATGCCTGCAATGCAGAAGGTGCTCCAAAAGGTAGGCAGTAACATTGTTGCATTCTTATATACCTTGTTTTGGGCAAATTTATGGCAGCACTGCAGAGAAGGCAATTGCAAAAATGAACTGCGATGAAATATGTAAAAAAAACTTTTTTGAAAAAATGTAAAATGGTAGAGATATAAACATAAACAGCACGTTGATAAGAAGTTGTTACTGTAAATGGACAGTATGAAATGAATTAGAATAACAGAAATATGGACACGTTCATTTTATATGCTTAGTAAATGTAATTCTCGTCAGGATTTGGATGTACGAAATTACATGTAATGAAAGTATGTCATCTACTGACGGTGATTGTATCGGCGCTTCACTTCTACTGGTCAATTTAGAAAATGGTATTTATTGAAACATGGTGAAGGGAGTGAGGTTGAAAGTGCTCATGAAGTCTCTATCACTTAACACAACGTCTGATTGTCATGACTCACGTTACATCAGGAATATTCTGATTTTTATATGCATGTTTATATGTAGTTTAATTCATTTTTATAACCGTTTGCATCCTCTTTATCCTCTTCCTGCTCACTGTGCAACAAATAACAAAAGCAAATAAAAAATGTCTCCAATTAAGCCTGAATCAAGTCAAACACATTATCCCATGAGGATTTACTTTGTCCCACAGCGGCCTACAGGTCTGAAGCCAATAGTTCCTTACACTTTGAAAGTTGTTACTAAGGCTGTGTCTGAAACCTCAGGCAGCTGCCACACTCCGTTAGCTTTCAAGTGAGCTTCAGAGACAGCCAAGCATATATTTAGTGACTACAATTCTTAGTTCTTGGTAGAAATGGAGTTACAAGTTAATAAAAATGGCAATTGTTTAAAAATGTACTTTGTTCAACTGGTCCATTATTTTTAATCTTTTCACCAAATTGTAAAATGGCACACACAAGATTGTGAGACATCTCAGGCTGGAGGTCTGCTACTTGACCCAAGATAAAATGCTGGGTTCGGGCTGGGTTCAGGTCAGTTTCTGAAGCATAACTTCAGAGTCAGGTTGGGTACAGGTTTGTAAAACAAATACACTGGCGGCCAAACATTTGAAATAATGTACAGATTTTGCTCTTATGGAAAGAAATTGGGACTTTTATTCACCAAAGTGGCATTCAACTGATCACAATGTATAGTCAGGACATTAATAACATGAAAATTATAACAATTTGAAAATCACATTTTCAGAACTTCTTAAACTACTTCAAAGATTTCTCATCAAACAATCCTCCACATGCAGCAATGACAGCTTTGCAGATCCTTGTTATTCTAGCTGTCAGTTTGTTTATAATGTATATAATTATAATTATAATGTTGGGGCTGCCTGTTTGAGAGGTTTGACTTCCTCCATAGCCATTTAAACTAGAAAATTCTCTCTAGAATAAATAGTCTTTGCTCAAGATTCTTAGTCTTTGCTCAAGTTTAAATGGGTGTTGATGCCAGAGATGCAGTAGATAAAAGCAGAGCAGATCGTTGGCACGAATTTTTCTGCAACAATAGCACCAAAAACAAGACTTCATTGCACGGTGAAAAAACAAATATCACAATTTTAGATGAGAAGCCTTTTGCGCGTTTAAAGCCCTTAACATGTGATTAACATTAAATTAGCCTCGGCAGTCCTAAATTTACATTTACATTTATGCATTTGGCAGACGCTTTTATACAAAGTGACTTACAGTGCACTTATTACAGGGACAATTCCCCCGGAGCAATCTGGAGTTAAGTGCCTTACTCAAGAACACAATGGTGGTGGCTGTGGGAATCGAACCAGCGACCTTCTGATTAACAGTTATGTGCTTTAGCCCACTACGCCACCACCACTCCACTAAATCTCACTTGGGCAACTGTCGAAAAATTTTCAATAGGACAAGCATGGCCACCCAGTCCCAATAGACCTGCGACCCACTCTTGGACAAGTTAAAAAGAACTTCTGTTTTTAAAAACACATCTCAAGCCTGCATTATGTTTCATTCGCTGCTCTGTGCCTAGCACAGTTTAAGCGCAGGTGTCACAAAGATTACATTTTCTGAAAGAGTTCTGCCTGCAAAGAGGATAAACGGTAAGCCAATGCTTTTTCTCTTTTTCTCTGGTGTGCTGTTGGGTCGCCGTGCATGTTTACTGTTACTCTACTGTAACTTGTGTTAACAATGATAAATACATTTCAGTCTATTGCTACAAAATGTACTTTTCTTGGAGAAGAAATTATAAAGAGAATGAGCGAGTTCTAGTTCAGTTTCAATATTTGACATCACCGGTCATTTCGAGTTGGGACACGATCACAGGCTGCAAAAAATGCATCTCAGGATCTTAGTAAATTGGATTCAGGAGTCCCTTGTTGCCTTCCTACCTTGGTATACTCCCTTTGAAGGCAGCCTTTTTCAGCTTCAGACACAGCCTAAGCCTATATTGACTACATCAACCCAGACACAATACATCCTGTGATAGTATCGTCTCTCACTTCCCCTGTCTCTCCCTCTCTGATGCCGTCACTCTCTAATCCCTCTCTGACAGTTTATTAATTAAACATGCAAGACTCTCTAGAGCTTTATGTGACATCCTTCAGTTTGGAGATGAAAGGATGTGCAGATTGGTGTCAGAGTGGGTTAAGACGCTTGATTCTTTGCACCTGTCTGTCTCTCTCTCTCTCTCTCTCTCTCTCTCTCTCTCTCTCTGCCTGTTGAGTGGGAGAGAGACAGCTAGCGAGTGACAGCACAAAATCTATTGCTCTTCATACTAACCCTAATCTGTGCTCCCAATTAATGGACGACAGAGCAGGACTGCCATTGTCCCATGATCCAGCATTGACAATAGAGATTTGCTATTGGGACCACACATGGATCTGTCAATGAACCCTTATCCCTCATCCTAAAGATTGGTGGCCTTAATTAAGAACCGGCTTTGTCTTTTTCTCATGCTACGCATGAATGAGGGAGTAACAGACAACAGAGAGAGAGCCATAGAACGAGAGAATGCAGATTTCAGTTCCAAAACATAACCCACTTTCTGCTTTAGCATTCAATAATGGGTTGTCTTGGGAATGAAAACAATAAAAGAGTGTGCGATGTGGGAGTGAACAGGATACGGGTTAATTCAGCTGGGAATGCTGAAGACGTATCCGGAACCACAAGGCTGTAGGTTAAGGTCCTTTCGGGGCCCACCCCATCTTCTTCAAAGCACCCAGGGCTGCCAGGCACTCTGGGAAGCTGTCGATACGGAACAAAAGCAGTGTTGTTTTCTTTGTTGACACCCTCTGTGGTACAAAAATAGTGCCAGAAAGCGTCTGAAGTGGGTGGAAGTGGTGCAGATAGAAGATCTGTCCTTTCCTTTTCAAATCTTTTCTTCTTCAATTCGTTGATGTCCCCTAACTGCCTCTTCCTCCTACTTTTCCTGTACCCTTCCAAACATAGAACTTACAATTGCATTAAACCTACATGCTGCTCAAATTCAATAATGCAGTGAAGTTGACAGAGTTCTTCCATCAGAGTTCCAAACTCTCCACAAACATCCCTCAAACATTTTCACCCCATCAGCAGTTAAGGTGTGACTGCAGAGTTATGTGAAATCAATCCAGCCTTCTCTTTAAATAAGACGATCCCTTGGGATTCTCCTCGGCTGCCAGCATCACTTACGGAAGGTTGGCGAGAGGATCGATGGGAAAAGGTCAATCATTTCTCTAAAACAGCCAAAAGAAAGTACATAGAAAGACAGTCACTGAATAGCTGTGCTGCTCGGAGGGACCATGTTTTGAGTTCATTAGTGGTGATTAATAAGTCCAGCATCACTATTACTATTGCTCAGACTTGGGGTTTATGGTTAGAATTGGGAGTAGGGTTAGGCATTGGAACAGATATCTAACTCAAAGTATAAAACATCAATGTGTCACTAATGCAACTCATTGAGTTGAACTGTGTGGTTTTCAGGGACTAAAAATGGTTCAAGGAACGAAAACCGAATACGAACAGAATTTTTTGCAGAGCATAACCGAAAACTGATTTTCAATTGTTCCGAAAATCCAATTTAAATTGTTTTTAAATGCTGGTAGTCAGTTATATCTGGTTAATTTTGTTCAGATAATTTTTTCATGAAACCCAAGGGTTTATCACAGTACATCTTTGGAACTACACGACTTCATGTTACCCGGAAAATGTAAATAATGTGCTTTGATCCTGAAGGAAACTGCCACATCACACATTTCTTTGCCTAATTTCTAGTTGTGTATGTTGTATTCTGTGAATGAAGAGGCTGCAGAACTTCTGAACCGGAACCAAAAAAAAATGTTTTGCTCAGAACGAACCAAAATGAAAACATATCGTTTATAATCCCTGGTAGCTTTGTTTAGGAGAGGTAAACTATATATTTTCTAAGCAATCAGACTTAAAATGGGTCTTAATGGGACATTAAAATGGGTCAAATATTCCATGATATACACCAATTATGGTTAATAAGCCATCAATGCGTCCAGTCATGTAAATGCCTAGAATAGCATTCATTTATCGGTATATGGTCATAACCGGTTTAAGCAAAAAATTATCATCATGGGTAGGTTTTTGCCCATTACCCAGATTTTACATTGAATGTAAACATATTTCCTGCCATATTTAACAGCTAATCCGATGTGCGCAAGTGTTGTGCACTTGACTGTTTACATTTTGACGTCAAAAGCAGGGAATAATTTGAAGTCTCATGTAAACATGTGGTCTGATTTTTGGTAGTTATATGTGTATCAGTATTGGTGTACATGTAAACATACTCGCAGAGACATGGGGTGGGCTCTTTTGGCCAGTAAACAACCACCCAAAACATCATAGCAACTGCATAGCAATACACAAAAAACCCTTAGAACATTTTAGCAACAGCATAGCAATGCCTTGTCAATAGGGTTGCCACCCAACCTGTAAAATACAGGATTGTCCAGGATATAAAGATAAAATGATACGTATAGTATCGAATCAATAAATTTTTTATTTTTTTATTTTTTTTTACATATAACAGATATATATTTTTAATAAGTCATGTGTAAGGAAAGTTCTCATTTTAGCATATAAGAAAGGATATACAATTTTAATGAATAACGCATATTAACACTGGAGGGTGTGGTTAGGGGCCTTGATTCCCCACCCCCATTTAAGTGTCCCTTATTTGACAATTTCAAAAGTGGCAACCCTACTTGTCAACCACCTTATACGTCTACACAACTGCATTTAATAACTCTCAGAACACCTTAGCAACTGCTTAGCAATACCCTGGAAACCACCCAGATCACCCTAGCATTGTGGCAACATGTTTTGCATGGGCAAACACCACTTGATTTTCTTCAAAATGTGTAAAAATCTAGTCATCATAGTAATGATTGTAATAATCACGATTTTGTTCATGGAACTGTTTTAAGTTTATAACAGCTACAAGTGTTTATCTAGCCCCTAAGTGTTGATTTGACTGATTGAGGTCATAAATCTCATGTCGTTATTGCCCTCATTTCAATCACAGCGTCTCCAGTCATAACAACATCTGTGATTCACTTAACTGTATCATCAACAATAGCACCAGACGTGAAGAGGAGGGGAGAGAGGTCACGGGGTCATGAGGGGAGGGCTTCAGTCTATGATGTTCTCATTGGTTCCATACTTTCCCAAACAAGTACACATTGAGTTTATGATAAAACGTATGATTGATTCTCTGAGCAGCTTGTTTTGATGTTAGAAACAACTTGGTCTGAACTCTTTACATGTCCTCTCTCATGGTTTGTTTCTCTCTGAAGTTTTGATCAAAGACTGAAACATTGGTCCTACGGTCTCATCCCTGAGGGTGAAAGAGGGAAAGCTTTATTCTGTGGATGCATGCAGGTCATAAGCAACAAGATTCCCAAACCTTTTGACCAATGAATTTCAATGACTTTTTTCAGTTTATCAAGATTACTGGATAAGCATTTTAAAAAACCCTTTCATAGAGTTTGCACTCAAATTGAGCAATTTCTGTTCAATTAAATGGGTTCGACCGGGGCAGGGAAGTTGCTGCAATGGCTGTATCTCCATAAGGATAAGATTTGGAGTCCAATTGTGCAAAGGTGTGTTTTCTCTAGCAGAGGTTTTGTACCCCTACATCACCCAGACGTCTATTTGATATGTGTGTGTGTGTGTGTGTGTGTGTGTGTGTGTGTGTGTGTGTGTGTGTGTGTGTGTGTGTGTGTGTGTGTGTGTTTACATCTGAAAGATGTCTTTTTTACATTGTTTGCTCATCAGCAATACATCTATAAGACATTTCCTCTCGGATGTCAACAAGACTTCAGCAGATGTCTTTCAGACATTTATGATTTAAAAAGATTGTAAATCTGATCTTTTTAAGATGTTTAGCAGATGTTAATTAGTTTGTGATGCTTTCCAGATGAAAAGATCTAAAACAGACATCTCAGAGATGCACTGTACGTGTGCTATGTAGGTATGTTTGTTTCTAACACCCTCTTAAATTAGAATCATTTTATATTTACATTTACATTTATGCATTTGGCAGACACTTTTATCCAAAGCGACTTACAGTGCACTTATTACAGGGACAATCCCCCCGGAGCAACCTGGAGTTAAGTGCCTTGCTCAAGGACATAATGGTGGTGGCAGTGGGGTTCGAACCAGAAACCTTCTGATTACTGGTTATGTGCTTTAGCTCACTATTTTAGTGAATTCTACCCTCCAAAGTCAATTTTCACTATCATCATATTTTAAGTTACAGCTCTTGGAGAATCTAGCAAACATAATCTAGTAAACTAAATTGTTACTGTAACATTAAGGCAAGAGTCTACTTTAGGAAGATTTACCGAAAGGCTTAAATGTGTTCTAAGGACAAAGGTATTTTTTATGAATGTCAAGTTGTTACATTTTTATCAGGGCAGGTAGTCACATGTGTTTTAAATGTCATACATTTATAGAATTTTTACATGAAACCTACACTAACAACTTAGAGGCAAGGTTCACTGTGACAATAGGGCATGCTATTCTGGCAAGTTGTCACAGAAGGTGACATGTGTTGTTCAATGAACTACATTTGTTTTCCAGGACTATTACAGTGAAAACAAAATGTGTAACCAAGACTTTAATGTATGTGGCTATGCAGAAAATGACTTGCAAAAATAAAGCTACTCTGAGAAATATTCACTGGAATAAAAAGTGTGACAACTAGCCCTGGTCTTCCCTATATAAGAAGACACTATAGAAATGTCAATTACTTTTTAGACCTCTATCGACATCTGTTCAATAGGTCACATGATCAGCTATCCCCTTTGTGAATATAACACATAAACTGGTTTTAAAAGGGGGTGGGGTAGAGAAACAGAAAGTGCTGGAGTTGTTGCAGGTGTGAAAGGACAGCAGCTGTTATCTCAGGTGTTACAGTATGCTGACACACCTGACAAAGTCACCTTCCGCTCTGACTGCATGCCAAGGGTTTGTGAAGAGATATATTAGTAGTGGTTGGCATGAGGTGCCCAGTGTCAAACAGATAAACGTCTATTGTCTAAAATTAAACACCTATCTATACTGTTCAAAAGTCACATTTACGTACAATATTGTTATTGTTGTTTGTTCACATTCAAATAAAATGTCATCTAATTTATTAAAGGAGTAGTGGACACTTATGCAGAGCTTGCCAAACCAGCAAGCACTGACAGCATCTCTGAAGGACATGAAAAGGCGTGTGTGTGTGTGTGTGTGTGTGTGTGTGTGTGTGTGTGTTTTCTCCTGAGAAATGACTTTTAGGGGGCACAGGGGGTAACAGTGTCTTCTGCAGTTCAGAAGTCTCGCACTCTCTCACATATTTTCCATGTTGCCAGGGCAGCAGCTGGGGCTTAGTCAATCTTCCAGCGAGAAGTGTGTGTGTCTGTGTGCGTGTGTGTGTGCGTTCAAATGTTTCAGCTCAGTTCTGTAACAACCACAACAAAAGTACAGTCAGAACATACCAGTACATGTACAACCCCCCTCCTGCCCATATTTATACCATGATTTATGGAAACAATACATTTCCATAAGTAGTATTATAGTCTAAAGATGAGAAGTTTGTAGAATCACTTGCTTCACGGATATTAGGCTGCACGATGAGGCAAACTCTGATGCCGTGAGGATGGGAGACATGTTTGCGGAATGATTATGAATGAGTTCTGATGCTGCGCGCAATCCGCCTCAGCTCGTGTCTGTTCGGATATACACTGTATATAGCTGTAGTGTGCTGTAGCATAGTCAGAATGGGTGCTGCTGCGGCAGCGTGCTCACGCTAAAATGTCTGCGTTCATTGGAAAAGGTCTTGTAATTAAAGAAGCGGTCATTTGGGAGGAAGTTCACTTGTTGCATGATTGCCCCTGTGTTCCGAATGGAATAAAATCGCACTCCGAAGGGCACTTTGGAGGGAGAACAATCCTGATAGTCATGTTGGAAGAAACAAAATCACTGAATAGACCATGCCCTAAATGAGCTGTGCGGCAAGGTAACGAGGCTAAAAGAATCACCTGTGTGGTAGAACCAGACTAAAATGCTGAGGGGGTTGAAATAATGGTTGAAATATACAGTTCATCTTTGTTTCTCTCGCTATTGAATAAAGCTGCAATATAGCTCGAATGGATGAAGCCGGAGCAGCACCCATTCACAGAGGAAAGTTTAGAGAAGTATACAGCGCCGAAGCAGCCAGTTTGCAGAAGCAGCTTCACGCAATAATCTCCTTTGGTGAATAGAGATTAGGAAGAAAGACAGAGTAACACTTAAGGTGGAAGCCGTCGATGCTGCAGCAGCTTCTGTTGAAAAACTAGTTGATTTAGACAGAAGAGCTGTTCTGAAGGCGAATGCTATGTAGCAAAGTTGCATCCGATGATCCGAGAAGACTTGACACCAGAAAGAGGTAAGCAGCTATTTATATATGCTTACTCTGGCAATTCGATTGGTCAGATTAAATGAACTTGCTCCTACTGAAACTAGTTTATGAAGCTCCATTACATCATATCATAAACAAGATCTATCAAAATATATTGGTAGTTGCTTTCTTGCTTTGTCACTGCATGTCATGAACAGGCCTTTAGAGTACAGGGTTTGAGGATGAACATAAGTAATACTGACACTTGCTGTCCGATTCCCAACAAAAAGATTCTTATGAGTCAATTCTTTTGAATCTACAGTGTGCAACTCACAGCGCAACCAGAGTAGTCAGATTCGCAACCGAATGGTTCTTATGAGTCGGTTCTTTTAATCTTCAGTGCGAAACAAACAGCATGACCAGTTTAGTCAGATTCCTAACTACATGATTCTTAGGAGTCAGTTCTTTTGAATCTACAAAGTGCAACATACAAAGCGACCAGTGTAGTCCGATTCCCATACAAATGATTCGAATGAGTCGGTTATTTTAATCTTCAGTGCGAAACAAACAAGACCAGTTTAGTCAGATTCCTAACTAAATGATTCTTATGAGTCAGTTCTTTGAATCTACATGCTGCAACATACAAAGCGACCAGTGTAGTCCGATTCCCATACAAATTACTCTAAAGAGTCCGTTTTTTTTCCAATCTTCAGTGCGAAACACAGCATGACCAGTGTACTGCAATTCACATACAAATGTCTCTTATGAGTCGGTTCTTTTGAATACACAGTGTGAAACAAACAGAATAGCGCAACCAGTGTAGTCTGATTCCCAAACAAATTACTCCTTTGAGCCAGTTCTTTAGAATCTACCATGTGACCAGTATACACCAGGGTTTGCAGTTACTCAGTGGTTGTTTATATCACACTTTTGTTGTAATCAGTTGAATTTTATTGAAAAAATTATAATAATATTAATAATAAAAAAAGAATACATAAAATATTTTATCACATTTTTGTTTGTTTAGAATTCTTATTTAATATATAGATAAAATCTAATTATTGGACTGAATGTATGCCTCTATAAAGTCTGTGTAAACATCTTTTGCATTACATTTATTTTTGATAGGGCTGTTCGATTATGGCAAAAATCATTATGATTATTTTGGTCAATATTGAGATCACGATTATTTAACACAATTACTCATTGACTTTGGAAACACCATGCATTTATTTAACTTTACACTTTTACTCATTTACAAATCCATTTCTCTGCTGTTTACGTTCACTTTAGACATCACTCTCTGTGTTTACATGAATACCTCACCAACACGAGCATTTTGGCAGAAGTTTGAAATGTATTTGACTGTTCCGGTGTGCACTAGCACAAGCATTTTCGTAACACACACGTTCAGTACACACACATACGCTGCCTGTCAATCAAACAGGGCACAGCTTTTACTAGATTCACTAGCGAATTATAAAATTATGCACTCTGGATTATTTTCAATGGCAGAATAAGAATATTAACTTTCTAGGCCTAGCCTATCATAAATATAGCCAGTTATTTTTTTGTTATTTACGTTTTAATCAGTCTGCTTGTCCGGTCAGGCAAGTAAAATTCTCTTTCACTTGTCCCTTCAAAAATCCACTTGTCGCGGACAAGCCTTAATGTCGAGCTCTTCAAAGTTCTTCGATAAAATATTTTTTGCCGTATTGCCAATTGTCTCCATGATAAGATCCACACAGTGAACGTGACACATTATGATTCACTACATCAAGAGCCATCATGTTATAGTCTAGCTGCAACAAATGCGCACGGGTGACAAACGTCTGCGCCAGAGTGTGTATCGGCCGGGAGAAGATTCAATTTCTTCCCCGTTCATTTCACGCAACTCATAGACACTGCGCTGGCCGCACTGAGAAATGCCAGTTTCAGAGTTTATTTTCATAACCTGCATCCTTATTATTTGAACTTTAATGAAGACGACTTCAAGATATTGCAAATCTCTATATATTGTTTATTGCGAAACGGAATGCAACACAATAGTCGTTTATCTCGATTATCTTGTTTTCATAATTGTTGGAAAGCAAAATCTCAATTGAAAATAAAATTTTATTAATCGCCCAGCCCTAATTTCTGATTTGTCATAATTGGAAACAGACTGCTGAGTGCAGTAAATGCAATAAGAATTGCAATTCTTATTTCCAAACATTTCTTCCTTAAAGTAAGAATCATTGATGGAACTATTGTTGGAATCTGAATCGTTAAGAGGAATCAGAATCAGAACTGAAATCGTTAAATTCATAACAATTCTCACCCCTAATTCTCAACATCAGTTTGCTAAGTAAAAATAATATTGTTTCCCTTTACTAAACCTGTATTGCTCTGGTGATGGAGTAGTGAGGTGGGACCACATTGTTGGGTTGTTACTGGCACCTGAACACTGTGTGACGGGACCTGACGCCTGTTGGCGGAGCACCATCTGTACTGTAATGTCTTCTGGGAGCGTCAGGAGCAACAATGCATTGACAGCCCCTGCACACTGTCCCATGATGCCTTACTGGTGAGTGTAGCACAGGAGTAGTGTGCAATCTGTCCACTCGGATACAGAGGACGGGAGGGTGAGGAGCTGCCTGCACAAGCTGATGAGTGTGCATTCTGCCTGATTGTAAAAGAGCAACCTGAAGCAACATGTTTAACAATAACAGATTACCTTATGCAAGTGCACCAGCATTTTTGCGGAGTACTGATTTCTCCAACTATTCCAAGAAAGCTGATGAAATAAAAGGGATAGATCACCCCAAAAATGAAAATTCAGACTTTGTTACAACCCTTGTGTTGTTCCAAAACTGCAAAAGGAGACGTTTTGATGCAAATAATGACACAATTTTTCCCTTTGTGGTGCAATAATCTTTTAAAATGGCAACCACAGCCACAACAGACAGCTCGAGCTTTTGCATCTTAACACAGAATATATATTAAAAAGAGTGTTTATGATATGAAAGATATGAAAGAAGTGTGATAGCTCAACTTCAAACTCTCTGGAGATGGTAAGTGCACTGAGAGTGTTGCCGAGTACTTGCCCTCTGCTGCCCTCCTTTATAATATCATCCACCTACTCGTACTCTTTCTGCTGACTCTGGTGGGCTGATGGGGGTTGCAGGACATTGCTCGAACCAGTTTCATTCTTCTGCAGTCTTTTTGAACTTGCTCACATTTTTTCTCTCTGATGTCTCCAGATGCTTTATCAAGAGTACCAATCCGTGTCATGCAAAAGCAATGACAGATATTTGTGTCTAAGCAGTATTTTGTTGGTTCTCTTGAATTATTGCTTTTGGCATTCATATTATATTTTTGGTATTTATCCCAGTCAAAGGATTGGACACACTGACTCTATGATTTCTATTTTCCATATTATAGAATGAGTCATCAAAACTATGAGATAACACAAATAGAAATATGCCAAATAAGATCTTGAGAAACATCATCTTTAAGAAATGTCCCGAGTTTGCGACATTGTGGCATAATGTTTAACCAATAATTTTGACTCATCCTGTTTATTTTGCTAAATTTTGCTTTTGCCAATTTTAACCACACCGCTTTTTAAAATAGCTTAAATCATGAAAGAGTCTAATGAAGAATAACATTTACATTTATGCATTTGGCAGACGCTTTTATCCAAAGTGACTTACAGTGCACTTATTACAGGGACAATCCCCCCGGAGCAACCTGGAGTTAAGTGTCTTGCTCAAGGACATAATGGTGGTGGCCGTGGGGTTCGAACCAATGACCTTCTGATTAACAGCCCTGTGCTTTAGCCACTACGCCACCACCACTCCAATAAATAAATATTGCCAGTTCTTGAACAAGAGTTTTCATTTTGTTCATGTAAGTTATAATAACCGCCGGATCCAGCACTGGAGTTTGTGATATATACTGGCGGCCAAAAGTTTGGAATAATGTACAGATTTTGCTCTTATGGAAATACATTTTTATTTTTATTCACCAAAGCGGCATTCAACTGATCACAATGTATAGTCAGGACATTAACAACATGAAAATTGTTACAATTTGAAAAACAAATGTTCAGAACTTCTTAAACTAATTCAAAGAGTTCTCCTCAAACAATCCTCCACATGCAGCAATGACAGTTTTGCAGATTCTTGTTTTTCTAGCTGTCAGTTTGTCCAGATACTCAGATGACATTTCACTCCACACTTCCTGTAGCACTTGCCATAGATGTGACTGTCTTGTCGAGCACTTCTCACACATCTTACAGTCTAACTGATCCCACAAAAGCTCAATGGGGTTAAGATCCATAACATTCTTTTCCAATTATCTGTTGTCCAATGTCTGTGTTTCTTTGCCCACTCAAACCTTTTCTTTTTGTTTTTCTGTTTCAAAGTTTCTTTACAATTCTTCCCATAATGCCTGCACCCCTGAGTCTTCTCTTTACTGTTGTACATGAAACTGGTGTTGAGCGAGTAGAATTCAATGAAGCTGTCAGCTGAGGTCATGTGAGGCATCTATTTCTCAAACTAGAGACTCTGATGTATTATCCTCTTGTTTAGTTGTACATCTGGTCTTCCACATCTCTTTCTGTCCTTGTTAAAGCCAGTTGTCCTTTGTCTTTGAAGACTGTAGTGTACACCTTTGCATGAAATCTTCAGTTTCTTAATAATTTCAAGCTTTGTATCGCCTTCATTCCTCAAAACAATGACTGACTGATGAGTTTCTAGAGAAAGAAGTTTCTTTTTTGCCATTTTTGACCTAAAATTGACCTTATGACATGCCAGTCTATTGTATACTGTACAAATCAAAAACAAACACAAAGACAATGTTAAGCTTAATTTAACAAACCAAATATCTTTCAGCCATGTTTGATTTAATGGCAAGTGGTTATCTAGTACCAAATTAGCAATTTAGCATGATTACTCAAGGATAAGGTGTTGGAGTGATGCTGCTGGAAATGGGGTCTGTCTAGATTTGATCAAAAATTACTTTTTTAAAATAGTGATGTGCTGTTTTTAACATCAGTAATGTCCTGACTATACTTTGTGATCAGTTGAATGCTCTTTGGTGAACTAAAGTACCAATTTCCTTTCCTGAACAGCAAAAGCTGTAGATTATTCCAAACTTATGGCCACCAGTGTATGAATTTTATGTTATAATGACTTGTCGTTTCGGCTGTAATCAGAGTCGCTGAGTTACAGTGGGTGGCGATGTGCATCCAGACACACGCTCAACTCACTTCGCTGTTGCGCGGCTCTCACTCTTTTCCAGTTAAAATCGCAAAGCAAAATGCAAACCGATGCAAAAAAAAAAAAAGCAAACCCCTTTTGCTCTGGCAATTTCCCTTAATGAGGAGTTGTATCATTCCCTATAAATTTCAATACTGATGTTATGTGTGAACAGCACATGTGGTACGTTTACCAGTAAAGGCAACCCAACGATTTTTCTGCATAATACCCACCCCAAATATCCCCACAACATTTTAAAACAAAGTGATGCCCTTGTTTACAATGAAAGAGAACGGAGCCAGTCTAAACTGTAAAACGTGCCCTGTTTCAAAAGCATAGCCACAAGACATTACACACGTTAGAAAGTCGGCTGAACTACTTTGAAGATATTTTAATGGTGTTTTTATGTAATTTTCAGAGCTTGACAAACATTGTCTCTATGAACTGGTGTTGGCCGGAAAAAAGCTACGGGAACAATCTTCAAAAACGTTCCTATTGTGTTCCAGAGAAAACAATCAAAACATACAGACTTGGGATGACATTAGGGCGAGTCATTTTTGGGCTAAACTATTCCTTTAAAGCCTGGTAGTGCCTTGTTTGCAAGCCTTCTATATCCATGAACGCATCTTCTGAAATGCCCACTCGCTCTTGTTTGGATTACTGCAGCGAGAAACCCTCTGCAACCTTCCTCACCTGCAACTGCAGCCACACACACACACACACACACACACACACACACACACACACACACACACACACACACACACACACACACACACACACGGAACTTGCGCACAGGTCTCATTACCTCCCACACATCCTGCTGTGTGATGCTGTAATCTGACAGACTGAAGGGTGCTTCAAAAACACTGAAAATCTATTTCAACATCACAATACATACCGTCAACTCTCAGAAATCCAACAATAAACAGCCCTGACTCAATATACACAACTGAAAAGACACTGAATTTAAAAAAATGGATAGTCAACAACAAAGGCTGCACTGCATAAACATTTTTGTCTGTTAATGGTGCTGTAAGACATTTTTATAAACTGTGTACACCGATCAGCCACAACATTAAAACCACCTGACTAATATTGTGTAGGTCCCCCTCGTGCCACCAAAACAGTGCCAACCCGCATCTCAGAATAACATTCTGACATGATATTCTTCTCACCACAATTGTACAGAGCAGTTATCTGAGTTACTGTAGACTTTGTCAGTTTGAACCAGTCTGGCCATTCTCTGTTGATCTCTCTCATCAACAACACATTTCTGACCACAGAACTGCCCCTCACTGGATGTTTTTGGCACCATTCGGAGTATATTCTAGAGACTGTTGTTTGTGAAAATCCCAGAAAAACTCAAACCAGACCATCTGGCACCAACAATAATACCACGGTCCAAATTTTTTCCCCCATTCTGATGGTTGATGTGAACATTAACTGAAGCTTCTGACCCGTATCTGAATGATTTTATGCGCTGCTGCCACATGATTGGCTGTTTAGATAATCGCATGGATGATTGTTGGTGTCAGATAGGCTGGTTTGAGTATTTCTGGGATTTTCACACACAACAGTCTCTAGAATTTACTCAGAATGGTGCCAAAAACAAAATTAATCCAGTGAGGGACAGTTCTGAGGATGGAAATGTCTTGTTGATGAGAGAGGTCAACAGAGAATGGCCAGACTGGTTTGAACTGATAAAGTCAACAGTAACTCAGATAACCACTCTGTACAATTGTGGTGAGAAGAATATCATCTCTGAATGTTATTCTGAGATGCAGGTTGGCGCTGTTTTTGCAGCATGAGGGGGACTTACACAATATTAGGCAGGTGGTTTTAATGTTGTGGCTGATCGGTGCATAAAAATTGACAAGCAGAAAATGTCCCTATTCCTGAAAAATATAATTGAAATAGGTGCAATGATATTACATCTGTCTCTGTTACAGCGCTACACTTCAAAATGATCTGTTGGATATACTTACAATATATATGTAGCATTTCTGCATGACACATTTAAGTAAATTTAAAATATGATCATTTTATGCCAGCATAGCTGGAAAACCTTTGTTAGATATACGCAAATGTATCGGTGTCATTCAACTTCATTTATTTAAAAACGCATGTCACACGGACAAGATTGAACAACAGCACATTGTTCCAAATGAACATTTATATTATTGTTTCTACTTCTGTGAATTCCTTATAACAACTAATTCAATTCCCCAATAAGTTCCTTTTGACTAAACAAACTTGCTTAAATTATTCAAGCTCAAGGGATTGTGTGTATTAACCACAACCTCAATTCTGTACTTAATCATGTGAGTTACCAGTACTTAAAATATTCATTTAATGCATTTTAAGCCAAAGAAAAACTCTAGTTCACTGTATAATTGATATTTTGTGTTGTACAAATGAATGACAATTAATTACAGCTATTATATATATATATATATATATATATATATATATATATATATATATATGTATACTGTATGTTTCTGAGTAGAAGTGATCTACTTTCATGTGTTGTGGTTGTTGAGTTTGGGAACACTATTTTGCTACAGCTATGAAGTCCTAGAACTGTTTAAATTGCTTGCAACATCTTTAACCTAAAAATGCTTCTAAAAACATAGTCACATCTAAACCGGTTTTATTCCAGTCAAAAAATTATAATAAATCTAATATGACTGAATCAACCTGTTACACCAACAAAAGACATTTTAAAGGCTCGGATCTGGAAACAAGCTTGAAACAGAAGGCATAATGCTTCATATTTTCATATTGAGCATGTGCTATAATAAACTAATATATAAATCATGTTTTACTGACATGAATCCATTAATAAATAGACAGCATTAGTTATCCCATAGCAGATGGATCAAATAAGGGATGCATTTTGCATTGTGAGACACCCCCAAAATACACAGAACCGAAATTGTGCAATATTTTGAGATAGCCTATGTTTATATGACCACTCATAATTAATGGTTACATTTTCCACAACATATCGAGTTGTCTGCATATGTAGGAAAGCTTGAGACTTTTTAAGAGAGAATTCCTTGGAAAAGTGAGAAAAAGCAAGTGAATCCTTATTAAAGGTTTGCATTTATGAGATATAACTTCCTATTATTCATGGTGCCAAGTTATTTTGAACTAGTTCAGATAGCTTCAATGAAACATTTACTCAAACAAATATATTCAGTCACAGAATCATTTATTCTTTACTCCGATTTAATCCTTAGATCACTAACTAAATCGCTCAGATATCCTATTTTAGCGCCATTTTTGTATGTGCACGCGCTCATCTCGAGGTCTTGCAATAAACCGTCCAAATCTCACAGCTGTCACTGCCAATCAACTGGCCAAGACAATTAGACATTTCCATGAAACTTCTCTGCTGTTTAATTCCCAGGGCAGATAGTGTGTAAGTATGGGACTCTCTGTCCATGGTGCTGTGTAAACACACACTGTTGTTACCTGTTGGCCCCTCCTGACTTTCAGCGCAGATCCTGGCGATGAGAAACAGCAGAAAGGCGCACAGATGCATGGCAGCGTGTAGTCCAGCAGGTGAAATACTATCAGTGCGAGTAACAGTGTGGTAGATATCCGGCTGCCGCGAGACTGAGTTTCATCTAGACACACGCAACACAGACCCCAGATCTGCCAGCTGACGTCAGGACAAACTATTATACCCCCCTCACAACTCCTGCCTTTCACCCCGCAAACGCACGAACAGTGACCAGATAAGGGCTGTAGCGCCTCCCTGTGCTCGTACATCAAAAATCACCTGAAAGCTGCTGCAGGGACTGTTGTTGAAGCGCTGGTTTCAGTAGCGGATCCTGGTATTGGCGATATAGGCAGCCGCCTTAGGCTGACCCCCCACAGAGCTTGCAAGATCGCGATGGGGAAAAGGTACCCCAAACTGTGTCGCCCCGCCCCCGGAAGATTGCAATGTGAGAAAGGTGTCCCAAATTGAGCCACCCCGCACAGAGCTGGAAAGATCATGATGGGGGGAAAAGTGCCCCCGAGTTGTTCCTGACAGGCTACTCAGCCTTAAAGGCTCTGTATGGTTAAGATTATGAATGTTCAAAATGTATTCTTACATTCTGAACAAACATAAGATCATCATGATCAACAGTATAGTTATATATATATATATATATATATATATATATATATATATATATATATATATATATATATATATAGTTACTTAATTTCTAAATTAATTGTGTAGTTATTTTTATTTAAAGGGATAGTTTATCCCAAAATTAACATTCTCTCATCATTTACTCACCCTCATGCCATTCCAGCAACATGGCTCTCTTTCTTCTGCAGAACACAAATTAAGATTTTTAGAAGAATATTTCAGCTCTGTGGGTCCAAAAAATGCAAGTGAATGTTGGGCAGAACTTTGAAGCTCCAAAAAGCACATAAATGCAGCATAAAAGTAATCCATATAAGACTCCAGTGGTAAAATCCATGTCTTCTGAAGCGACATGATAGATGTCGGTGAGAAACAGATCAATATTTATGTCCCTTTTTACGCTAAATCTCCACTTGCACCTTCAGACATGAAAGTGAAACTAAACAGGCATCAAATGTGTCTTTCAGATGTGAAAGTGGAGATTTAGAGTATTAAAAGGACTTTAATGTTGATCTGTTTCACATGTTGTTGTTGTTGAGATTAAGGGGGGACGCCACGTCGGATCTCACCTAAGGAACCAAGTAAGCCAGAACCGCCGCTGGCTGGTTTCTCTGCGTGTTAGAGCTCTGCATTTCCGCAGGACTGCATTTCTGTGCGGGCAGTCTTATTGGAATAAATTGGAACTTTTTTTTTTGAAATAATGCATATTAAAATCAGGTGACGTCCATTGTCGTTGAGTGACAAAATGAATGGACACGAGTTCAAATGAAATATCCGCCTAAATATAATGCTAAAATTAAATGCAAGGGACATTTATTTATTCATTTAGTAATATTTAGTAAAAATATATTTAAATATTTATTTAATAAATAAAATGTAGGCCTAATTTGGCCCTCCGTAAGTACTCGGATCTCTGTATCAGAATCAAAAACAAAATCTTTTTCTTTTTTTTGCCTTCATGTGCAGTAGTCCCAGATAACTGAAAATTAGGAATAGGAAATACCGTAATTAATATAAATATAGATTTATTTATTGATTTATTCATTCATCAACACTTGAATCAATTGGGCTCTGAAGAGTTATTTGTATAGGCCAATCTTTGATGTTTAGATTCTCTTTTGCTCAAATATCTAAAGTCTAGAGTGACCGGGTGAATTCCAATAGAAAGTGATCATCCCTCTGCCCCAGACTGATTTCACACTGAAATCGGAAACAGTATGTCGACTTTTATTTAGCTCATATCTGTCAGGGCTTACCGAAATTTGAAACGCTGCCCCCAGTGACCAAAGTGGTACTTCTTGTTAAGCATATGTGTCCATACAAGCTCCATTTCCTGAGTGTAAAATGTCAATTTTCTCCACAGAAATGCGCCAAAAGCAAGTTTTGAAGTTTCTTTTTCTGCACAGGCTGCAATACAGTGAAGATGAATGCATGTTTTATAAACTGAATCCCCAAACCTCAACCTAACCATCAGTGGAGTAAAAATGTTATGTTAGACGGGAAAATACAACCTGATTATGCAAACGTGATTACTTCCTGGTTTCAATGTGGTATCCGAACCCAAGTCTCCCTCGTTGCTGATGTGATGTGCACCCGGTTGGTCCAAAAGACTGGAAAACACACTGGAGCAGATGCAAAAATGTGTGATGGGAAAAGACGCTTGTTAGTGAGTCGGCATAGTATGTCCGATCCTAGGGTAACGGAAGCATCGGAAGCAACATGCAGACTTCCAAGGCAGAGCCCTTGAAGTGGGTACTCTAAAGGGAGCATAGCATTTTTTTACATGTGCTATCTGGGCCCTGACTTAAGTTGCATGTTTGACTGCTTGTGGTGATGCAGTCATTATATTCAAGTAGGAGGTGGGAAAATTCTCAGCTCCAAGTTGTACAGAAAGCACACTGGTTGAAGAGATCTAACTATGTACTTGCAGATCAATCTACCTTCATTAGTTCAATTCTCATCTAACACACCTGCTGACTGTAACTGAAGCCTGCAAGAGAATGCAAAAATTAATTAGCTGGTTCAGGTGTGTTTGGTTAGAACTGGAACAAGATTTTCAAGAGAAAAATCGAGAACCCAACAGCAGACGTTAATTAATGAAAGAATATCAGCACCTTCTTTTGGCAGGTGTTTCAAAACCTAGTGAGCTGCCGAGCCAGACAGCACTTCTGGGCACAACTGAAGTCAATACCGTCTATGTTGGGTCCATGTATTTAGGTTTTGAGAGATTGTCTGCAAACAATCTAGATAAGTAACCTGCCAGCGGTCTGTGACAACATTTGGAATAGCATACTACTTTTACACTTGACCTTTCATTTCCCTAAAATCTGCATTAAGTGTGTCTCAAATGATATACTTCACACAGTGAGCTTACATTCATTATGCGCACACTATAAGGGTTGTTTTGTCTCAAATAGAACATGTTTTTTTACATCACAGAAGCATTCACCATTGTTCATTTGAAGAATCAGTTTCAAAGGCACATGCTGTGTTGCTGCTAGCTTTAGCATGTTAGCAAAAATGTAAACTAAAACTAAGGAAATAGTGCAGATGCACTTGAAATGGGATTCAGCTCACTTAATATTTCATTAGACTGCCAAAAGTTGAGCAACTGATTGTTCCAATTGATATAATTTGTTTTAATAGTTAATATTCATTTTACGAATAGTTTCTTAATTTGGTATTTTGTATTGCGTGAGCCACTCGGTAACAGCTGTTTTATATATGGATTACTAAATCCCAAACCTAAACCTAACCATGAGTGAAGGAATAAATTAATATTAGAGGGAACAATGAACCCTCTGAATCATGCTTGTAACTGATTATGTGAAGAAGATTACTTCCTGGTTTCAACATAGGATCTGAACCCAGGTCTCCCTTGCAGCCAAAATAATGTGCTTCCAGACAGGAAGGTAAACACACCGGAGCCAATGTAAAAATGTCTGATGGGAGATGATGCTTTTCAATGAGTAGGCAAAAATGTGGCTGATCCTGGGGTAATGGAACTCTCGAAAAAAACACAAAAAAAACATGCAGACTTCCAGTGTGATCATGTCGACATTTGCCCAAATGCACAGTAAAAGAGAGCACACAAAATACTAGCATACAGTACTACAGTTTGAAATGTTTTTCATAGAAGGATGCTATTGTAACTTGCTACTAATCTGTTAGTAGTGAGCTTGTATTCTATTTCGAACACAGCCCAAGTTTACAGTGGAATACTAGCCTACTGCTTCCTGCATACTGTACAGTACATACTTCCTAATATTTTCATAAATGGTATGCATTATTTAGCTATGAACACTTCAAAGTATAGATGGCTATATTGTTTTCACAAGAGGTTTAATTTAGCAAGTGATATCCAGTTATTATATTAAGAAAAGAAAAAAACGTTATTTTGCATTTTTTATAAATTTTTTGGTCAAAAGTGTCTAAAACTTAAACAATATCTTAAGGCCTTTTCACACGACATGGAAAATGGAATACGAATTGCACACAAATGGCCCATTCACATTGAAAGCAAGGTGATTTATCGGCATTAGCACAGTTGCACCTTTACACTAGGTGGCGCTGGACAGCCGTCAATTTTACTCAGGTACAATAAGTGGTGCAGTGCACCTGATCAGAAGAAGACCTACTAGACAAGTTTGCAAAACAACCATGGAATCATGGAAGCTGCAACAGCATTGACCTGTTTGTTGGGATCATTTCATGCATTTTTGCTGATCGGGTTGCAAAGAGTAAATGCCTTTCAAGACGGATTCGTGATGGATATAAATCCGATGAAACGTTCCACATAAAACTTGGTCAAGCTGTTTAAGCCACATATGTCAATTTTACTCCACCCAAACAATGCTACGTCAGCATAGGGGAAAATATGAAACATAACATGCATTCCTCTTCACTGTATTACAGCCGGCACAGCTGAAAACAACTCGCCTCACAAATCGCTTTTGGCGCCCCTCTGTGGACATATCACCTGAAACTTACCGCTTTGACCACAGGGGGCAGTGGTTCAAATTACAGTGAGCACAGACCGGTTTTAACTAAAGAAGAACTCAACCCGGATTTTCTATCCATACAGAAATGTTTGTCCACAGTATACACTACTTCAGACATAGTAAAATACTTGAGCATATCATAGCTTGTGTTTCCTTGGTAAACAGATTTGGAAGGTAGGTTTATCTTATCCTGTCTTATTCCCATCTGCAGAACACTTTAGATTTCTTTGTTGATCTTTAAACATATCCTTCAAATCTGCCGATAAGATACAGGTTCAAACACAGTAGTCGTAAATGGTTTTATGATAATAATAATTATAACAACAAGAAAAAAACATACATTGGCATTTTGTTGTCAGACAGCTATATTTTGCTTGTGAGTGTGTAACATGAAGGGTGATTCTTTCACAGCTCTGCAAATATATGATTTGCCACAGATGGCATTTTTGTGTGAAATATCCACAAAGCACAATATACTGTAATATCAAAGCTGACATTAGACTAATATTTGGCAGATTACCTATAAAGAAAGCGTCATGTTTAAAGGATATTATGAGTTTTTCATCCGACAGTTTTAAATCATGCCTGACATTCTGTGGAACTAAAAATGTCTTTTTGCAAATCCCATAATATCCTGCTTTAATAACTCCCACAATCAACACTGAATCACCATCATAGTTGACTAAAGTTACTTCATTTAGATCAGTGCGGCTCCCAATTCATAATCAATTACGCAGCATCAGCATCAGCTTCAGTTTTAGTTCATGCCTCTTCTCAATGATGCTAAACCAAGCAATCTGGAGCGTGGATGGAAATACAGAGGTTCAGGTCTTGCTCAAGGGAGTTACTCTGACTTTGTCATTAGGCTCCTCTGGATCTGCTGTCTGCTTTGTGGATGTGCTAAACTATTCTGTCTTTTAATGAGAGACATAGGTTAAGAAAACATCACAGCTTTCTGTGCAATCTAATGGTGCATTCATATTGTCCAAATTACCGTAATTATGAATTTCCAAGTAGTCATAAGATTCTTAGCACTATTTGGACTGCATTCGTTCTCTGAGTTACAATTATTAATACTTTGAATGATTATATTGATGAAGTATGTCCCGTAGGGGTAGGACGTAATAATGGATGAAAGGTGAAGACTCCCGCTCAACCATCAACCGAACGACAAGAGAACACAGTATAGATTCATGAATGATTTATCGGCGTAAGCTTTCTTTTTTATATTAAATAAAGCAGCAGGAAGTTTAGACTTCAGGAGGACCCCTGACCCAAAATAACATACAAAATGATCTAGAAATTAAAGGGAATAATTAACCAAGAAATATGAAAACTAACCTAACTATAGCTACTCATAAAACAGGAATAAACTGAGTTCAATGAAAACAGGCAGTTAGCCCTACTGTATAAGCCTGACTGCTAGAACTAGTTGTGGTTTCAAGTGTAAAATCGCAGTTTGAACCGATGCAAAAATGTCTGATGGGAGATTCTGCTAGTTAGAACCTCAGCATGAAGGGGCCGATGCCAGGATATGGGAACATTCAGAAGCAACATGGCAACTTACCGTGTGATCATGTTGCCAGAGCATGTGAGCGGATTGAAGCAAAGAGTCCCTTTTGAAGATTGTGCTCCGCTCGCTCAGAGCCGCTCGCTCAACCCAGAATGCGCTTTGTCATATGCTGGGTCAGGAACCTGTGAAATAAGCAATAGGCCTGAGGTTATGGAGCTCTAACATTGTTTTAGTGAAGTTGAAAACCTTATAACCTCAATAAATTCAAAGTATAAATCAAAGTTAGGAATGAGGAAATCGATAGGGACTGTGGAAAGACCGTGATAATTAGCAAATATTCCTGCTAATAAGTGTCACATTGCCAGAGAGCACTAGGTGTTACGCGATGTAATGCAGAACAAGGTGAGCTAGTAGGCTACACTACTATTCAATATTACATTAATAGATAAGTAATGTATCTTGTTGTTTTGCCATCATGTTAGAGCAGCTGCCAGCTAGATGCAGTCCCAGGTTCTGCAGGGTTGCGAACATTAATTTGCAGGTGCAGCGTTCCGCTTTCATGCCTTCATTGTACAATTGAGCAATTGATTGGTTAAGATATCCACTCTTGCCAGTAGCGGTTCTAGCTTGTTTGGTGCCCTGGGCGAAACCTGCTTCAACATGGGAACCCCCCACAGTTGTTGACTGGTGGGGGTGTGCCGCCAATATTTGACTGATTACAAGTGATAAGGAAGGTCTGGTAGACCCGATTATCCAACAGCCATTGTGACCAGTCCAAAATAAACAGCAAGATTTTATAAACTAAAACACAACAATATGGGCAAAGGGGCAGTTGCTTGGGGCACTGTAGCTACCCCCTGTGTGCGTGTTTGGAACCAAGTATACTACAGAGAAATATAATGTCAGAGCGGGATTTGAGCAAATGCTTTTTTACGTGGCGCGTCTGCTTGGGCTGTGAGCGGCTGAGCGGCACGTAACGAAGCGGGTTATTGAGCGGAGTGTCACACCGCTCCGCTTCGCTCACAGGCTCTGGCCTCAACACATATCCAGTCTGTCACCTGCACAAGTTCAGTCTATTAAAACATTGTTTATGAAGTGCAGAGATATTTGCAGCATGTCTTTATGAGGGGGGGACTGCTAGTGCTATATCAAAGCAAGACAAGAAAGTCCTTGGACACTGGTTGCTACTTTAGATTTTTTTTTTTAAAGAAAGGCATGCGTATTTTTATCTTGACAACAGAAAAATCAATACTGTGACAATAAAGAACTTCCTTTAACAAGGGTAAATTGCACTGAGTGAGGCATTTAAGTTGCTGTCTGGATCTATTTGGTTTTCCACAGTGGACATACAGCATCGATACTGACATGTAAAGCCAACTATAGAAGATCATTATAAACTGAATTCACCACAGGGAGTGTACAATACCTCTGCAATAGCAGAACTGTGTTACTGCTCATGGGTGAGTTTGAGCCCAGCACACATACAAACACTCCAGACTGACCTCACAGTGAAATTGGAAACAGTAGGTTGACTTTTATTTAGCTAAAATCAGTGTGTGCTTACCGAAATTTGAAACACTGCCCCCGGTGACCAAAGTGGTAAGTGTTGGGCGTATGTGCACGTATGAGTATAACATTCTGGGTGTAATGTCCACAGAGGGGCGCCAAAAGCAAGTTGTTTTCAGCTCTACTGGATTTAATACAGTAAAGAGGAATGCATGCTCTATAAACTGAAACCCCCAAACCTCAACCTAAACCTAACCAACAGTGGAGTATAAGTGTAATGTTAGAAGGTAAAATGCAACCATAATGCATTCATCACTGATTATGCTAACGCGATTACGTTTTGGTTTCAGTATCCGAACCCCGGTCTCCCACACACTTCTGACGCAACACGCTTAAGGTCGTGCTTCAGCGCTTCAGCAAATAGCAAACCTCTTTATCTTTAAAACAAACATGTGCTATCTGGGTTTAGTTTAGCAGACAAAAATGACCAGCAAAATATAGCTAATATAGATAAGTGTTGTGTGTTTCCAGGAGAATGAAGCTGAGGACTTGACTTCAGGGCCTCGTTTCCCAATAATGATCGATCTTAGCTGTTAAGAGCATTTTCTATGAGCGATCTTTTGAAGGTTTGTTATTTTTTACGTGCGTTTCCCTAAACTGCACTTAATATGAACGTCCAAGGAACGTGAAATGTTGACCGTATAGCGCAACTTCATTGTATTTATGCGTACATCACCGTGTTATCATGCAGTGCAAAATAAGGAGCCGTTTAGAAGATGCGCTTTAGGGACATTCACCAATAAAACGGAGGTCTGCTCTTTACTTTTTGTAGCTTTAGCTATTTAAATTGTATCAGGTGTAATTTTGCACTTGTCCTGCAAGTGTCTGCAGAAGTCTGTGTGCTTACGATGCTCTTAGTGGTGCACAGTTACTCCAGAGCACTCGTTAATCTACAAGCATTTTCAAGTACTACTTAAATTACGATGGCTTTAAGAAATTGGCCACAAAACTAAAATGAATCATAAAATTGATTATACGATCTACTAAGGCTTATGATGCTTTTGGGAAATGAGGCCCAGGCCCGTCAAATGCGGCAGAGGATAACCACCAGATACATGCAATCATGCAATAAAATAAGACATATTTGTGATTTCCTTTGAGTTTTTCTTCATTACTTTCTAATATTTCATCTTCCTATTTCCATTTAAAGCACTCTTGGGTAAAAAGTGCTTTGATAAACACATAAAATGAATACAGACAGCATAGAAAGACAAGAGACTTGACACCACTCACATGCAACATGATGAGGTCTTGTGACAACAATGAAGCATGTTTAAAACGTTTATCATCAAATAATATCTACTGAATGTTCCACTTACTATTTTAGATGCGTTTGCATTTACATATTTCTGCATAAGTATGTTTTGGTCCTAAAAATTTGCTTTGATAATTAAATTATGTGTATGAGATATTGATGAGATAACTGTATGTGGAATATTAAGCCACCAGCAATTTCCATAAATAGAAGAAATAAGATGTATTTTTAATTTTTTTGCCCCTTTTCTCCCCAATTTGGAATGCCCAATTCCCAGTGCACTCCAAGACCTCGTGGTGGCGTAGTGACTCGCCTCAATCTGGGTGATGGAGGATGAATCTCAGTTGCCTCCACGTCTGAGACAGTCAATCCATGCATCTTATATACAAAAATATTATTTTAAATATAACAATATATATATATATATATATTTAAATTGGCTGATAGATTTTCTCACTTTTCCTGCCATTGGCATGTGTGGCAAAACATACATTTTAGACTCTGAGTCCATGAGATTATTGAAATCTGTCATATCCAAGCAAATACACAAATGTAAATTGCAAAGATTTTTTATCTTAGTATACCTGTGGATTTGACCAATTAATTTCAGTCCCCAGACATGAGCACAATGAACTGATAAAGTGGTAAAGAAAAAATCCTGTCAATTTAGACCTTTTTCACCCAGGGCTTGCAGGACCATAACCAATCCATTCTACAGTATGTTAAATGTGACAGAAATGAACATTTGCATTCTCAAAATACACCAGAAACCCTGCAGATAGCATGTGTAGGTGGACGTGCATGTTGAAGATGTTCATGTCTAGTCTAAAAACAAGACTGAATCTTAACCTTGAGTTGGCCCTTATCAGCTCACTTGCTGAGAGGCTTCATTTAAATAAAAAGAAGCATTAATCACTCAGCAGACTCTTAACGTTTGTCAAATGACCCTACTTAATGCTTCAAATGCTGAAGAGAATCATACCACCAGTTTGAGGGTTGAATGCACCCTTAGTCACTGTGATCATGTGTATTCTGGTCCCACAAGAAAAACCCCATTCAATTTCTTAGAGAAACTTATTTTTAAATGAATGTTCTTGGTTCAATACAAGTTAATCTCAATCGACAGTATTTCTAGCATAATGTTGATTTCAACAAAATTATTTTCAGCATGTCCCTAGTGATTTATTATAAAGTAAAAAATCGCTGTTGCAGTGAGGCACTTCCAATAGAAGTGAATGGGGCTATAGTGCATTAACATGGGTAGCTCAGTGTTAAAGATGCTGGCTACCACACCTGGAGTTTGCCAATCCCAGGGTGTGCTGAGTGACTCCAGCCAGCTCCTAAGCAACCAAATTGGCCTGGTTGCTATGGAGGGTAGTGTCACATGGGTAACCTCCTTGTGCTCGCTATAATGTGGTTCTTACTCTCAGTGGGGTGCGTGGTGAGTTGTGCATGGATGCGACAGAGAATAGCATGAGCCCCCATAGGCGCTAAATCTCCACGGTAATGCACTCAACAAGCCACGTGATAAAATGTGCGGATTGATGCTCTCAGACGCGGAGCAACTGAGATTCATCCTCCACCACCCGGATTAAGGCGAGTCACTACGCCACCATGAGGACTTAGAGCGCATTTGGAATTGAACATTCCGAAAAGGGGAGAAAAATGTTTTTTAATAGGCAAATTTCTGGAGAAGAACTACATTACCCATAATCTTGAAGAGATCCACCAATCAGAATCTATCTGCTGTTACCATGGAATTGGAGTTAATGCTGTTATTAATTTAAACTCCTTACACTCTTAAATCATTATATATTTGTATATATCTGAATATTTTGCAATAAACTTAACATACTTTGATTTTTATACATATAATAAATTACTGTCTTTTTTTAATCCTTTGCAATGCTTCATGGGAAATGTAGTTAATTTCCTATTAAAAGACGTTAAGTACAGTCTTATTTCTTTGTCTGTTTTTCCAGTTTTCACATGCTTTTTTTTTATAGCTTAAAATCAACGTTTGTAATGTTGTGATTCATCTCAGAGCTGGTTGGTTTGGTTCAAGGCTTACAACTCTTAAATGAAGTTATTTGTTTTTAAAACATCAATGGAGAAAATGAATGAGAAAGATACTTCTGAAACCAAGACGGCTGAAAAACAGGGCAGTCATTGTTGCGCTGTATTACCATGACTGTAGCGTGTCAGAATCAGTAATGAGCTGGGAGAATGCTGGATAAATTCACAGTAAAATATGCTGACCTTTTGCATGGCACTCTGCACTCACACATATTTAACTGCTGGGCTTCTGGGCACGACTTACAGGCATTAACATAAATATGAATTCATGCATATTGCAAATCAGGACCAGCAAGTTGGGAATAACCAACTTGCATCCATTGCATTCGGGCCATCTAAGATCAAAGAAAGTGCTTTCATTGACATTGAACCGGTTGCACAGTGACAGAATACATATTGAAGGTGAAATATGAAAATGAGTTATATAGGGTTCAGAATTTTCCCTGGCACAGACGTTTTGTTTTTCCACAAAAGGCATTGCGTTACTAACATTTTTATTGAAAAATAAGTATATTGCCAATCACATCTAGTTCTGCTTGAGAGCATGTAGTCGATGGAACAAAAGAATCTCAATTCACTCTGCAGGGCGTAAGAGTATGGTAATCAGATATTTAATTAAAGTTGCGTTTTGCTCTGTCTCTGGAGCACAGCTCTGGTTACAGCCATAACATATGCATTTAGAGTGTCAGAAACAAATGTCAGAACAGTTTAGAATCATCAAGACTTAGAAAACAGAAGGGACAGGGGGACTTGGGTGAGCATCATGAGACCAGCTGTATATTACCTGCTTGATCTCAATAATCTCCTGTCCTAGGATGCTTTAACTCACAAAATAAATGAATCATGGCTGACTGTAAATAGCACATGTTTGCAGTGACATCAGTAACTGAATACTATCCTCACACAATGCTATATTAGAACATCAAAACACATTTACTATAGAGCATGACTTGTAAGTCGATACATTTTAACTGGGGCTGTCGATTTAACGTGTTAATTCAGTGCAATTCTATATAAAATATATATATATGTATAAAAAATCACGCTTGCAGGACCACCTTCATGTTTTTGAGAGTCTCAGTCAGCAGGGGGCAGAAAGCGCAACTCCAGCTTCACAAACAACAAACCACACTTACTGACAGCAGACAGCACAAGGTGAAGCCTGTTTATTTATTGCCTAATCAATGCTTTATTCATCTGCCACAAAAATGTGATATACTTAAATATTACAATATTAAAGTATTTAATAAATCTGAATTGTTCTATTATACATCTGATTTTTAAATAGAATTATTTTGAATTATTTAATCCTTAAATATTGTTCCAGCGATCAGAGCATGTGAGTGACGCGGAGTGGTACGACGCTCAATAACTCGCTACATGTGTGTGCACTCTGCTCAACTGCTCACAGCCCAAGCGAGCGCTCCGCTCAAGTAGCACATACGCTCACCGGTAAAAAAAGTTTGCTCAAATTCCGCTCCAAAATGAAATGTCTCTGTAGTATACTTGTTACTGGTCACGTACACGGGGTGGCTACATTGGCCCTAGCAACTGCCCCTTTGCCCACATGGGCTGAAATATAGACTATAAGGCAACATTTATTAAATTATCTAATTCTTAGTAACGTACACATCCAAAATGATGTGATTTTATTGTTGTGTTTTAGTATATAAAATCTTGCTGTATATTTTGGACTGGTTTACAATTGTTTTTCAAAGGGGTGGCCAGGCAGGGGCAAGCGATCAGTCTATGGTGGCACAGAAATGGGGGGGGGTTCAATGACACCCAGGTTAGAAAGGATTGGCAACCTTGGTGTGCGCACATGTTAAGTACAGAGATGATTTTACCTCTAAAGAACTAAACTGTGGCAAAAAAATACCATAAAAATGACTAAAACACCAATTGCAAATGGGGTGGCCAGGCTTCGGTCCATGATGGCCACGGCCACCCCTGGCCAACCCCTTGCTCCGCCACTGTTAAACATCTTCAAATAATGGCAAAAAAAAAATGCAGTTCTAATTAGCAACGGCCAATTGATAAAGTGAGATAATTCCACTATGAAATTCTCTATATGAGAGCGGAAATCTTTACCAATCAAATGGTCAATCGTACAATGAAGGCATGAAAGCAGAATGCTGCACCTGCATATTAGGACACACTGATCTGCAAGATCATACATGTTTATTAGTTTTGATGCAGGGATTGTTTGTGTGTGTTTGCTGGGATCAAGGAAATATGCTTTGCTAATATACAGTTTTATCAAGCTTACATATTTAATTGAGGGTGCTCTAACATTCGCAACCCTGCAGAACCGGGTCTGCATCTAGCTGACAGCTGCACTAACATGATGGGAAAACAACAAGATACATTACTTATCTATTAATGTAATATTGAATAGTAGTGTAGCCTACTAGCTCAACTTTATTATGTAGTTGCATTTTTCATCTCACATTTGCTTTTATGACACTATTGGTGAGGAGTAGGTTTAAGGTAGGGAGGCCAGTTTTGTTGATTTAAAACTCGACAGAGCATTAACCTTAAAACCTTCATCTGTTTGGGAGAGCATGTTATTCGCTTATTGTACCACACAGTGGACAATAGGTGACTGTAGCCAGTACTGAATCAGTTAATCTCTGAAATCCTCATTCCTAACATTGCAGAATGAAAACAATCAGTTTTATTGTTGCAGAATAAAAGAATACTTAAAAGTAAATGAATACAGATACAATGAAAATAATGGGACTTTACAGCTCTCAAAAGGTTAAACTCAATTAAAAGAATTGTGCAGAGTGCCTTCAATATTGTATCATAACCTCTTAAAGAGACAGTAACCATATTGCCGCTGTCCATAACACTTACATTTCAAGTAAAAGAAAAGTACAAATATTTTTTTCACTCTTTATTGTTGGTTAATGTAAATGTAAAGCCAATCACTCAACCTTCATTGTTTCCTGAGCATTTCATTGCTGCACATGTTTTCATTGGATCTGGTGCTATGCTAATTATCTAAATGATCTAGATAGTATATCTTGAAATATTTATGTACAGTTACAGTTCTATAGTCATATTATTTGCCTTGGTACACTTTCAAATAAACTTGACATTAAAGGGAAAGTACACCCAAAATTATTTACTCACCCTCATGCTACCCCAGATCTGTGTGACTTTCTTTCTTCAGCAGAACACAAATTAAGATTTTCACTGCAAGTGAAAATCTCCTAAAGGCAGCATAAAAGTAATCCATAAGACTCCAGAGTTTTAATGCATATCTTCAAAAGCAACATGACAGGTGTGGGTGAGAAACAGACCCTGCCCAGTAGGTGGCACTATGCATGAAGAATGTAAATCACTAAAAAGAACTCTTAGGAGAGAAGAGCCTTTAAAAAGTGAAAGAAGATTTATAGTAAAAAAGGTCTTGAATATTGATCTGTTTCTCACTGCTTCTCATTCACTTCCATTGAAAGGATCAACAGAGTTGAGATATTTTTATAAAACTTTTTGTTTGTGTTCTGCAGAGGATGGAAAGTCATATACACCTGGGATATCATGAGGGTGAGTAAATGATGACAGAATTTTCATTTATGGTTGAACTATCCCTTTCCTGAACTGGACATTAAATTACCAGCTGAATATGAATCCCACTCCGGCCCCGCAGAAAGCCGTATCATGACAGATGTGGAGATTTTCAGAATACTGAGGAGGATTTTTAAAGAATTTAGCAAAGAGAGAAACGGAGCTAGAGAGAGAGAGGGAGAGAGAGAGAGACCTCACTTTCCTCTGAGACCCTCTCAGCATGCTGCAGGTATGCACCAGGCAGATCTGTGCGGTTCTTCAGCATCTGTTCTCTTTGTGAGTTTAATGAAGGTATGCCAGATCTCGCATCCTGCATTGCATCCTGTAGTGTCAAAAGTGAGGCGCCCCGGCAGCACAGGAAACTACAGACCAGTCACTCTTACTTCATTAAGACCTTGAAGGTGTGGACCAAAACACTCTGAGCTCAAACAAACTCCATCCCGACTCATTGCGGTTTGTCTCAAGTGTGGATGAGGCTTTGATGGACACCATTCTGCCCCTCTGACTTCTGAACAAGCCAAGGGATGCAAGTTCAATCTATTCCTTGGCATCTGTTTGTCTGTCTATCTATTTATCTATTAGGAATGTCATAAAATGTTGATACATTGATTATTCAGCACCACGTTATTTTCTATATACGTTTTTGAGGCATCAATATATTAACATTAGCCAGCGTGTAAATTTGAAGCCTAATTTGTGTGCTTTCCAACTCGGTGGCAGTTTCGTTCTATTTAATGTAGTGTATTGCAGTAACATTTGGAGACCACAAGGTGGTGACATAACATTTACTGTTCTTAAAGGGATAGTTCACCCAAAAATGTACAGAAACATCTCTCATTATTTACTCATGATATCCCAGGTGTGTATGACTTTATTTCTTCAGCAGAACATATTTGAAGAAAAACAGAAAAATATCTTCGCTCAGTTGGTCTTTAAAATGCAAGTGAATGGAGATTTCTATTTTTAAGCTCAGAAAATCACAGACAGTCAGCATAAAGTAATCCATATGACACTAGCTGTTAAACCGATGTCTTCTAAACTGACACGATAAGTTTTGTGCGAAAACTATAATTATTTAAGTACTTTTTTACTCTAAATCATGCTTCCGGTCAAGAGCAGTACACGCGTGCGATGTAATCGCATTGGCATTTGAAACCCGTGAGAACTGAGGCAAGTGTGTCACAGCCAGAAGAGCAGCGCTGTTTACAAGTGAGAAGGAGGAATGCTGTACAGTAGCTTGGTTGATTTTGGTTTAGATCTGAATTTATCTGTTTCTTTATTCACAATGTTGTATTTGTGTGCTCATCCTAGATGTCTCAATTGAGTAGAGAACATGAGATTACGTCTGTATCATGGCAACGTGAATACGTCACACGAGAGACCGCTTGAACTCCACCTTCTTGTGAAGCTTACCGGAAGCAATGGTTTAAAGTTAAAAAGTACTTAAGTATATATATTTCTTGGACCAAAAATGATTGTATTGCTTTAGAAGACATTAGTTTAACAGCTGGAGTCGTATCGATGACGTTTAGGCTGACTGTCTGAAATTTTTAGAGCTTAGAGAGAGAAATCTCCATTCACTTCCATTTTAAGGACCAACTGAGCTGAGATATTGTTTGCAGCATAAACTTTATGCAAATGACAAATGAAACTCTGGAGCAACTACCAATGGAAGAGAAGGCAGTGCAGCTCAAGTCATCCATCTCCTGTGAGATCCTGGTGTGGAGTGCTGGAAAGACTGATGAGAAGTTATGACGTTTTGAGGGATTTTACTGTTTTCTATCATTTGTCTGTAACCACATGCATGGAGATAATAAAACAATGATGTGTGGGAAACCATGACAGAAATTGTTGGCATTCTGAGTGAGTTTGATTCATATATTGATAGATCATAAATTGTATTCATTATATGATGCATTGAGCACTGCAGATTATACAAAACACTTCCCCCTGCAGAATGCTCATTTTAAGAGGCAGAAGAACAGATCTCTTGTCAAGCAATACATCCCATATGTCATCAGATTTTCTAAAGCTATGGCTACTTGTGCAGTCAACCAATAATGTTAGAGCTACAGTAGTAGGAATGTCCACTAGCGACTTCACAGTCAATGGCAATGTCGCTTGCGGCGTAAATGGGGCTTCAGCTATCATCACATTTGTACAGCTGGTGTTACGTTTGGTTAATTGTGCATTTCAGTGTAAAAGTAGTCACAGAACATGCGCTCAAATGATCACGTGAGCATTTGTTAGCAGCCACCTGTAAATCAGATGCACGCCGGTACTGAATATAATCAGTGCTCGGTTCTACCATACTGCTGAAACACTAGTATCATAAAAAATAAAATAAAATAGGATATTTTAGTATTGACTTGGTACTGAAGTAAAGGTACTTTTGGCAACAGTAATCCCATATGAGCAGATATCATGGCGAATCCCATTTTGTTGGATGGTGTATTAAAGTTTGATTATGGAGGGTTCGGGTAGATGATTGAGCTGCACTGCAGTAAGTGTGAGATATGTGTGTAGCTCAACACTCAACACATTTGCTTAGCAGAGCTAATAAGTGGAAAGAGAATTCATAGTTGGTTGAAAACAGAGATGGTTGGGAAGCTGTTTGGTAGATGGTAGTTTCAGCAGAAGCAGGGTCTGAATACTGATAGCGAACGTGTGCCGCTGATCTGACGCTCAGCACCCTGGACTGTCAGCTAAGCTAAGGGGGACTGTGTGTGTGTTTGTGTGCATGTGAGCGCGCTGTGGGCATCATGCATCTTAATGCAAAGCAGGCATGTCGTACTGACAGCACAGAGCAGCATTCCTCACAGGGAGCTGACAGGGAGGAGACAAATACTGCTGCCCACCAGGTCTAGCCACCCATCTTCCTCCTTTCCTCTCAACAGCATCATTTATTTTCATGAGTTCACAAATGGCTCCACTGATGCCAGCCACCACAAGACAAATGAACACACAAACACGGAAACACACAAACTCCTTGCTGGGGAAAAACAAAAACTGTTTTCTGGTCTCCCAGACTGGCCACTGACCAAAACTTCTCTGAAACCAGCCAACTAGACCAGCCTGGTAAGATTGGCCAGGTACTACGTGAGTACCTTAGGCTGGTCTAAGACAGTTTTGCTGTGAAACCATCATTGGGGTTCCCAACCAAATTGGGTTGCCTTGCTGTCGGCTGTCTACACAGGCAGCAATGTTCTATAGCATGCTGAAATGGAACCTCATTAGCGACTGATTTGAAATTTCTTAAGAAATTGAAGAACAAACGAGTGTGACGTCATTTAGAATAAAACCTGTCCAAATCAATGTAGTTTTTAGTTTGTTTCAGTCGGTCGTAAAAGCTCGCCAGCGCAAACCTTCGGGAAAAATTCTTACCAGATGCTAAAATTTGGTCCATGCATCTGTATAGTGTCACCTGGAGCTACACCTACTTTGAGGTGTACACCTCACCTACTCTGACTAATTTCATTCAGTCAATTAAGATCAGTCAACATAAACATACCGGCGTTATTAGCAAGCTGGTGCAAATTTACATATGTATTTAGTTTACTTAATGTACAAAAGGAATCAAATCTACTCAAATACTCTTAATTCACTAAAATTCACTCACTTTTGTTTGATACGCTGTTTGACTCAAGTGCATCTGCAGTTGAAAACCATTCAAACATCTGCCCAAATATGATATGCCTATCATCATTCTTATGTCTGTATTCTACCCATGAACACTCTTTTATACACCCATCTTTGCAGTAGTATCAGTGTCATCATATACTACAATAACTGACTTTAACCAGCGCATATTATGGCTGCGTATAGCTTGTTAGCGCATTAGTGCCATAAATGCAAAAAGTAAACATTAAAAATTACACTTTATCTTCTGCATATATATATATATATATATATATATATATATATATATATATATATATATATATATATATATTGTGGCATCATGAGAGGGCGTGTTCTAGAGGGCAGATACATGGCCCTCAGATGGCTGGAGCAAGATGGCCGTCTGTTAAGGACTACAAAACCCAGGCTGCCTTGAGAGTACAGCTGCAGCTAATGAGACCAGCACGAGGCTCTAATAGTGGGTGTGAGAAACTGTTGGAGTGTGTGGTTGGAGAAAGGACGCATACCTCTGTGAAACAAAGACGAATAAGTTACTTTTGAGCTGAAGAGATTTAAGTTGTAAACCTTTTGTTAAATTATTAAATACACCGACATACTGAAGAGACTGTTGAAGTGGTGTTTACTGGGAACTTGCACACACTAAAGATTCTGACCCTCTCATGCTGTCACATTTGGTGGAGAATGCGGGCAAGTGGATGACTGCTGATGTTCCAGAGTGACGTGGAGGACCTCACAAGCCTGTTTGCTAAGCTAAGTACACAATCAATTGATTCTAAGATGGAAGAGTTACTGAAAACAATGATAGAGAGTAATAAAGTGCAGCAGCAAATCCAAGCTGGTTTGCTGGAGGAACAGAGGCGGGCTAATAACCTTAAAGTTAAAGAATTGGAAATGAAACAAGCCCAAGATGTTAGCAGGATACGGGCTAGTGACTTTATTCCTAAAATGGGAGAGAATGATGATGTTGAAGCTTACTTGCATGCCTTTGAGACAACCGCTCTCAGAGAAAAATGGCCAAGAGCTCAATGGGCCAAATTATTGGCACCTTTTTTGTCTGGAGAATCACAGAAAGCCTTCCTAGATCTAGACCCAACCTTGGCCAATAGTTATGACTCCTTAAAGAAAGAAATATTAAGTCGCAGTGGGCTTACAGAATTCGGAAGGGCCCAGAGGTTCCATGCATGGTGCTTCAAGAAAGAACAGCCACCCCGTACACAGATGCACGAATTAATGCGTCTGGCGAAGAAATGGTTAGAGCCTGATAGGCACTCAGCAACAGAAGTGGTTGATTCCTTGGTGATGGATAGATTTGTAAGAGCCCTACCCGCTGAAGCAAAACTATTTGTCTGTCTGAATAACCCAAATTCACCCCAAAAATTGATAGAAGAAGTTGAAAGATACCAAGCCAGTGCAGAAATGCTGAACTCACGGTTCCCAACCAGTGTGCAGCCCCAACAAAAGTTTTTCCCTAGAGCCCCTACTCCCAGATGGGCTAGTCCACAGGGGTAAAATCAGACAAAATATAATAAATCAGGCAAGTCAAAATGTCCAAACTCTAACACACCATTGTCTTCCAGTGCAGACACGGACGTATAGAGGAGACAACCTGGAAGAGACGGAGTCGGCCTCAGAACAAGCAGATGAGCCACCACCACAGCCCATCACTCAAAACAGGGTACAGTTACAGACGGAAACCGAGGAGCTGGGGTCAACCCAAGGGAGTGATAGTGGTCCAGAAGTGCCAGGGCACCAGAGTTTAACAGGCCAGTATGGAACAGCCCAACTGAATGACCCTACACTCGTTAATGCTTTGAAAAATGTGAAAGTGGTTGATGGAATAGTTCCCAGTAATCTTCCACTAGTGTACCCATATTTTGCAATTAAAAATGGGTTGCTCTACCAAATAAAAAAAGAGGGGGAGGAGACTGTAGAGCAGTTGCTGGTACCTCAAATTCATAGGGCCACAGTACTGCAACTAGCCCACACTCATCTGCTTGGGGCACATTTAGGTGTGGAAAAACCAAAGAAAGAGTGTTAAAAGGTTCTTTTGGCCTGGTGTGCATAAGGAAGTAGAGAACTACTGCCGTAGTTGTCCGGAGTGTCAGCAGTCAGCTCCAAAACCTAATTTTTGAAGTCCCTTGATTCCTTTACCCATCATCGAAACCCCTTTGAGAGGATTGGGATGGACATTGTGGGGCCTCTTCCGAGGAGCAGCAGGGGTCACCAATATATTTTGGTGATGATAGACTATGCAACCCGCTACCCTGAAGCGGTGCCGTTAAGGAAAGCTACAGCAAAACAAATTGCCAAAGAATTGTTTCTGATTAGTACTAGAGTGGGTATCCCAAAAGAAATTCTTACAGACCAGGGGACCCCATTCATGTCTCGTGTAATGAAAGAGCTCTGCACCCTCCTAAAGATAAAGCAAATAAGAACATCAGTGTACCATCCACAGACAGACGGCCTTGTGGAGCGTTTTAATAAGACCCTTAAGCAAATGCTTCAGTAAAACCATTGACACGGATGGCAGAAACTGGGATCAACTCTTACCCTATCTGTTGTTCTCAATTAGAGAAGTACCACAAGCCTCTACAGGGTTCGCCCCTTTTGAACTTTTGTACCCATACAAGCCAAGGGGTCTGCTGGATATAGCAAAGGAAGCGTGGGAAGAACAGCCTTGCCCCCATAGGTCGTTCATTGATCATGTGGGGGAAATGAGAAACAGAATGGCAGCCATTTACCCTATGGTAAGAGAACATATGGAGAAAGCGCAACAGGAACAACAAGCTATATATAACCGCCCAGCTCAACCTAGAGAGTTTCACCGAGGAGACCGAGTGTTAGTGCTGGTGCCCACAGTAGAGTGCAAATTCCTAGCCACATGGCAGGGACCCTTTGAGGTCATAGAGAGGGTAGGGGAGGTCAATTACAGGGTTAAGCAAACAGGCAAGAGAAAGCCTGATCAAATATACCACATCAACCTCTTGAAACGTTGGCACCCTAGAGACGCGATGGTGTGTTCTCTTCCCCCAAGGAAATCCAGTGATCCACCACGAGAAGAAGTCCGTTTGAACCCAGATCTGAACCCACAGCAAAGACAGGAAGTAATGGAGTTAGTGGATCGTAACAAAGATGTTTTTCCCCAGTCCCAGGCCATACTCAAGTGGTCCAGCATGAGATCCATACTGTCCCAGGGAAAATTGTACAGCAGCGGCCTTACAGAATCCCAGAGGCCAGACGAGAAGCCGTTAAGGACGAGGTGAGGGAAATGCTTAAGTTAGGGGTTATAGAGGAGTCGCAGAGTGCATGGTCGAGCCCTATAGTGATGGTCCCCAAGCCCGATGGCACAGTAAGTTTCTGCAATGACTTTAGGAAGTTAAATGAGATCTCAAAGTTTGATGCATACCCTATGCCCCACATTGATGAATTGATTGACAGGCTAGGTAAAGCAAGCTTCATTTCAACACTAGATCTGACAAAAGGCTACTGGCAAGTTCCCTTATCTTCAGATTCCAAAGAGAAGACTGCATTTGCAACACCAGAAGGGCTATACCATTATACTCATCTACCCTTTGGCCTTCATGGGGCCCCAGCCACCTTCCAAAGGCTCATGAACCGTGTTCTTCAACCCCACCAGCAGTATGCTGCTGCTTATTTAGATGATGTGGTAATCCACAGCACAGACTGGGAAAGCCATCTTGGAATGGTGCAGAAGGTGCTGGATTCCCTCAGAGAGGCGGGCTTGACTGCAAACCCCAAAAATGTAAAATTGCCTACGGTGAAACTGAGTATCTGGGCTATACAATAGGCAGGGGTGTAGTACAACCTCAGGAAGCCAAAGTTGGGGCCATTCAGAACTGGCCTAGGCCACAAACCAAAAGACAGGTAAAGTCCTTCCTTGGCCTAGCCAACTATTATAGGAGATTTGTGCCTAACTTTTCAAGTCTGGTTGCACCCATTACAGAGCTAACCACTAACAGACACTCCAGACTGGTAAGGTGGAGCAAAGAGGCAGAGGAGGCCTTTTCCCGGTTAAAGAGGATGTTGTGTTCCAGGCCGATTTTGAAATCCCCAGACTTCACAAAAGAATTCCTGGTGCAGACTGATGCCTCTGAGGTGGGTCTAGGAGCAGTCCTTTCTCAAACACATAAAGGCTGAGGAACATCCTGTGCTCTATATCAGTAGGAAACTGGCAAAGCATGAGAAAAACTATGCCACAATTGAGAAAGAGTGCCTGGCTATTAAATGGGCACTAGAGGCACTCAAGTACTACCTATTGGGGAGGAAATTTGTATTAATGACAGACCATGCACCTCTGCAATGGATGGCCCGAACAAGGAGAGCAACAGCAGAATAACTAGATGGTTTTTAAGTCTGCAAGCCTTCAATTTCTCTGTTGTCCACAGGCCTGGTCGATGCCATGGAAACGCTGATGCCCTCTCTCGCAAGGATGTCCTCTTCACAGGGGCCTGCCAACCAAGAGCCTCAGAGCAGAGGAGGGGGTATGTGGCATCATGAGAGGGCGTGTTCTAGAGGGCAGATACATGGCCCTCAGATGGCTGGAGCAAGATGGCCGTCTGTTAAGGACTACAAAACCCAGGCTGCCTTGAGAGTACAGCTGCAGCTAATGAGACCAGCACGAGGCTCTAATAGTGGGTGTGAGAAACTGTTGGAGTGTGTGGTTGGAGAAAGGACGCATACCTCTGTGAAACAAAGACGAATAAGTTACTTTTGAGCTGAAGAGATTTAAGTTGTAAACCTTTTGTTAAATTATTAAATACACCGACATACTGAAGAGACTGTTGAAGTGGTGTTTACTGGGAACTTGCACACACTAAAGATTCTGACCCTCTCATGCTGTCACATTATATATATATATATATATATATATATATATATATATATATATATATATATATATATATATATATGTATTTTAAATCATAATCGAGTGGTTAAATCTGCATATTCTACTAAGCTCGTGTGAATTCTACTCAAAGAATGAGCCATGAATTAATTGACAACACGTTTTAATGTCCTATTAGTTGATGTTTTACATGTAGTATTGAACGTTCTCATATTTAAATGTTCTTCTAAATGCCTCCCACAGCAGTGTGGCCAGTGTCTGAATGTTTGCAAACAGTATGTTGTTGCTGAGCTGTCTCGAGCTTCTTTTTGGTTCTGAGTGAAGAACGAAGAAGCACTTCGCCATGAGTGTGCTGGGGCCTTTAAAGTGCCCAGGAAGGGATGGATTTGTTTAATTAATTTTGATGTAGCCATGTCATAATAACAAGTGGGAACATCATAGTATGTGGAGGTCATGACATATTAACTCGTGGGAACTTGATAACAAGTCTCAGTTGAGGAAACAGCATCCTTGTGGCCACAATATCTCACAATTTATGTTGAGAGAACGACAATTTTTAAAGTTTATTTTAAATCTTTAAGCGCGTTTTACTTTTGCATCATCATATTTTATTCCTTTTAGGCACGTATTAGTCATTATATTAGTAAATATAATGATAAAGATATAGTATCTAATGCTGTTTTCTTCATTTTTCACCACATTCTGGCATAAAGATGTAATTGCTGTGTAGATGTAATGTGCAGAGTCAGAATCAAAGCTTATTTCTTGCCATAATTGTCAGCATTTACAATATTTTCAAAGCATAACAGCACATTATATAGTAAAGTTTTAAAATAGACATTACAGGAATAAAAATAAGGCCAATGTAAATAAGACATACAAGATATGAAGGGGAAAGGAAAAAACAATTAAGGTAAGAATTCAAATATAAACTATATATATATATATATATATATATATATATATATATATATATATATATATATATATATATACTGGTGGCCAAAAGTTTGGAATAATGTACAGATTTTGCTGTTTCGGAAGGAAATTTGTACTTTAATTAATCAAAGTGGCATTCAACTGATCACAAAGTAGTCAGGACATTACTGGTGTATAAAACAGCACATCACTATTTTAAAAAAGTAATTTCTGATCAAATCTAGACAGACCCCATTTCCAGCAGCATCACTCCAACACCTTATCCTTGAGTAATCATGCTAAATTGCTAATTTGGTACTAGATAACCACTTGCCATTAAATCAAACATGGCTGAAAGATATTTGGTTTGTTAAATTAAGCTTAACACTGTCTTTGTGTTTGTTTTTGATTTGTACAGTATACAATAGACTGGCATGTCATAAGGTCAATTTTAGGTCAAAAATGGCAAAAAAGAAACTTCTTTCTCTAGAAACTCATCAGTCAGTCATTGTTTTGAGGAATGAAGGCGATACAACGCTTGAAATTATTAAGAAACTGAAGATTTCATGCAAAGGTGTACACTACAGTCTTCAAAGACAAAGGACAACTGGCTTTAACAAGGACAGAAAGAGATGTGGAAGACCAGATGTACAACTAAACAAGAGGATAAGTACATCAGAGTCTCTAGTTTGAGAAATAGACACCTCACATGTCCTCAGCTGACAGCTTCATTGAATTCTACCCGCTCAACACCAGTTTCATGTACAACAGTAAAGAGAAGACTCAGGAGGCCTTATGGGAAGAATTGCAAAGAAAAAGCCACTTCTGAAACAGAAAAATAAAAATACAAGTTTAGAGTGGGCAAAGAAACACAGACATTGCACAACAGATGATTGGAAAAGAGTGTTATGGATCTTAACCCCATTGAGCTTTTGTGGGATCAGTTAGATTGTAAGGTGCGTGAGAAGCATCCGACAAGACAGTCACATCTACGGCAAGTGCTACAGGAAGTGTGGGGTGAAATGTCATCTGAGTATCTGGACAAACTGACAGCTAGAAAAACAAGGATCTGCAAAACTGTCATTGCTGCACATGGAGGATTTTTTTGAGGAGTAGATTATTTTTGAATTTTTTGTAATTGTAATAGTAATTATTCATGTTATTAATGTCCTGACTATATATTGTGTTCAGTTGAATTGCACTTTGGTGAATAAAAGTAACAATTTCTTTCCATAAGAGAAAAATCTGTACATTATTCTGAACATTTGGCCACCCGTGTGTGTGTGTGTGTGTGTGTATATATATATATTTGGTTTACAGATTCAAAAGACTAGAGTAACTAGGATAAATCAAAATCCTCAAATTATTAAAGAAGTGATTGTATATAGTTTATATTACATTATTCTATGTTCTATATTCTTTTAGCATACAGTATGTTAGTGTTAATCACAAATTATTCAAATTTAATTCGAGAGATGTCACAAGGACATTACATCCAGCGGTATGCATGGATTAATCGCACTGAACCAAAAGCAGAGATTCACATCCAGAACTAGTTTAATTATCCTTTATAAAAATATGTGTCAACAATTCTACTTCGAGACAGCACTGCAGAAGGTTTAAGCATCATAAGCGTTTCCCCAATCATATTCTGAACTGCTGAGCATAACTTTTTTCAAAAAGGACAACAATAGTAGCCTAAAACATAAATATGAGTTTCAACAACTGTTGTATGTAACTGTAATGTGTGGTCATCACTCACATTTATTCCTATCTCTGGCTCTGTTTCTTGTTGAACGACATTAACGAACTGAACAAATGACATGCAGCTCCTCCTCTCATTTAGCCCATCAGAAGATCTCTGATGAACGAGATGACTGATTCCTTCAGTTTGTTTGTGAACAAAATGAGGGACTATTTCAGAGAAGGGAGCATATTCATTCAGTTGGTCAAACCAATGATATGCGCCTTCACAGCCCAATCTTGAAAGCTATTGGCTCACGCTTTAGTCAGCAAGCTGTAGATGAATCTCCCATGACAGGCCCTCCCTCCTCTTCACCTGTGTTACTGACTGTGAGCACCAGTGGGCAGGGCCAAGGTAAATGGTAAATGGTCTGCACTTATATAGTGCCTTTTTTAACCGTAGAGGTTACCAAAGTGCTTTACACTGTCCCATTCACCCAATCACACACACATTCACACACCAATGGCGGCAGAGCTAGCCTGCCATTGGGAGCAACTTGGGGTTCAGTGTCATGCCCAAGGACACTTCGGCATGTGGAGTCATGTGGGCTAGAAATCGAACCGCCAACCCTGCGATTAGCGGCCGACCCGCTCTACCACCTGAGCCACAGCCGCTCCACCACAGCCGCCCCAAGGGTGCAATGACAAAAAATAGGTGTTGATGTCTTGCTGAAGATTTGGTCCTTGTGATGTTACAAATTCCACAAATTCCAAAGGGGCCGTTTCTGGAGCCTGTTTTAATTAAATGCTCTTTTTCTATTCAGGAGTAAGTTTTACGTTCTGAAACTTAAAGTATGTTTTTATAGTACAGTGACTTCTTAAGTCAAATTTCACCGCTTTATCTCCTTGCTGAACGCGATTGACTCGCATGCCAAACTGAACAAACTACATGCCTCCATCTCGTTCAGTCATTCAGCAGATCCTCATTCACGAATTAGATGAGTTGTCTCGTGAATGATTCAGCCACTTAATATAAAAATATTTGTTCAAAAAGACCGATTCGATGCTTCTAACCACAGCTAAAGAGCTGTAGTCCCAACCACCAACTCTGTGATGCTCTTTGTGACTATTCGGTTGATCTACGGTTTGGAGAAACACCAAATCATTGAGCTATGTTGGTAACCATGGAAATTGCGACTATTGTAATGATGCTTTTGGGAAACGCACACCAGGCTAGCTCACTGAGTTTCAGAATAAAGCTTATCAGTTCAACCATTGTTTGAAACATTGTTCAAGCTCTCCCTACAGTTGATCTACTAAAATAGCTTTTAATAACAAAACTTTAGTCACTTGTTAGATGCACAACAAGTACGGACTTGGCAAGCAACTCTAGTCTCACACCAGAAATTGGTGCTCTCTCTCTCTCTCTCTCCGTCACATCACAGTAATTGCTTTGGAGATGGTATTTTAAGCCATAGCCTTCTCATCATCACACCGCAATTAAACATGCTCTCAGGGGTCCAGATATTAAAACAAGTTCATGTTGGGAATTAACTTACCAATTTCATGCAAAAGAGGTGGCAGGGACATACAAATGCTTATTAAACAAAGATCTCGGCATACCACAGGTTGGAATACAGATACAATGTTTCATTATTCCCTCTTCCGCAACTCTCACTAATTGTCCATGGAACTTTCTCCAGGTTTCCTCTTACAATTGTCCAATAGAAACAGGACACAAGTGAGGCAGGTTGTTATGGTGATGACTCCTGAGACTGGGATTAAATTGTGTACAAACAGGATTTAGGGCAAGAGAAGTCATCTATATAAAGAGATGACACTCTGTGAGAGAAAGAAGCTCCATAGGGAAAAGACTGTCAAGTTACTAAACATTTAACTGAAAGAAATAGTAACAGCTGTCATGAACCCCGCTCCTCTGCCCCATCTCCGCTTCCTCCAGCACGCACACATGCACTCCGCGAGCGTGCTCGCTTCCCGCTCCCTCGCTCCGCCCCCTTGAGCTTGTACGCTCTTTTTCCTCCCTCGGGCTTCTACACCCGGTTTTTGCTATTACGAGCTCTCGCTCGTAAACTATCTCCCCCCCCTCTGGCTCACATGCCCGCTTCAGCCAGAACATTATGACCACCTGCACTCACGCGCTTCCAATCCCCACACATTGTATACACCTGCACTCGTCCCTATCACCTGTCATTGTTTACACCTGCACTCGCCCCTATAAATACACTATCCTTCCGTTTGTATCTTGTTGGTTATTGTATTTAGATTCCCGTGTTTTGACCCCCGCTAGTCTCATCTAGTTTTGCCCCCGCTAGTCTCGTCTAGTTTTGACCCCCCTGTGATTCGTTACCTCTTAGCTTGCCAGCTCCCCATTCCTCTCGTTCCCCTCGTTCCCCTGTCTTTGTTCCCGCTAGTCTCGTCTTGTTCTTCGCCCTAGTTATACATCCTGTTTACCCTGACTTTGACCCTCGCTCCCCTCGACTACTCTCCCGGATTTGCCCCCTTTACACTCTTTGATTCCCCGGCTTTTGACCCTACGCTTCCACGACTACTCTTCACTGGATTTGCCCCTTGTTTGTACTTTTGCCTGCACTGCTATTCAATAAAAGCAGTTTCCTCCAACATTGTGACTGTCTCATCTTGTGTGTGTGTGTGTGTGCGGGTTACGGAAATAACCAACCTCACCGTAGACAGTCACAATGTACTCCACGGATTCGCGCAGCTCTCTAGAGCGGATTTTCGTGGCGTGTTCTGAGCGCGGGTTGCGTCAGGGGAGTCAACCCTTGGAGGTTTTTTTGTGGATTTTTGTGCCCTGGCCAACCAGGTGAATTTTGATGAGGTGGCTCTGAAAGACATTTTTCAATGTGGACTGAATGAGCCAACCTCATTAATGCCTGGTGGTCGCTGCTCCCTTAACCTGGCTCAGTTTATTGACCACAGCCCTAGCCCCGAAGCCTGTCACAGCCCTAGCCCCGAAGCCTGTAACGGCCCTAGCCCCGAAGCCTGTAACGGCCCCAGTCTCGAAGCCTGGCACGGCCAGCGAGTCAACGCCCATGCCTGCCACGGCCAGAGAGCCAGCGCCCATGCCCGCCACGGCCAACGAGCCAGCGCCCATGCCCGCCACGGCCAACGAGCCAGCGCCCATGCCCGCCACGGCCAATGAGCCAGCGCCCATGTCTGTCACGGTCAGCGAGCCAGCGCCTGTAGCCTCGACCGCCCCAGAGCCAGCGCCTGTAGCCTCGACCGTCCCCATGGCCACGTCCCCTGTTGGCCGAAGACGTAAGAGAAGGAAGAGGGCCCCTTCTCCCCAGTCTCGTCTTGTGCTCAAGACCGCAGAGGTTCCCTCAGAGTCTTCCACAGCTCTACCGACCTCTGCTCCGCCCCCAGAGTCTTCCACGGCTCTGCCGGGTTCTGCTCCGCCCTCAGAGTCTTCCACGACTCTGCCGGGTTCTGCTCGCCCCTCAGAGCCCTCGCGGCCTCCACCTCACGAGCCTCCCAGGGCTCCTCTCAAGCCTCCCAGGGCTCTTCCTCTCGAGCCTCCTAAGGCCCCTCCTCTCGAGCCTCCCAGAGCTCTACCCCTCGAGCCTCCCAGAGCTCCGCCTCTCAAGCCTCTCAGGGCTTCTCCTCCTGAGTCTTTCAAGGCTCCTCCTCTCAATCCTCCCAGGGCTCCTCCTCTCGAGCCTCTCACGGCTTCTCCTCTCGAGTCTTTCAGGGCTCCCCCTCCCAAGCCTCTCAGGGCTTCTCCTCTCAAGTCTTTCAGGGCTCCACCCCTCAAGCCTCTCACGGCTTCGCCTCTCGAGTCTCTCAGGGCTCCTCCCCCTCAAGCCTCTCAGGGCTTCCCTCTCGAGTCTTTCAGGGCTCCTCCTCCCCTCGAGCCTCTCAGGGCTCCGTCCCTCGAGTCTTTCATGGCTCCACCCCTCAAGCCTCTCACGGCTTCGCCTCTCGAGTCTCTCAGGGCTCCTCCCCCTCTCAAGCCTCTCAGGGCTTCCCCTCTCGAGTCTTTCTGGGCTCCTCCTCCCCTCGAGTCTTTCATGGCTCCACCCCTCAAGCCTCTCACGGCTTCGTCTCTCGAGTCTCTCAGGGCTCCTCCTCCTCTCAAGCCTCTCAGGGCTTCGTCTCTCGAGTCTTTCATGGCTCCCCCCTCAAGCCTCTCGAGCCTTCCAGGGCTCGGCCACTAGAGGCTCCTATGGCTCTGCCTCCCGAGCCTCCTACGGCTCCGCCTCCCAAGCCTCCTACGGCTCTACCCCCGAGACTCCAGAGCCTTCTAGAGCTTCGCCTCCCGAGCCTCCTGCGGCTCCGCCTCCCAAGCCTCCTACGGCTCTACCCCCCGAGACTACAGAGCCTTCCAGGCCTTTGCCCCTAAAGCCTCCCTGGGCTCCACCTCCAGAGCCTTCCAGGCCTTCGCCCCTAAAGCCTCCTTCGGCTCCACCTCCAGAGCCTTCCAGGCCTTTGCCCCTAAAGCCTCCTTCGGTTCCACCTCCAGAGCCTTCCAGGCCTTCGCCCCTAAAGCCTCCTTCGGCTCCACCTCCAGAGCCTTCCAGAACCCCACCTCCAGAGCCGCCTACGGTGGTATACTCCGCCTTTCACGGCTCAGCCCGGACTTCCTGACCCTCTCCCTGTCCTGTGGCCTCTTCCCTGGCCTCCGGACCCTATTCCTGTCCGGTGGTCACCCTCCAGACCCCCGGACCCAGTCCCTGTCCTCCAGTCACCTTCCAGACCCCCTGACCCAGTCTCTGCCCTACGGCTGCCCCCTAGATCTCCCGACCACCCGCCTGTCCGCTATGTTCCTCCTGACCTTGCCTTGAACTGCCCATTGACCCCCATGGACTGTTTTATTTCCATTTTGTACCTTCTATCCCCCTTGGACTGCCCTCATTTTGTTTGTGTGTTTTGTGGGTTTTCTGTTCCCTCGAGCTTACACGCTCGTTCTACCCCCTCGAGCTCACACGCTCGTTCTGCCCCCCGCAAGCTCACACGCTCGTTCTGCCCCCCCGCGAGCTCACACGCTCGTTCTGTCCCCCGCGAGCTCACACGCTCGTTCTGTCCCCCGCGAGCTCACACGCTCGTTCTGCCCCCGCGAGCTCACACGCTCGTTCTGCCCCCGCGAGCTCACACGCTCGTTCTGCTCCCTCGAGCTCACACGCTCGTTCTGTTCCCTCGAGCTCACACGCTCGTTCTGTTCCCTCGAGCTTAGCAGCCAAGCGCGGCCGTCAGGAGCCGTCCGTTATAGAGGGGGGAGTACTGTCACGAACCCCGCTCCTCTGCCCCATCTCCGCTTCCTCCAGCACGCACACATGCACTCCGCGAGCGTGCTCTCTTCCCGCTCCCTCGCTCCGCCCCCTTGAGCTCGTACGCTCTTTTTCTTCCCTCGGGCTTCTACGCCCGGTTTTGCTATTACGAGCTCACGCTCGTAAACTATCTCCCCCCTCTGGCTCACATGCCCGCTTCAGCCAGAACATTATGACCACCTGCACTCACGCGCTTCCAATCCCCACACATTGCATACCGAGTGCATACACCTGCACTCGTCCCTATCACCTGTCATTGTTTACACCTGCACTCGCCCCTATAAATACACTATCCTTCCGTTTGTATCTTGTTGGTTATTGTATTTAGATTCCAGTGTTTTGACCCCTGCTAGTCTCATCTAGTTTTGCCCCCGCTAGTCTCGTCTAGTTTTGACCCCCCTGTGATTCGTTACCTCTTAGCTTGCCAGCTCCCCATTCCTCTCGTTCCCCTGTCTTTGTTCCCGCTAGTCTCGTCTTGTTCTTCGCCCTAGTTATACATCCTGTTTACCCCGACTTTGACCCTCGCTCCCCTCGACTACTCTCCCGGATTTGCCCCCTTTACACTCTTTGATTCCCCGGCTTTTGACCCTACACTTCCACGACTACTCTTCACTGGATTTGCCCCTTGTTTGTACTTTTGCCTGCACTGCTATTCAATAAAAGCAGTTTCCTCCAACATTGTGACTGTCTCATCTTGTGTGTGTGTGTGCGGGTTACAACAGCAGAATAGTATTTTTTAAATGTGTACACTCATAAGACGAAGACTCTATTCATACCAGTCTTCTACATATGGTACTGGGCACACATTCATGAGTGCTTTCGTGTTGAAATCACATGACAAGCTGAATATTATTAATTACGGTATGTTATAATATAATTACATACAGTATAATGTATTATAACATATCCCAAATATAGCTTGGAATTGAATGCTTTCACTTACATAGATAAACTGGGTGCACCTTTAAATTACGACACAAGCATATACTGTTTTTCACAGAGTTCAAAATGTACTGCAAAACAGGAATAACCCTGAACACAGCAGGATAGATCAACTGCTATAATGAGTGTCATCAGTGTTCTTTCATGGTTGGGTTTCTCCACTTAAAAGTGTTTCAAGCGGAGAATTTATTGATAATTAGGCGAAAACCGAATTATCGTAGTCATTATTCTCATGCAATGGATCACTGTAATGGCGTTAGATTTCAGTTCTCTTTCTTGTGAGAACAAATTATCATATCTTTCTAAGAAGTAATGGGTGCACATACTCTATAGAATTGCTCTGTGAAATTGGAAAATATTAAGTAGGCATTTGACAAATCAGGTATCACTATCCAGTTCCTTTCCACGCATAAATATTAAACTCTGTCACTTTAATATATCTATCACCTTTCTTAAAATGACCAGACCATCTCCTAGGAAGAGTGGGAAATGGTTTGAAGTATTTTAACGAGAGCTCACTTTAATACTCAGGCTGTCGGTTGCAACTAATTGAAAAAAAGAGGTATCATTTATATCATTGTCATTGAGGTATTCAATTAACTTCCCTAGAGGTTCAGTCTTTAAATCTCTTTCGGAGCAAAATGATGAATTTACACTGTTGCAGAAGTCACTATGTTGTATGACTGTGAAATCGATAAAAAAATTTTTTTACATTCTTGAGTTGGCAGACAAAATAGTCCACCCTGGTAAAAATAAGTAATAATAAATCCTAGATTTATGGAATAAGAATAGAATAGTAACTTACAATCCCTCAGTGAGCAAGCATTGTATTGTCGTAACTGTCTTTGTTTGAATTGAAAAATTAAATAATTCAGAGGACCGTTGTCAATTATTCCTTACTTATTACACGACCCTCTGGAATACTCGATTCTGATTGGTCAATGGCGCCATCCTGTGGTCAGAAATGTATCTGTAACAACCGCACATCCAGAGATTAAGACGTATCAGATCACCCTGTCGTGGTTTATTGTGCAATAACAGCAGACTGACTGTACATTATCCCTTACATGTCATACATTCAAGTGAGAAGCAGCAAAATGAAACAAATAGACACCAGACGACCTGGCAAAAACTCTTGTTTCTGCTGTACCAGTGTTGCATTAGTTAAGCTCTGTCATAGCCAACTCCTTCATATTATTGAAATACGCCAATGAAAATGTTTTGAAAATGTTTTTTTTTTAATACCCCATCTTTGGCAAATAGTTTTTTTTAAGCATAAAGCCCCCCAAATTTTTAGATTTCTCTGAAAACAACATTTTATATCTTACGTTATTCTGCTTCTCAAGTCATTTTTCTTTGTTTTAAGGATGCTTACATGTTTTAACTGGAAAATAAGTCAAACATACTCTCAGTTTCTCCCTGTTTTTGACTTGAGACGCAAACTATTTCAACAGATTGAGTCCAACTGGGCAAACTGGTTCAAATTGTTAATTGACAAGAACCTATTCAAAAGAATGATTCATTCACTAGACTGGACATCACGAATTTACAGTGCAATTTTTGACAGCACATAAAGAGTGTTACATCACAAGAAGTTGAACGCTCAGGTGATTGACTTAAAAAATATCTCAGAAACGAATTGCCCGTGATCAAAGATGACAGCATCCGGGTCAGGTGCTTTCAGAGTCGCGTGCGCCATCCGAGCAATCGCAACTAAGATGGATGAAAATACTATTTTTCAGATTGTTATTGGACATCAACATGTAGTGTTGGGTTTGAGTCCACCTTTGTCGAGTCTGAGACAAGTCTGAGTCTTTAAACAATCGAGTACGAGTCCAAAAAGGGCAGAGTCAGACTCAATCTGAATTCAAATTGTAACCGTAAACTCAACATCAATACTTTAAGCGTATTCTAACTTTCACAACTAAGAAAACACAATTGTCTATATAAATGTAAATATAAACAAACACATCTCTATATTTTATGATTAGTTTCCTGCTGCCAAACTTCAAAGTGGTTTCAGAATGAATATGCTTTAGGTGTATGAAGAAGATTGAAATTAGCAAGTAACTGCGTTAGCGTAATTAGCGACGAACACAATTCGGAGATTGCAATTTACCCTCCAATATAACTCTTTTACTCCAGTAATAGTTAAGTTTACATTTGGGGTCAAATAATCAATAATCAAAACAAGTACCCCCCCCCATTTATACCGTGATCAATGAAAACATGTAAATTCTTCACACTGTAACCCCCAAATGTTCAAGTCAAATCTACGCCCTTGGTTGAAGTTTGGGTTTGAGGGTTCAGTTTAAAAAACTTGCATTCCTCTTCACTGTATTAACAACTCACTTTTCAACTTATTTTTGGTGCCCCTCTGTGTACATTACACCCATTTGCCCAACAAGACTTACCTCTAGGGGAAAGTTTCGTATTTCGGTAAGCACAGACTGACCTACTGTTATCCCGATTTCTCCGTGAGATCAGTCTGTTGACATTGGGCTTTCAATAAATGCATTTTTGTTCTGGCTAGAGTCCAACAGTCAAACAGCAGCAGCAAAAGTAAGTTTTGTCCATAGGGAAATTGATTTTTAATAATTATTTGTAAACCTTTAAACTCAAAACTTGCATGAACTCGAAGGTTGTTAATCGATGTTATGTTTCTTTAGCCATCAGTCAGCATTATTTCAACTTAAATTTTTAAAACAGTGTTTAATAGTGGAATTACTGGTGAATAACTACACTACCCATGATCCTAAAGAGAAAGATCCACCAATCAGAGAATACATTTGCAAACAAAGTGCACCAAACCAGCCCAGTAGTGACGGCTTACTTCAATGATGCACTGTGAATGATGCAAATGTGTCGGTCACTCTACACTCTCAAACTATATTTGTATATAGGTTAACTTCAAATATATATCAATCAACAGTCTTAATGAATAGTTAATAAAAATAAATGGGTTTATACAGTATTTCCATCGTTTTTAATGAGGGAATGAACTAGAATGAACAGCATGCATTGGGAATTAATTACATCATTCGCAATGCTTCATGTGATTGTAGTTAATTCCCTCATTAAAGATGTCAAGTACAGTCTTGTTCCTTTGTCTTTTTTAATTCAAATACATTTTGCAATGTTGTGTTTCACCTCTGAGCTGGTTGGTTTTGATTAATGGTTTAGAACGCTTGGTTAAAGGCTTAGATTTTATGAAATCCCTGTGGAAAAATTATTCCAGAACCATGATGGCTGAAAAACTGGTTGAGCACTGTTGCTTTCTATTACAAGAAACTCTGACACTCCGCCTGTCTTCATTGGTCAAACAATCAGATAGTCCCGCCCCCAAACTCACACCAATGTTTGAGTCAACGTTGCTGTGTCATGCTGGATTGGCAACAACCAGACATATTTATTTAATGTTTTTGCAGAATTAACCTATAAATAGTTTAAATAGGGAAAGCGCTTTAGCATCGAAAAAAGCCACACGTCACCTTTAAGGCAAATGCAAAAACTGAAATTTGAATTGTCACATTGCTCTTGGTCAACTGCATGCACTAGTTGTTTCATTCTCCATGTGTCATGTAAGCACAAATGTCATAACAAGACTTTTGCTGTTCTTCCCTGAGAAACAGCTATTGAAATGCATGTAGTGAGAGCAGATAAAGCTCATGAATTAGTTAATACTCTGAGCGGTCTGATGGCTGCAGTCACTGTGGTTAATTCAGGGTTGATTAAGCCTGTTTTACGGAGGTGGTTGGAGCTTGATAACGGCACTTCTAAATATGAATATTGGGAATGTATCTAAACACTCCTACCTCATGTCATATATCTGAGGATTATGCCAAAAAAACTTAAGTGAGAGACACAGATTAGCCAAGTATGAAATGATTTGGAGGCGACAGTTCTAAACGCACTCAAACAGCACGTCTTATCATGCGAGTGGGCATGATAACGCCTGTCACAGACAAGGTGATGATTTGCATAGCTTTTTTCTCTTCCTTCCGTGACAAGGGTTCTGCCACGTCTCTCTCTGTAAACAAGCCGACTCGTATCTTCCAGCCTGACTGATGGGGTTCACACCTCTGTCCATCCATTTCCATTCATCTCAAAGTCTTTTTTCATCCTCTTAAAGCTGCAAATGTGAATTCCCTGTCAGAGATCATTGAAGGCAGCACACAATGTCCGCCTGTGTGATGATGGCATTGCTGTGGCTGCGATTTTGACAGCACATCAGCTGCAATGTCATGCTGACTGTGCGGTTTCTTTATCTTTAGTGTGCCAAAAATGTCAAAAAGACCTTCATAAAAAAGCTCTCCAGGATTGGGCCAAATTCACAATTCAAGAATGGGCTTCCTTTTGATTCATGAGTATGAATTTCAACTCAATTTGTCACGCCCCACAGGATGAGTTGATTTGGAATGCAAGTAAGGGGAATTTACTGAATTTTGAAATTTGAATCTGTTGATAATTCAATATTTTGTAACACTTTCCACCAATGTTTCCTTTGTTAAGGATTTATAAAGGGATTTATTAATAATCTATTCATCTACAATTGCATCATAAATCACTGATTTGCAATTATAACAACATGAATAAAATGGGTGACCGTCATACAATATTTGTCTTTTATTGAGCCGTTTTACTTCCTGTTATAAATGCTTTATAACACTATTGACCTATGAAAATGTACCTTAATGCAAAGCTGACTCATATGAAGCATTTTGAAGGAGTTGAAAACATCAGTAAACTATGTACATAAAGTTCAGTAGGTTTAATGGTCATCAGGCTTTCTTATATGATATCTGCTGTGAATGAGCATGAAGAGCTGAAAAGTTTTTTTGAAGAGGACTTTAGGTAACTAGGACTAGTTCAAATCATTCTTTTGACATCAGCGTGACAAGAAAAGTGATGACACAAGTGAATCAAAACATTACAGTCATGAACATAAACAAAAAATGACATAATCTCTCCTTTTAATCTCACTAAGTATGAATAAGTGTATTAAACATTTATAACATGTAAGTTCAAATGCTCACTATTTGGCAAGTATTGCATTTAAGTCGCCCTTTTTATTCATGTTTTATAACCACATATGGAGTGGTGGTGTTGTGGTCTAAAGCACATAACTGGTAATTTGGTAATCAGAAGGTCGCTGGTTCAATCCCCACAGCCACCACCATTGTGTCCTTGAGCAAGGCACTTAATCCAGGTCGCTCCGGGGGGATTGTCCCTGTAATAAGTGCTCTGTAAGTCGCTTTGGATAAAAGCTTCTGCCAAATGTGTAAATGTAAATGTATTAGTCGTTAATGAACTCCTTTATAAACCCTTAACAAAGGGAACATTAATGTAAAGTGTTACCCAATATATTAAAACAAGAGATTAAAGTAGAGTCGTCTATGAAATAAAATGTTAATGTAAATGTAGGTTATTTTATTAAATATAATGAAATACATAGTATGTACAAATGTCTATTGGTGACATCTAAATCATTGATCATTAATATTTAGGGAAATACCCTATATATCGCATGTGTGATAACATGTTTTGGGGTAATTCACACAGTAAAATGCAATGCATTCTTAAAAACTAAAGAGGTTTATTTGAGTTCTATTCCATTTTAACAAGGGTGTCCAGATTCCTGCATGTGGAAAACGGGACAGAAATGTCATTATCGTATCCTTACCTAGGCACAGTAACTGTCACTTTGTACTTTTCAGTGCCAGAAATGTTTCTCAGTATGCACTTGTCTTTCAAGAGTTTATTGTAAAATACAAAGCAGTCCAGTCCATAATTAAGACGTATGAAAAGCATTGCCTTCATGACTGTTACACTGAGTCGAGATTTATCCGGTGTCCATGCTGCGTTCATTAATGAGAACACACGCGCCACAGATGCCGATATCCCAGGCAGGCATAAAACAAACTCCACGAGTCTTAGTCACTCCATGACTAAGACTCTGAAGTTGATGGTCTTGCTCTCCAGCTCACGAAAAACGTCTGTCCATCTCTCAGACACGGCCGTCTTGTTCATGTTCCAATCAGTGATGTAACGAGTGACAATGTTTTTCGTCTAAGCCCACTCATCAAAGAGCGTGTTTTTGTCAATCAAACTGAGAGCAGGGATTCTGGAGTAGAAGTGTTTGAGATGCTCTGAATGTATTTCCACTCTGGGATGTCTCTCAGCAGGGCCCACTCAAGATTGTCTGTGTTCTCCAATGAGCGGCTCCAATTTTAGAGGTAATCCACCGATGCTGAATAAAGATTTCTCACTGCACAATAGAAATCATCCACTCAAATGTCACCAGCTTCAACCAGGGCATCCAACTGCTTTTTTAATGTCAGAGGGTATGAATGATTCCTCCAGCCTGGCCTGCAATACCTTTCTCAGGTCATGAATGTGTAAAGCCACTTCAGTGGCTGATATGTGGTCTTGCACTACTACCTCCAGAGCTCAGTTAAAAGTGGCTGTTTGCTTGAGTGTGAAACGTGTGTTGCCATGCTGAAGTAATTTCTGATAGTCCAGCTGCACAAAATCGAGTATGTTGCATTTGACAGCTTCAGATTTGGTGCGGCCAAAAGAACATTTCAGATCATACCATTTCTTGATCAATTTCGCAGTGCAGTCATCCAACCGAAAACTATGGCCGTGCACAACAGAATGATAAGTAAAAAGTCCTTCACTTGTGTGCACCTTGTCAGATTCTGAACTTTGCTTCACAGAAAAATCACTAACACTTGGTTTGGCACACTTACTTTTAGCAGCATCCAGACGCTTGTTCGTATGAACATGCTGCATGATGTCGGTGCGGCCTCCATGGGCGATGGAAAATCGAGCTCGGTCTGTGACTCCTTTTTTAGAAATTTCAACTGATTTTGAAGATTCATTAAGTGTACATCTGTACATTGTACAAGTGTACAATTTCATCTGTATGCTCTTTCAAACCGACTTTTCAATCAGTTCACTAACTGGACGTTTATTGATAGGGTTTGTGATTGGATAGTTTAATCCAATCATGTACTCCAAATAACACTGTGTGACTTTATTGGTTTTACAAGCTTGGCTACCCTTGATTAGAATACTCAAGTGACTGAGAAAGCCGCATAGGCGATAGAGAAATGGAGAGGGGAACTACGGGACAAAAAACATTTTCAGAATAAGTAGGGACACTAGAAGAAATCCTTGAATATGGGACTGCCTTTGGAAAAACAGGACATTTGGCCACCCTAATTTCAACTCTACTTACATTTCGGTTGAAATTCACTAATTGAATTGCCACACAAATTCCTTGTCTTGCTCTCACCAGCCTCACAACAGTATCTACACTAAAGCACATAATTCACTTTTTCAATTACTGCCAAGACTTTCTAGAACAAAATTTATGAGGGTGTGTAGAGACCAATCTACAACTTGCTTTTGAAGGAGCCGGTAACACTTTACAATACGGTTCTAGCTGTTACCTAACATGTGTAGCCAGGGAAACAACATTCTATTTCATGTTTTATACAACATTAGACACTGGTGAAACAGAACTGTATATGCCAATAATTACAGTAAATGAGGAGCTGTCACTAGCCACCCTCCTTAAGAGTTCAGTGTTTATAATTTGTCACATACATATTACATGCATACATGCATCGACTTACTCCACTTCAGTGTTTGTGGCTTTTCAAATAGTGATGGGACGACAAATGTTATGTTATGAGTGAGTCATTCAATCATTGACTAAACTAAGTTATTTAATATAATTTACTTGCTTTTTAAACTGTAGTATAAAAGCAATATCAAACTCACTATTGTTACATATTATGTATTACGTGTATCCATATGCCTGTAATTACCTGCAGCTCGAGGCTGCTACCTGTAGAGCGCTGCCTGCCTGGATTTGCATCCACCTAAAGACTTGCAGTCTGTTCCACATGAGCAGCAATGAGGCTTGTTATTCTGTCAGCTGTTATAAATCTTAATTTAACATTCTTAATGTACAAGTGGTGTACAGACTGTTACAAAGTAATGTCAATGTCTGATTATGGTTTACTTACATGGCTGGTTAACATAAGCCAATACAGGGAAAACATTTCACACATCACAAGTCTCAGACAGGTTGGCAATGAGTTATTTATAGAATAATATAAAGTGACAGCAAACTCATTGTAAATGTACTTCCGACATTCACACCTTTCACAGTTTACACACTTTTCTGATGTTAATATCTGACAAATGTACTCCTTTCTGTGGCATTAATTCTAATCATAGCCGGGCACATGGTGGAAAGGGGAATTCATAATTTTTTGTCACTGGAGGAAAGGCCTGCAGTAGTTGATTCCAGATTCAAGGTCTTGATCTTGTGACCTCTTATAAACATGATTTAGGTGTGGATTTGTGTTTTGGATTATGATCACATACAAGACCACGGTCTGTTTTCAGTGTGTTAAAACTGATATTAACCTTAATCACAGGTCAGCAAAAATGTATTCACCATTACAAAGAATTACAAGACTTCCATGGATCTAAATGGCTTCTTGGCAACTGTACAAATGGGTTACAAGTTTGAGACTGATACTGCTATAAATTAAGCATTTCAGTTCAGTACATTGGACAGCACTGTCCTTGGAACAACAGATCTTGGTCTGGATCAGGGTGAGAGGACTAGTCTTAGTCTGGATCTAAGAGGGTTGGATATTTATTTAGGTCTAGGTCTTAGGTAGTCTGGTATTGGTCTGGGTCTTAGGGAGTCTAGTCTTAGTTTGGGTCTTAGGAAGTCTAAACTTTTTCTGGTTCTTAGAGGCTCTTGTATTGGCCTGGGCCTAAGAGGGTCTTGTATTGTATAGTATTAGTTTGGGTTTTAGGGGGGTCCATTATTGTTTGGTGTGTTGGGGTCTTATTTTGGTCTGTATTTTAGAGTGTATGGTGTTGGCCTGGGTCTTAGGGGCTCTGATGTTGGTGTGGATCTTCGACGTTCTGGTGTTGACCTTGGTCGAAGAGGGTCTCGTATTGGTCAGGGACTTTGGAAGTCTAGTATTGGACTGGGTCTTAGGGTTCTGATATTGGTCTGGGTCTTGGAGAGCCTGGTATTGGTCTAGGTCTTAGAGGGTCTCATTTTGGCCTGAGTTTTAGGGAGTCTAGACTTGGTTTGAGTTTTAAGGGTCCATTATTGGTCTGGATCTTAGGGGGTCTTATATTATCTAGGTCTTGGTGGGTCTGGTGTCATTCTTGCTCTTAGAGAATCTGATATTGGTCTGTGTCTTGAATGGTCTGGCTTTGGTCTGGGTTTTACAGGGTCTCGCATTGGTCTGGGTCTTAGAGGGTGTCGTATCAGTCTAGTTCTTAGGGATTTTAGACTTGGTCTGTGGCTTAGAGGGTCTCATATTGGTCTGGGTCTTGGAGGGTCTAATATTTGTTTGGGTCTTAGAGAGTGATGTATTGTTTAAGTTACTAAGGAGTCCGTTATTGGTCTGGGTCTTAGGGAGTCTAGTCTTAGACTGGCTCTTGCGGGTCTAATATTGGTCTGGGTCTAGAAGAGTCTGGTGTTGGTCTAGGTCTCAGAGGGTCTTGTATTTGTCTGGGTCTTAGGGAGTCTAGACTTGGTTTGGTTTTAGGGGTCCATTATTGGTCTGGATCTTAGTGGGTTTTATATTGTCTATGACTTTGTGGGTCTGGTGTCACTCTTGCCCTTAGGGAATCTGATATTGGTCTGAGTTTTGAAGGGTCTGGTTTGGCCTGGGACTCAAATGTCATCATATTGGTGTGAGTCGTAGGGAGTCTAGTCATTGTTTGGGTATAAGGGGGTCTGTTATTCGTCTGGGTCTTGGAGGGTCTAGAGATGATCTGGATTCCTAGAGGGTCTTGTATTGGTTTAGGTCATAAGGGATGTGGTTTTGGTCTTTGTATTGTACAGTCTTGTTCTGCAGTGGGTCAAGGTCTGAGGGGTCATCTTTTGGTCTGGGTCTTGGACAATCTGGTCTTGGTTTGTGTCTGAAAGTGTCTGGAATTAGTCTGGGTCTTAGAGGGTCTGGTCTTGGTCAGGTGTTGTTTTGGTGGTTTCATATCCAGTCATTTGATACAGTCTTTTGATAGGTGTATGTGAGAAATGTTTCTTGAGGTCCACGTATAATGTTAGCGTGATTATTTTCATTAAAAGTAGTCATCATTTAGGAATAATTGGTCATTTTATATCCAGTTTTTGTGCCTCTGGTTCAAATGCTCAGTTTCTTGGGGGCGTGTGTTCTTGAAGACTTAAGTGTAAACAACGGGGTGTATCTTGTTGCATAGTTCTTTTACAAATGCTGAGTAACGCATGACAGTACCAAATAAAGTGTAAATACATGGTGCTATCACGTTTATAGCTGTGAAAGGATACATTCACTGGTGTTTGTCGTTCGTCATATAATCATCTTTCATCATATATTCAGTGTAGTGACAAACGCATACTTTGTCCATTACAATAAGGCATGTTTTCATTAAAAAGGAAAGAGATTGTCTAAATATATTGATATCAATACTCTTTAGGCACATATGTGGCAATTGTGCCATCATGCCAACAAATCAAGAAAATATATGCTGCTTAGAGATCCCTATGCATTAAAACTAATACACGAGCATCTAAAATCACTAGGATCAAATCAAATACTCTTTTTTTGTATACATTTGACAAATTGGTGCAGACCAATAGTTTTAATTCAAGCTTGGGCATACAAATCCTTTGGACAAAGACTCTTTTTGATTCTCAATTGTTTAACTAGATCTGCTTTACTTCTTTCCCCTGGTTTGAAATAAACCATGTGTATTTTTTAATAAAAAAAAACAAAAAACTTTTGTGTAGACCAGTTACTATTTACAGGTATGTGCTACTGATGCAAACAGTGCAGGAAGTAGGAATCAAGAACAATATTAACATAGTAAAACACCCCCTTACATATGTTATACCAAAATATAAACTGTACACAGTTGATGCGTGAATGTTTTATGGCTGGAATAATGAACCTTCCAAGAGCGTTATTTTCAGTGTAGAAAATCTTTTTAGTATATCAGAATTTATATTTAGCAGATAGACCCAAAAACAGAGTAGAACATTTTTTTATAAAATGCTGACAGTTAGAGTGGTTGCAAATAAAATAAAAAACCTATACTGAATCTTGAAACCAACCTCAATAGACAGGAAACTAAATGTAACGTGCTGGCAGAGCAGGGCAGGACGAGACGATAATGAAGTGAAGAACCCAAGTGCCATTTATAAACTAAAAATGTGAAAGTTTCCAAAACAAATAAAAACCATGAGCATGAAACTAGAACCATGAATATGACTATGAAAGTTATACAAGAACCAAACCGAAAAACTTTACATTCACAATCAATACTTCACAATGGACAAGAGATCTTTGCACGTTTGCACAATGAGGTCTACAAATACATAGACAGGGGTAAAGTGACAACCAATGGGAAAACTGAACTAATAACAAGATAACAAGACAATGAAGAACCAATGATAAAAAAAGAACGGATAAGATGACTATAAACAAGAACCAATCAAAAGACAAAACTAATAAACATGGTGGAGCATGAGGGTCACATGACAAACAAGGAAATCACATGACAGAAAAGGAAACATATTTCAGGAGACCAAGGCAGAGCCTGCTGGCTTAGAGCATGGCCTGGTAAGGAGGACCTGAGCAGTGGTGCAGGGCCTGACGAGGCACCGTAGCATGATGAGGCTCAAGTGGCAGCATGGCATGCTGTACTTTCAGGGGGCGGAGCCGCTGGAGGCAGGGACCCAGGCTTTTGCCGCTGGAGACAAAGACCAAGGGGTTAAGGCAACCTGGTATATTGAGTCAGACGTGGCAGCTTGCCGAGACAACATGCCTTGGCATGACAGACCAAAACATGACGGACGAGGCTTCAGGCGCCGACTCCGGGCTCTTTGTCCATAGCAGATGCGAGCGCTGGCTCGTGGACGGTGATGGCTGTGGGCGCTGGCTCGTGGTCCGTGAGCCGTGGTCCATGCATCTCATAGCTCAGCAGCAGTGTATATTATAGACGTGAGGATCTATGATATATACTATATGGTATTACAGCTCATATCTGAATGGTGAAAAAGCTTTCTTTTAATTATGCGTACAACCGGAACTCACATTTACACACAGCTCAATTCACGGTTTTCATCCAACACTGGATCTTAGTGGGTAACACAAATGTGCCAGAGTATACCAGTTCATTTGCCAAAGTGAGACCCTCACTGCAATAATGCAGTACTGTACAAGGAATGAGGCTTATTTTTTTCTTCTAAATGCTTCCAAGTCTCCACTGAAGTATCATTATATATTATACATCAGTAAGCTACTGATTTTTTGCTGTCACAGTTTGACCGAGAAGCAGGTCTTTAAATAAAAATAAGCCATATAATTTGATGTTGATTATCGGTTGGTTTGAGTTGACTTGCAAAATCTGAAGTTATCAAGCCAAAGCTATTAACAGTCAAATGTTGCCCTACAAAGTCAAATGTAACAATGCCAACACTAATAAATTGCATTACATTTCTTTCAATTGTTCCTTAAAGAACTACTTCTCTTTGTTTAAACCCCTAAACTGGCTTTTTATGCTGTAACCTAATGCAGTTAAGTTCTTTTGGTTGTGTTAAATAATATATATACACATATACTTATTTATACTTCAATCAAACCATTTACAAGTAATTTAGATGTTACCACATGAGTCACATTTTAGCCTTGAGAGACCCAATTTCAGTCATAACTAAATTTTCACAAAAAGCGTTGTTACTGTGTTTTGCCTTTGAAGGGTATTATTGTTTACCAATACATTTTTTTTTTCACCAATTTTGTATATACTACATATGTAAAAAAAAAAAAAAAATTGTCAGGTAGCTCGTGTTATGTAAAAATGTGCTTTGTGGAAACACCTTAATAAACTCAGTGTAAAAAGTACACCTTTTCAGTGTCAACTGTATGAAATCTAAAGCTCTCTGTTAAATTAAATGAGTAAATTCCATGTGCTCTCTTAAATTTTAGCCAATATTGGTTTTTAAAGTAGCATAAAGTTGGGTTCTGGACACTTACTGCTGCCTCTAACTCTCACTGGTCCTCCTCTTCACAGAAATAATAGAACATCTACTCACAATGCACTTGTCCACCTATTTTTTTTATTTTCCTCTTCTGTTCACCATGGCCAAATGCATGGATAACTTACTTGACCTATCACTGAACCCTGTGTATAGACGATTGCAAGCTCTACGGTGAGGAGTACATGTGCAAGACTATTGATAATGATGGAAGTTGCCAGAGTATGTGATGTTCACCTCTGGAAAACATGGACTACCAGAGTAGGCAGTGCAAAGCTGACAGTCCATGTGGGCTGTATGGATAGACCTACTACTGGTGCAAAACTGATATCTTTGCTTGGGGTTACTGTGGGCTGGTGAAGTAGGACAAAATCCGTTATGGATCCTGGACAGGTGAACTGTGTTTTGACCGATGCGAACAAAGCGGTGAATCCTACTTTTGGTGTCACACTGCCCAGGGATGGGATTACTGCTCACCATCAGAAAACCTAGATTTATTAAGCAACCACTGTAAAGAAGACAATCAGGGTGAGACCTACTTCTGGTGCTGGCTGAAGAAGGGAAGCTGGGGTTACGCTGGGGATTGGGGTGGAATAATAGGGTTCAAAACAGTGCTACTATGAATGCAAACTTTAACGCAGTGAAAAAGACACTCTATTAGCCACTTTCATTTGGGCATTGTATTCACTCAGCTGTCATTTGCTGCTATTGTCAAGGAACTGTTTGATGCGAAACACAACAGTGCTTTGAGTGTTCGCAGAGACACTAACAGGCAGGAACTCGGCCAATAGTTGCTGCAAGCCTCTTATAATCAACCAGTTGGTGTGCAAGAAGGCGGGACTTAAGCAATGCAATTATGTGCACGCATACACACAATGAAGTACTAGACCAGACAAACATCATAATGCAAGTAAAGACGAATTCTGGAAATTTTTGCACATTTTGAAATCCCGGCCGGACGCTTTATGGTCTGAAAAATAGGACGACTTCTGAAAAAAAACAAAAAAAAAGGGGATGTATGGTCACCCTACCATTAATTGGCCCTGTCAATTAGCTGGTGTGTGGTGAGCATACTGGCACATGGCTTCTCATCACATGCTGCAGGCAGGTGGTGTTTGAGGGGAGTCCCCTGTTCACTATGTAAAGCACTTTGAGTATAGTGTCAGAAAAGCACAATACCAGTCATTTATTAATTCAAAAGGACTAATTTGAAAAAACAATCATTTTTAACTCCATCAAAATGGTCTAATTGCATAATCGTGTCATGTTTAGTGTGCAAAGCCCTGTTGAATATCAAATGGTTTTAGATCTGAATAATTTGTAGATGAGAGCCTTCAGCTCATAATGTCTGCTTCTAGCCATGTATTATGTACGTGGAGTTTTGTTAGTTTGATCTAATTTTATAGTTCTTGAAGCAGAGGAGGAATTAATCGCATTGGGAATTTCCAAATGGGGGGCTTCAATGAAACCCAATACCTGGATCAGTATCGGCTTCGACACTAACGTTTTTAGGCAAATCAGATAGCCACTGTGTGTTAGTCATGTTCGCTACGGTCAAGCTAAAAAAAATGACAAAAGAACTGTTAAAACGCCATTAAAGCAGTTCATATGATTCGAGCATTTTATTCAAAGCCAATGGAAGACGTGCGATAGCTCAGTGAAATCGCAATAGGCTGTTTAATAAGTAAACATAAAACGCACGTGCAGCTGCAACGCGTAAGTGAATGGCGCTTCTCCGTTTACACACACACACACGGCTATTTTTTGTATCACGCGTGCGCAATATTTTAGCGCTACAAACGAACAACATCTCCGTTGTAGATGCTCGGTTCCCTTATAATAAGGACTTAGAATTTTTCCATAATTTATAGAAGCGAATTAAACTGAATAAAAAGCACGAGGGTTTAAAAGTTAAAGCGGTCACGGAGAAACTCATGGAGGCAGAGATATGAACAGTGATGTAAACATTATGAGTAAATCCAGTTAAGCAGAGTGGCAAACAGCAGGTAAGTAATATCCAGACAGTGTATAGACATGATGAAAGAGATAGCTCACAATAATTGTATGATACTTGCAGGCAATAATAAAGACACGGGTAGTTCGACATAGTAGAAATTTCTGGAGTCTCAGAGACACTATCGATGAGAACAGACAAAGTGTGTGCGTGTGTGAAAGCGGGGTATTTATGCAGTCTTTGATTAGCCACTAATGATGTGCAGGTGCGTGTAATCAGAACTCAGGGAGTGACGAAACGTGCACGATTGAGATATATTACTATATATAACTATTATTATTATTATTATCATCATTTGTTTACAAATTATAATGATATTTAAGTTGGATGGGTTCCAAAAAGTGAATGTGTGAATGAAAAGTGAGCTGATATCTTACAACTAAATTGAACAAAAAAAGAGATCTGAATCCATTAAAGTCCAGATAGGCCTACAAGTTAAAAAAAAGTTTTTGCCAAAATTTATACAGATGACTTATACTGGAATTACTGTTAATTTTGCTGCTCCATTATCCAGTATACTAGTTAATAATAGAGTGTTTATTAATAAGCGATACATTTATATTGAAATAATGTGTAGTTAGAGGTTTGTGTTTCTTTACATATTAAAGAATACTCCCAATTATTTCCAGACAATAATGTAAAGATATTATAAACTGATTATGCAAAAAAACAACACTGGTATCGGATCGTTATCGGCCAATACTGAGATTTCCGATATCGGAATCGAATCCCTAATGGCATCTATACTTATATTAAAGTATTCTATTTGTTTCACTGTCTTAACCTCAGGATATATATCCCAAGGCAAGGGCGTAGCCAGGAAATTACTTTTCCAGAAAAATTGAAAGGCGGCGCATTCAAACAATTCTTTCACGCTTTCAGAAAGCAGAATTTATGCATTTTTTACACAATTTTATCAAATGTATATTTGAAGTCAAAAAATAATCTCTAATATTCGGCCCACCCTTGGCTATGTCACTGTCCCAAGGTTACCAAAGTCTACCAGATCCAGCTTCAGTCCAGACCGATGTCCCACTCCAACTGCTATGTGTGTTGCTGAGTGATGACTACTAAATGCAGCCTGTGCCAACCAGACAGCAAGGGGGCGTTTTGATAATCACGGACTGCATTTCAGTCTTCCACAATTGACTTCACAGAGGATGAACTGCTACAAACTCTTACAGTAAGACCAGGTATACTTCACTTTATGCTGTCTGCACCTCAGGCTTAGGATGACCTTCCAGTTGGACTATGAGGCACACCTCGCTGACCTCCGCCAGAATCTTCTTGGTCATAGAACTGACTACACTCTCTTATAATAGTAAACATAGATGATAAATGAATACCAACTAACGCCTTAAAGGAAAAATTCACCCAAACACCAAAATGAAAATAATTCTCTCATCATTTACTCACCCTTATGCCATCCCGGATGTGTATTACTTTCCTTCTTCAGCAGAACTCAAATTAAGATTTTTAGAAGAATTTCTCAGCTCTTTTGGTCCATACAATGCAAGTGAATAGGTGTCAAAATTGTGAAGCTCCAAAAATCAATGTCTCCAGAAGCGATTTGATAGAAGTGGGAGAAAAACAGATCAATATTTACATTCCTGGTTCTGTTTTGGCAGCATGAGGGGGACCTATGATTGGAAAAATCAGCTAGTGTGGCGCTGGCTTAAAATGCCTCCCTGAGGGTCATAACTGAAATGACCAAAGCTTTTTGTTTTACTTTTAATATTGTTTAGTTGCCTCTGTGTCTCACCTACAATTTTACTTACTACATTAACAACTTTAGATGACTTTGCTTTGTTACTCTCTGGATTCTGTAACACATGGTCATACTGTAAGACATAATGCTTTCCATGAGATTCTTGTAAACCATTTCTAAAATGTATTTACTTATACCAAAGTGATACAGCCTCCTAATAAGATGCAGTCTCTGCATTGCCTTTATTAAAAACACAATCTGTATTCTCAGTCAACTTAAGATAGAAATGTTCCCAAATATATAAAACTACAAACTATTTCTACAGGGTCCGCACCAAGTATTAAGGGTTGCACCTGTTCAGGGATTTCACGCTTATTGCTAGAAACAACCAATTCTTTGGGTTTATTCACATGAATAAAGTGCTCTCAGCCGACACCAATTTTGGAGGGAATTTACATGGTTATTATAAATATTATTCCTTTCTCTTTCTCCTTTTTCAAAAGGCAGACAAGTGTCTTGTCATCTGCATAATGGACTGAAATGTGCATCTTGAATTTTAAATGTTTAATTCATTGCTGTACAATGAGAATAGTAAAGGTGACAGAATGGATACTTGTGGTGAACCTGTGTTGAAAATAGTTGTCTTTGTAAATTTACCATTTACAAACACTCATAGTTGACGACTGGAAAGAAAATCTCAGATCCACCAGATGAGACCACCATTAACCATTAGATCAAGTTATCTCTACATTGTTTTGAAGGCTGAACTAAAATCTCTAAATGCAATTTTAGCATAGTGTGTGGTCTGTTATATATGTTCAGCAACTGAGTTACTTAAAAGTTAATGCACCATTTGTAGTACCTCTTGCGCTTTTATATGCTAATTGGAGGGGGTTCAAATCTTTGCTTAAAGAGGACATTAAAAGTTGTCCTTGCATGTCCATGTCCATGCTTTTGCACAAAAGAGATGTAAGTTCTATGGGTTTAAAATCATTTAACTGAGTGGCGCCAGGTTTTCAGTAAAGGAACGTTTGATCATTTCCATGAGCTGGGAACTGTGCTTTTGTTTAACAAAAGTTGAAACAGCCTGGTGAAAATCCCCGTCAATTGAAAAACGCAGTTCTTTAACACTCGCCCCTTCAACCCATTTGGGCCTGGTGCCTTTTTTGGCTTAATGCTGGAGAGGCTGGCTCCTATTTCATTCTCTTTAAGAATAATGGGCTCATTTACAAGGCACACACTATCACATTCAGTAGTGCGCTTCCCACTGTTAAACCTACTGTAGAATATATTCAGATCTTCTGCAGAGGATGCACTATATATGTAAAGGATATCGTTGCGTTACCCATACAAAACTTACTTTCAATCTTGTTCTTATATTCAAACTTAACTTTCTTAATTTATCCCCTGAGTTCCCTTCTTTTTATTCTCTCTAACCAGATCATTATCACCTTAGAGAAAAGCAACATTTTTCTCATTAAGTCTCAATTTATGGTCTTTAGTGAGCCACAAATTGTTGTTTGGATACATTCGGGCAGTTTTTGTTTGAACACAATTGCTTTCACAAAAATGTATATAAGATGTAATGGTGTGAGTGACACCACACTCACAGAGACATGAGACCCACTTACACAGAGAATTACAACATATTTACTGAACATTGTGCCCAGTGGAGCTCAAGTGCCCCCTACTGGATAAAGAGTTTCCTGTTATTGAAGTCACAATGGCTTTTAGTCCATGTGTGTTTGTTCTGAAGTGTGTTTTTGCAGGCTTTGATATTTGATACATCAACACTGTAAAAAATATTTAAAGATTTGGTCATCATTTATGCATTAAAACAAAGAAATAAGACATTTTAACTGAAAAGTCTTTATTGGCTTGTTAATTAGTATTTCAACAAATCATTTCTCTCATATTTTTATCCAACACAACAGTTTATTGCCTGAGAGTGATTGTTTCAACACGATCTGGTGCAAACATCTCATTATCATACTGAAGTACTGTTTCATTTTGTATAAGAAGAGTTGCTGTTCTGTTGGCAATTTTTTACCACCGCAGTGGGTAAGGGCTAATCACTGCTGGTGAACTGTTTTATACGGTGGTTGAAGGGCAGGGGAGAGAGTGCCTGAAAATGACACGTTTATTGTGCATTAAAATTTAAAAAAGTGCACCATTGGGGGCCTGTGTAGCTCAGCAAGTAAAGACGCTGACTATCACACCTGGAGTCGCAAGTTCGAATCCAGGGCGTGCTGAGTGACTCCAGTCAGGCTTCCTAAGCAACCAAATTGGCCCGGTTGCTAGGGTGGGTTGAGTCATGTTGGGTTAACCTCCTCATAGTCGCTATAATGTGGTTCTCGCTCTCTGTGGGGCACATGAGTTGTGTGTGGATGCTGTGGAGAATAGCACGAAGCCTCCACATGCACTAGGTCTCCACGGTAACGCGCTCAACAAGTCCACGTGATAAGATGCGCGGGTTGACTGTCTCAGATGCGGAGGCAACTGAGATTCGTCCTCCGCCACACGGATTGAGGCGAGTCACTATGCGGACTTACAGCGCATTGGGAATTGGGCATTCCAAATACAAAATAAAAATGAAACTTTTTGTAAATATCACAAAATACCCCCAAAATATAAATACAAATCTAATTTCTGTCTGTTATTGGACTATATGGCCGATCTTGTCTGTAACATGTACAAGTCAAGGAGAAAACATATTCCAGATGTCAGATTTTGTTAATATTGTTAAACTGTTAATGTCACTAAAGTGCAATATATTACCAATGCACTGACAATGTTTTAGAAGAAGAAAAATCTTGAATAAAATTTTGTTTTAAGCTTCGTTTTGAGAGATGAAAGCGCCGATACCAGTGGAAGTGCCTTTATAATCACCTATTTTCAAACGCATCTTATATATACACTTTATATATATGAGATAAACAAGCCATCAACAGAATAAATATATTACATAACTTATAACTTACATCTGCAATGAAGCGAACGCACAATGGAGCATGAACAGCTGAACTTGTAGAAAGAGTATGGTGAGGATTGCCCTGAGCGTGAGCCCCGGGAAACTAAAGAGCTTTTAATGACACATTTTCAAAAGCATCTTCAATATAGCCTCTATATGAGCTTAATCAGCTAAATCAACAAGATTAATATAATATTTTTACTTAATATGTGATTCAAAAAAGGCAGCAAATGCACAACGGATCTTGAGTTCTAGGTGGAGCGCGTAAATGGGCGCAAGCCCTTTCTTTTAATGTTGTTTGCACATGAATAAACTGTACTGTGCGTATGTTTGTGAAGCAATTTAGGAATTCATCTCAGTAACTGCCCTGTTATGACACTTTCATTAATAGATTCAATGAAACAAAGCTAACTGTAAAAGGTAAAATTCTACAACGACATCTGTAACTGAAAACTACTGTGTATAAATAAAAACAGCATCCATGCCACTAGGTGTCAGTGTAAGTCAATATATGCCACTTTGACAAATTACTGAGTGCACCTTTAATTAAAATGGATGGGCGTTGGGGTTGTCAAGCTCCAAAAATGACAAAAAGCACCTAGAAAGCATCTTAAAGGGATAGTTCACCCAAAAATATTAAGTCTCTCATCATTTACTCACTCTCATGTCATCCCAGATGTGTATGACCTTCACCTTCTTTCTTCTGAAGGACAAAACAAAGATTTTTCAAAGAATATCTCTGTAGATCCATACAATGCAAGTGAATGATGACCAAGGCAGCATAAATTGAATCCATATGACTCCAGTTGTTAAATGTATATCTTTAGAATATGATAAGTGTGGGTGAGAAACAGATCAGTCTTTTTCCATTTTTACTATAAATCTCGACTTTCAGTTCCAGATTCTTCTTTTGTTTTTTTGAAGCTTCGCATTCTTTCTGCATATTGTCACCTACTGGTCTGGCTGGTCAAAGGTGGAGATTTACAAACAAAAAAAGATACAAAAATGTAACAGTTTTTCACCCACACATATCATATCGCTTCTGAAGATATGAATTTCATCACTGGATTCGTATGGATTACTTTTATGATGTGCCCAAAATGCATATAAAGACCATTCACTTCAACTGAAACATTCTTCTAAAAATCTTAATTTCTGTTCTGCAGAAGAGAGAAAGTCATACACATCAGGGATGGCATGGTGATGAGTAAATTATGAGAATTTTCCTTTTTGGGTGAACTACTATTTTAAAGTAGTTCATATGACTCCAAGGAGGTATTCCACATCTCAGTCATATACTTGTGCAAGGAACAGACCGAAATGTAAGCTGTTATTAACCAGAAATCTCAATTATTTACACCGATCAGCCACATCATTAAAACCACCTGCCTAATATTGTGTAAGTCCCCCTCGTGCCTGGATGTTTTTTGTTTTTGGCACCATTCGGAGTAAATTCTAGAGACAGTTGTGTGTGAAAATCCCAGAAATACTCAAACCAGCCCATCTGGCCCCAACAAAGTCAAACTGACAAAGTCTACAGTAACTCAGATAACTACTCTGTACAATTGTGGTGAGAAGTATATCATCTGAGAATGTTATTCTGAGATGCGGGTTGGTGCAGTTTTGGCAGCATTAGGGGGACTTACACAATATTAGGCAGGTGGTTTTAATGTTGTGGCTTATCAGTGTATATTGAAATTAGGTGTTATATTGCATAACAATATAAAAGGCAGAATTGCATTGTTCTTGCATGTGTTGTAACCAAATACACTTGCAAATTTGAATATGCAAAAGTCCAAAATAGATACAGGAGCCATGGTGGATGTTCTTGATTCTTTATGGTGCTTTTTTAGAACTTGACAATATCTGTTACATTCACTTTCATCGTATGGAGAGAAAAAAAAGCAGTGCTGCTAAACATTCTGCAAAATATGTCCTTTTGTGTTCCACAAAAAAAAAAAGATTATGTCGGAGTTAATGATGTCAGAATTTGTATTTATGGGTGAACTAACCCTTTAAAATGTAATAAATTAACTGCATTTGCAAAATTACAACAGTGTAACCTCCAAAGCTAATATTGTTAACAATTTTGTTGAAAACAAATAATTATCTCATAATATCATGTGGTACTGTTAGTCGCATTAATCCTGTGACTAACCGCTCATGTAAAACTGTAACAGACCAACAGAAAAGCACAACAATCTTTTACTCTTCCATCATATTCAGGGAAAATAAGAGTAGTTTTATTTACAGTGAAGGAGACACAAGATCCATTCACAAAGACATTCATCACACATCCATCCTCGTGTGTGTGTGTGTTAAGATATCACTCAACATTAGTGCCATTTACCCTGATTTTCACATCAGTAAGTACACAAACACCATAGACAGTGTCAATTCTTATTACGGGAGTGTCTTAAATATCAGTTAAACTGTTAGTATTTCAAGTCTTGACCCTCCGATTGAAGATTCACAAGACTGGAGATCAGGCCACGGCTGCGGTGTGACATTTTGGCACAGAAACGAAAGTGAAATAAAAACGAAGTGCCCCAAAACTAAACTTCTGAATACTGAATGTGCTTCTACAAAACGTCACAAATTGTTGCAGTTCACATGTCAAAAATATTGAACGAATTGAAGACTGAACTTGCATTTACAAATACGTGACACGTCAGAGCTGAGTTTGGTTGTGCAGGAAGTATAACAAAAAAAAAAAACGAGACAGCTGGAGCGACACAATCCACTTCCCTGTCTGACTCGGCCCGCCGGTCTCTGAGGGCGGTTTGTGTGAGTTTGCTGGTGTCTCATTTGGCCGTACCGACGCCCTGTGTCTCTTCCTCCACCACTACAATGGGCAGATTGTGGAACTGGCTGTTCGCATCCAACTCAATCTCCCCCGCGTCCTCCTCCGCTTCACCCTGCACCACCTCCTCGCTGCCCTCCACCACAGTTCTTACTACGTCTCCCTCAAGCTGCAGCTCCATGACGCCCATGCTGTGGTCGGCATCCGCTGGGTTGATCTCGATCAGGGTGGTGTCGGTTTGGTTCTCGTCCTCTTGCACCACCCTAACCACACCCTCTTGCATCACTACCGTACCCGCAACCATCTGACCATCTTGGGCTACACTGTGCGTGGTAGCCTTCTGCGCCAACTGAACTAGCTCTACCGGGCTCATCATGGTTCCGAGCTGTCCGTGGTCCTGCACTGCCGTGGTGCCAAATAGCGTGAGCCCGGAGGCAGGGTGGAGCGTGATAGACTCGTTTTTTCCCTCAGAAACTGCGCCGATTCGTGTGAAGAGCTGCGAGCCGGCGGGCAGAGTATGTAGGGTGACTGTGTTGGATGGTTGAGTGAGGCCGGCAATGGTGAATGACTGGCCGATGGAGGAGAGGGTGATCGGGGAGAGGACAGTGAACTGTTGGGGCTGGAATGCGAGGGGCTGGGATATGGATGTGCCGAGCACTGTGGTGGAGGCGGGCCGCTGCAGGCGGGGTCGTTTGGGAGCACGTTTGGCTGGAGGGGTGGAGGGGAGAACCAGACCGCTGAGGATCTGTGATGAAGACAACCAGCTGAGAGAATTCTGCCGCTTCTGTTCCTCCACCTGATGCTCCAATGCTAAATATAAACATTAGAGAGTGCCTGTCAGTACTTTTACATTGAGAATTACAACCCAGCTTCTGTCCAAGTATACGTGAGGAAGGACATCAGCTGAGGACGTGTTAAATGCACATCACGCTAAAATTATTTTGATAATCGATTAATCTAATGATTATTAGAACGATTATTCGACTTTTCGGCAATTATTGTAAAGATTAATCATTAGCTCTTAACCGATTATTCAGCTTGTGCCTTGAATAAAAATGTTGTACTAAACGTGCTTACTAACAATAAAGAGGACTAAATGATCTTTTAAAAATACCTCTAAATGACATTCACTGAATTAAAGGGGAAAACACTTTATTAAGTTTAATTCAGTAAAGAAATTCACTGTAAAAACAACTATTGTTATCCAGTGTTTATGTTTTGTTTTCCATTTAAAATTGTCTAAAATCCTTAAAACAAGATAAATTTACTTGAGAAGCCACATATAAGATTTTTAGACTTGCTTTAAGAGAATGAATCTTAAATATAAAAGTGTATTTTGTATATAAGTGTATTTTTTCACTTGTTTATACTTCTGCGAGTGCAGTAAAGACAAAATATACTTATATTCTAAAAGCAAGTCTAAATATTTTATATGCTGCTTATCAGGTGAATGCATCTTTTTTTTTAAATGATTTTTAGATATTTTAAAAGATTTGTATTTTTAATATTATATTCAACCATTCCCTGATAACAATTTTTTCTTCTGCAGTACAGTTCCTAAAGTAAATGTGCGTTGTTATAAATGAGTTTTAGATATTTATATTGGAAAAATAAGCCAAAACTCTTATCTTATTAATAAAGCTGAATATTGACAATGTCTTTCATGATAAGAAATGCACAGTGATATATTATAATTCATAATATGACAATAAGTCACAAGCCATCTAGCTGCATCAAGTGCACGCGTGAGGGGGCGAGTGTTCCCATGACAGAGTGTGCATCAGTCGGGTGCAGTTTCAATCTCTCCACCTTAGATCGGGACATTCGCTCAACTCATAGAAGAGGCGCTGACCGCTCAGAAATGTCAGTTTCGGAGTTTGTAGTTAATAACTTGACCTGCTTCCGTATTATTTTAACTTAAATAAAGCTATAACAAATTAAATATAACTGCATTAAAGATATAACACCGGGGTGTTTCCTTTAAAGAGCTCCGACTCCACTTATTCCACAACGAGAGTTCTTCTGTATTTACTTATTTACACATTTTTGTATAATTCCCTCATACTTTGCAAGCTACATCACCTGAAGCTGTTTGGAAAGTTTAGAGAGCATCTAGACTGAGCTGTTTAATTCTTCCTCTCTTCAGTCAGACGCAAACTACAGTGCTGCTCTCACGCATCATCATTACAGTTTAATGTGATCTCATGTTACATTAAATGAGAGAGCCAATTTTTAATTGTCGACGTTGTCGATAACTAATTGTTTCAGCCCTACATCACGCATCACTATACTGAGTAACGCTGGTGCAAGAGATGTAAATAATATGAGCTGCTCACCAAAGAAAATTTCTGCAGATATAAGCAGCTATGATAAATGCATTATACTACAAGCAACTTATACGTGATATTAGGAAAGATTGCTTTCAAATCAATTGCGAACCATTCTGGAATTCACATGTACCAAACCCCACACCAGCATTTTTGTGGCAGCTTGGGTGCAGTTTCTTGGTGTACACTTAGGTTTGGAAAACAGCGTTTGCTCCAACCAAGAGAACCAATAAAGTTCAAATCAAAAGCTCTAGTGTGAAAAGTGTCTCCTCACTCACTTGTCAGTGTTCTGAGGACTTGTGTCTGCTCGGGGTCTATCATTTGCCTTCGAACGTTCAGAATGTGTTTGATGGAGTCGAGCAGGTCAAAGACTTGTGCCAGGTTACTCAGAACTGCAATCTCTGGAGGACAGACAAGAAAATAACATCTCATGAACACAAACAGCAGTCTACTACATATACAGACTCAACAAAGACAAACTCAAACATGACATTAAATAGTAGGGTGACCGGATGTCCCGATAAAACCGGATTTGATTCTCATGTTTTCTAGATTTTCTTTGTCTAGTTCATTTTAGAGAAATGTATTTTCAGTGTTTGATGAGTGTAGTGATTAACAGCACTTTAAACAACAGCACAACCCATTGAAGAGAGTGTAAGTCTACCCCTTACAGCCTCGATTTCATTCCCGTCAGAAACTAAACATGGCACTACTGAGAATGAGGTCTATTAAAGGGTGTAACATGAAGCAGAGTAAGACTTTACATTGTAGCAGAGCATCGTTGCCATTTGCCGCATTATTGTATAGATTGCCAGACCAATGTGCAATAACTGGTGTACATGGGCTTACAACAGCTTTGAATGTGACTCCTCCATGAGTCTTTTTTTTGAGAATAATTTATGAATAATTGAATAATTATGACTTTTATTTTAATTATTACTTTAAATCTAATAATTATGATGTTGTATCTCATGAATGATTTTTTGATCTCATAATTGACTTATTTCATAAATATGACTTGATATCTCATAATTATGGCTTCTTATCTTATGTATCTCATCATTTCAACTTCTTTCTCAAAATTATGACTTTGTATTTCATAAATATGACTTTTTGATCGCATGACTTTCCTCATAATTATGACTTAAATCAATTGGACTTTCTATCTCATAAAAATGAATGTTTTAAATGATTGTTTTAAAGAATGACATATTGTGCAGCTGTTATTCATTTATGAATAATATTTTCTGCATCCATAACGTTTAACTTAAAGAGAGAATGATCAATTGAGATGAAGTACCTTTCATTTGCAAAGCATTTCATTCACTGAATTGTCCAAAATAGGCATTACAACATTTATTTAACATCTCATTTTAATAACAAAACTATTTAATAACAACCCATTTTTTGTATTTGATTGTTTTTCAATACATTTTGTAAACATTAACTGGAACGGGTTTTTTCCTCAGTGCACCAAAATCAAAAGACAAACAGAAAAAAATTAAATAAATAAATACATTTCACGTGTGCATAATACATATGCATACACACACACACACACACACACACACACACACAGTATATCAATACATATGTATTTATATACTATACAATCATTTCACTCAAAAGTACACATACTTGTATTTACATATAAGCCTATATACACTCACCTAAAGGATTATTAGGAACACCATACTAATACTGTGTTTGACCCCCTTTCGCCTTCAGAACTGCCTTAATTCTACGTGGCATTGATTCAACAAGGTGCTGAAAGCATTCTTTAGAAATGTTGGCCCATATTGATAGGATAGCATCTTGCAGTTGATGGAGATTTGTGGGATGCACATCCAGGGCACGAAGCTCCTGTTCCACCACATCCCAAAGATGCTCTATTGGGTTGAGATCTGGTGACTGTGGGGGCCATTTTAGTACAGTGAACTCATTGTCATGTTCAAGAAACCAATTTGAAATGATTCGAGCTTTGTGACATGGTGCATTATCCTGCTGGAAGTAGCCATCAGAGGATGGGTACATGGTGGCCATAAAGGGATGGACATGGTCAGAAACAATGCTCAGGTAGGCCGTGGCATTTAAACGATGCCCAATTGGCACTAAGGAGCCTAAAGTGTGCCAAGAAAACATCCCCCACACCATTACACCACCACCACCAGCCTGCACAGTGGTAACAAGGCATGATGGATCCATGTTCTCATTCTGTTTACGCCAAATTCTGACTCTACCATCTGAATATCTCAACAGAAATCGAGACTCATCAGACCAGGCAACATTTTTCCAGTCTTCAACTGTCCAATTTTGGTGAGCTCTTGCAAATTGTAGCCTCTTTTTCCTATTTGTAGTGGAGATGAGTGGTACCCGGTGGGGTCTTCTGCTGTTGTAGCCCATCCACCTCAAGGTTGTGCGTGTTGTGGCTTCACAAATGCTTTGCTGCATACCTCGGTTGTAAGGAGTGGTTATTTCAGGCAAAGTTGCTCTTCTATCAGCTTGAATCAGTCGGCCCATTCTCCTCTGACCTCTAGCATCAACAAGGCATTTTCGCCCACAGGACTGCCGCATACTGGATGTTTTTCCTTTTCACACCATTCTTTGTAAACCCTAGAAATGGTTGTGCATGAAAATCCCAGTAACTGAGCAGATTGTGAAATACTCAGACCGGCCCGTCTGCCACCAACAACCATGCCACGCTCAAAATTGCTTAAATCACCTTTCTTTCCCATTCTGACATTCAGTTTGGAGTTCAGGAGATTGTCTTGACCAGGACCACACCCCTAAATGCATTGAAGCAACTGCCATGTGATTGGTTGATTAGATAATTGCATTAATGAGAAATTGAACAGGTGTTCCTAATAATCCTTTAGGTGAGTGTATATTTATTTACATCTTTCATGCTTTTGATGGTTCTGGGTACATAACGTGTCCACTCTCTAATTTAACTATAGTGGTATATATATTAAGGCTGTCAATCGATTACAATTTTAATCGAATTAATTATCACGATTAATCACATTTAATCGCATATACAAATATTTGATGAAAAAGCCCCTCATATAAATATAATTCAATATATAATGATGAAATTATTATACATAGTTATCTTTAAATATAAAAAATATAAAGAATATAAATATATATTCAGATAATTAAAATGCATTACATTGTGGCAGAAGAGTTCATCATTGATAAGACAATACAAAAAGTGGCTTTAGAATACAATGTATTGTTTACTACCATATTATTGATCATTAGACAATCATTGACACACAGTTCACAGCAATCCATTACACAAGTGAATTTGTCAATCAGTTAGAGATTTATTATGAGGGCTTGTTTAAGGACCCGTCAATGAACACCTGCATCAGACATGCTTGTGTCGCGTCTCGGGTGTGTTGCATCATATACATAAAATGTTTAGGTCACTGTGTCAAATTAAATATAGTTTAATACTCAATCTTTAAACACATCTTGAGATCCCTTAGTTCAGATTTGCGCTCCATCAAGTGTTTTGAATGCAAGAATGTCACAGCATTTTTGTGTTGTGTTGACTGCCGGATGGTTGTTTTCTTCACTGTATGAACTGTGCGTTTTCATATAGTTGAAACTTCACTTACTGCCCTCTGGAGTAAACAGGTGGTACTACAAGCTTTCATTTCTCAGGAATCTTCCTTGTTACGGTGCAGGGGCATTGCGATTAATGGCGTAAAAAATTTTTAAATGTTATTTTTAATACAATTAAATCGCACTGAATTAACGTGTTAAATCGACAGCCCTGATATATATCTAAATTATTAAGGGTTTATAATTCCTAATAGCTCATGACCTGGGCTAAATCCATTTTTATTGGCTTATTTCCTCAAACATGAACTATTTACCAATAAGTTATAAATAACATACTTAATATTTCATCTATTGCTGTTTCCTCTGTGTGGTGGTGTTGACTTCAACCAGTTTTTGGTACTCTGATTAAGCGCTGTAATGAACAAACAATTATTTCATTGAATTTCTATCAAAAATATCTATATTGGGATGTATAGCGTTTCCATGACTCATACTGCCCACCCCTATCCAAACTGATTTCAAACTGAAAATTGAGAGCTGACACTGACATCTATTGTGAGTAATATATTTGGATATTCTGACCTGCGTCCTGTAGTGAGTTCTGGTCAGTGCGCAGCTGAACTCCTCTCAACAGACCCAACAGCTCAGAGCGGATATTAGACACCACCTCCCCCATCAGCCCCACCTCAGCGATACCCCTCCAGAAACTCAACGTCTCATCTGTAGGACAAACACACAGACATACTCATTAGCCACTTTCACCGATGAAACCTGTTAAATTGCAGTAAAATTGACGGTTTACCTTTTATGTGTGCTCACACATCCAACGGCTTCCTTTCTTTTCTTTTATTGATGCCATTCACACATCGTCACCAAAGTGCCATTAAATGACAAAAGTGTTCTCGATTGCCAGAAATGATGTTTAAGCAGCTGTACTGAAGAGGCTAGTTATTATGACCTTTTAATATCATAAATATGACTTAATATCTAACTAACTAACATTTATAATTATGACTTTTATCTCATAAATGACTAGGTATCTCATAATGATGGCTTTAAATCTAATAATTAGGACTCTCATAAATGACTTAATATCTCATAATTATGAATTTTATCTCATAATTATATCTTTTATCTGAAAATTTACTGACTTCATATATAGCAAAAGTCATAATTATAGAGATATTATGACTTTAAATCTAATAATTGTGACTTTATATCTCATAAATGAATTAGTATCTCATAATTATGACTTTTACTCAAAATTATTCATTTAAATCTCATAATTATGACTTTTACTCAAAATTATTACTTTAAATCTCATAATTATGACTTTTACTCAAAATTATTACTTTAAATCCTCATAAATGACTTAATATCTCATAATTATGACTTTTTATCTCATAATTATGGCTTTTACTCAAAATGATGACTTTAAATCTCATAATTATGGCTTTTACTCAAAATTATTCATTTAAATCTCATAATTATTACTTTTACTCAAAATTATTAATTTAAATCTCATAATTATTACTTTTACTCAAAATTATTAATTTAAATCTCATAATTATTACTTTTACTCAAAATTATTAATTTAAATCTCATAATTATTACTTTTACTCAAAATTATTAATTTAAATCTCATAATTATTACTTTTACTCAAAATTATTAATTTAAATCTCATAATTATTACTTTTACTCAAAATTATTAATTTAAATCTCATAATTATTACTTTTACTCAAAATTATTAATTTAAATCTCATAATTATTACTTTTACTCAAAATTATTCATTTAAATCCCATAATTATTACTTTTACTCAAAATTATTACTTTAAATCTAATAATTATGACAGTATATCTCCTAAATATGACTTTTTGATCTCATAATTTTGACTTTTTATTAAAAAATTATATTTAACTTATTATTCGTATTTAATATTTAACTTAGTAATTTATAATTATGACTTCAATCATTTTGACTATGTATCTCATAAAAATGACAAATTAGAATCTCATGATTAAGTCTTACCAAAGCACTTTTTCCCCCCAAGTAGCAGAAACAGGCTTCTGTACAGAAGTGCTTTCATTTCAGCATCTGTTCATTTAAACAATTCTTTCCAAAACATAGATAATGTAATATTTCAACCATGTCACCGGCTAACAAATAAACTGTTCAGCTCCTTCAGAAGTTGGCTCAAACTCTTTGACAGCAGACTTCTTGTGTCAGAGCATTCAAACTTTGTACATGTTCAAACCATTAATCTTACAGCTTACACAGCATCATTACGGAACTTTTCCAGCAACGTTACAACTTAAAAGGAACAGTTCATGCAGAAATTATTATTCTGTCATCATTCACTCCACAATTTTGTTCCAAACTTCTTTCTGACTTTCTTGCTCCTATTTAAGTATTTTGAAAACAGGTCCTGTTCACACATAACCTCGAAATGTTAAATTCTGTTAAATTTATGGAAAAGGCTGTGTGTGTGTGGAAGTCACGAATAATGTTTGTTGGGCAGCACTGACCACAAGACTTTCTGAATGTTGTTTTACTGGCCCTGATGCTTACCTGAGATGACAGATGTGATTCTTTTTTCTGGGGTTTCTACAGTATCTGTGCTCCACTCCACCGTATCCATCACATCTTCTGTCTTCTCCTCCGCCACAGTAACCTGACCTCCGTTCGCCACAGAAACATGCCCTACACGACACACACACACACACACACAAAGAAATCATAAAAGCAAATGCAAAACATCTTCAGATAGTAAACTTCCAGTGAAGATATTCATGCGTGTGTGTGTGTGGGGGTCTAACCCTGAGCTGTGGTGGGTGTGTTGACTCCACTGCCGTCCGGTGGGAAGCGTGTGTTGTTGATGAGCAGGTCGAACTTGGTGCTGCGGCAGGTGTTTGTGCAGAGTGTACTGTGCTGATAGAAATCCAGCTGACACGAGTCCATCATCTTCCTACACAATACACACACATATAGAAACCTTTCAGAGATTTATATGACTAATCCTCAGCTGAAGAATATTTGTTTTTATTGAAAAACATAAAAGGGGTCATATCATGACAAACTGAACTTCACTTGATCTTTATCTTTCATCCTGTAACTTTCAGAACTCAAAACTGACACTGCCAAAAAAAAAAAAAAGCATTTATTTGCATTCCCTCACAAACTAAGCTGCAAAAATGACTTCCATATCATTGTGACATCAGACAGGTTTGAATAGGCTGCAATTGAAGGACAGGGTAGTGCAAACTGTATTGGACCTGAAAGCAAACCAACATCACTTGAGTAAACATTTCACATGCGAAGAGGCCGTTTACTATGGAGCCCCTTAGAGGACAGTGACATATAAATATTTTGAGGAAACAAAACCTTTGCAAAGGAGCGCAACTCCTAAGGGTACTCAAACTATTACAAAGGAACGGCAACTTTTTGTGAGGGAACACAAAACTATTGGAAGGGGAACGCAAAACACTGCCAGGGAACAAAACGTATTGTGAGGAAACAGAAACTACTGCAATGGAACGCAAACCACTTCAAAGGAACAAAACAAAGTGAGGGAAAAAACTACTGTGAAGGAACATAAAACTTTTGTGAAGGAACAGAAACTATTGCAAGGGAACGCAAAACACTGTGATGGAACAAAACATTTTGTGAGGGGATGCAAATTATTGTTAGGGAACAAACTATTGTAAGAGAAAACAAAAATTATTGTGAGGGAACACAAAACATTTCGTGAAGGAGCGCAAAATATTGTTAAGGAACGTAAAAATATTTTGAGGAAACAAAACCTTTGCAAAGGAGCGCAAAACTTATTGTAAGGTAACTCAAACTATTGCGAAGGAACGGCAACTTTTTGTGAGGGAACACAAAACTATTGGAAGGGAACGCAAAACACTGCCAGGGAACAAAACAATGTGAGGGAAAAAACTACTGTGAAGGAACATAAAACTATTGCAAGGGAACGCAAAAAACTGTGAAGGAACAACACTTTTTGTGAGGGGATGCAAATTATTGTTAGGGAACAAACTATTATAAGAGAAAACAAAAATTATTGTGAGGGAACATAAAACTATTGGAAGGGAACGCAAAACACTGCCAGGGAACAACATTTATTGTGAGGAAACAGAAACTACTGCAAGGGAATGCAAAACACTGTGAAGGAACAAAACTTTTTGAGGAATAAAATCTTGTGAGAAAACACAAAACTGACTGTGAGGGAATGCAAACTATTGCAAACTTATTGTCAGGGAACAGAATAAGGAATGCAAAACTTTTTGTGAAAGAATGCAAAACTATTAAAAGGGATAATAAATTCTCTCCCCATCCTCTAAAAGGCTCCGTAGTTTACATAGACATCTTACAGGCAGTTTGTGTAATTGTTAGAGAAAGGGTAGAAAATGTATTAAAATATATATATATATATATATATATATATATATATATATATATATATATATGTATAATGACTGTTTTAGATAATAGGTGAACATCGGGAGAATAAAATTAAATGTATGATATGACCTCTTTAAAAGCATAACTTGGTGAGAGTTGGCAATGGTCTCTAGCATGACCCAGAATGCTCTTTACCTGAGCATAACCCCTCCCATCCTGATCGCTCGCTTCCAGTCCTTCAATGTGGCTTTACCAGACATGTGCACAAACTGCTTTGGACTGATCAACTGATCCTCATACTGAAAAGACATTGAGACAGAGAATGCCAGATGAAACACAATATCAACTGTTAATCTGAAACGTTAATCTCTCACCCCCCCCCAAAGACTCCAACCTTAACACATTTGACATTGATTCCAGGGCAGACAAACTTCTTGAATAGAAGGATGGCTTTACTCTCGCCACATGTAATGGGATAACCAAGCTCCAAAACCTGGCCTTCATTTGACGCCTCATCTGAAAATAACACACACACAATCAACAAGAATTCTTTGTGTAAAACATCCAGTGTAATCCACTGCTTGAAGAGTGCTAATACATTTGAGCCGACAGACCTTTCAGCATTTACATTTGCATGTAACAGCATGATTGCAAATAAACTAAAGTAGAATTACTGTCTCATAATTATGGTGAAAATTAAAGACCGTTTAAACTAGGTTGTCACATTATTTGAAGAATATGCGAGTTGTGTTCACCACAATGCTAGCTAGGGTGTTCTGGGTAGTTGCTTGGTGGTAGTGCGTCCTAAGTGGGTTTAGCAAGATACTATGCAGTTGCTCAAGTGTCCTAAAGGATTATTAAGGTGTTGCTATATGCGGTTAATTTGAGTCCCTCCTTCACTGGAAGTCTATGGGTTTTTTTCTGCCAGTCAGAAAGTCCAATTGCTTTAGAAGTAAGTAATATCACATCACTCCTCGAAAAGCTGAATTATTTGAGGTATTATTCATGTCTGTAGCACAAAGTGTCAGAACACGTTATGCACAGAAGTTTCATACTCAGGGGTTTGTTCACTAACCCCAAGTATGAGCACTAGTAATAGTGATGCTTGACTTAGAAATCTTAATAAGCATAAGGGCATGTTTACCTTGTGTCTCCACTGCCACAACCGCAGCATCTGTCTCACTGCTTTCATCTCCAAGTCTACAACATAAAACATCAGTCCATGACATTAACCTCCAGCTGTTTACTCACAAGATACTGCCATAGACTTATGTCCATTAAAGTGACTGCATGTATGATATAAACAATATGCTGGCGAAGTATTATTATATGGTATTATCTAACACGTCTATGCTGGGATGTGTTGATGTAAGTTGTGTAGTTTTAGTTTCTATTTGGGTAGTTTACCCAGCTGTGATGGGCTGCAACTGCAGAATCACTTGTTGAGTCTTGTTTTGTTCATCAGGCTCAGCATCCTCTTCCTCAGTGCTCTTCAGCACCAACATGTCCTCCACAGACACAGTGACCTCTGTCTCTGCCATAGCCCACTCTCTCCTGCACATGTGGAGGGGTGGGGGTCATTTCAATTTAAAGTGAATTTTCAGAAGTACTATAACAAAGAAAAGCATAAATAACACGTAAGGCCTATTCACACCAAGAGCGACTAATCACACAATTTAATATAGTAAATAACATACAAATTTTAAATTAATAAACTCTTATTTAGCACTATATTTACTCAATTTCACATTAAACTTTAACTTTGTAAAAAAATTATTTATAAAAATTAAGTTTTAATAAAAAAAAACATTAGGAAGAAAGAAATATCAGTACACATAGTAGTCCAGCAACCATGGATGACATGTCCCTGTTAGCAAACGCATTTACTCAAAAAATACAGAATCAAACCAGTTGTACATACAGTGAATGGTGAATATGACATTTAGTTATAGCACACGTAAAGCTCTGCTACTTTGAAATTTCACTCACACGCTCGTGCGGACCCAGCGCGAGCAGCAATCTCATGACAGTTTAAACAGCCTGGATCAACTGCTTGGATTGTCACGGACTGACCACCATGATTTGTGAATCAGAGGATCTTTTGCTCCTGAAGTTTTGATTCTGGCTGATATTCGCGCTTCAGCGGAAGATATTAGATGAGCGCTCCACAGTAAGAAAACTGTTTGGATTTTCTATAAGATATCTGAAAATTTGCAGATGGTATATAATAGAAGTTTTATTGATATTTGCCTTTTATCATTAGAAAAGTTACAGGGAACTGTTGAGAAGAGGCTGTGCTTCAGAGGAAGATTTATGAGCATTACACAGGATGCTGGATCTACTGAAGTTGTGTGAGGTTGGTTTATTACATCCGTTTAAACGTGATATGTGCATATTAGCAGATGATATACACTCACCTAAAGGATTATTAGGAACACCTGTTCAATTTCTCATTAATGCAATTATCTAATCAACCAATCACATGGCAGTTGCTTTAATGCATTTAGGGGTGTGGTCCTGGTCAAGACAATCTCCTGAACTCCAAACTGAATGTCAGAATGGGAAAGGTGATTTAAGCAATTTTGAGCGTGGCATGGTTGTTGGTGCCAGACGGGCCGGTCTGAGTATTTCACAATCTGCTCAGTTACTGGGATTTTCACACACAACCATTTCTAGGGTTTACAAAGAATGGTGTGAAAAGGGAAAAACATCCAGTATGCGGCAGTCCTGTGGGCGAAAATGCCTTGTTGATGCTAGAGGTCAGAGGAGAATGGGCCGACTGATTCAAGCTGATAGAAGAGCAACTTTGCCTGAAATAACCACTCGCTACAACCGAGGTATGCAGCAAAGCATTTGTGAAGCCACAACACGCACAACCTTGAGGCGGGTGGGCTACAACAGCAGAAGACCCCACCGGTACCACTCATCTCCACTACAAATAGGAAAAAGAGGCTACAATTTGCAAGAGCTCACCAAAATTGGACAGTTGAAGACTGGAAAAATGTTGCCTGGTCTGATGAGTCTCGATTTCTGTTGAGACATTCAGATGGTAGAGTCAGAATTTGGCGTAAACAGAATGAGAACATGGATCCATCATGCCTTGTTACCACTGTGCAGGCTGGTGGTGGTGGTGTAATGGTGTGGGGGATGTTTTCTTGGCACACTTTAGGCCCCTTAGTGCCAATTGGGCATCGTTTAAATGCCACGGCCTACCTGAGCATTGTTTCTGACCATGTCCATCCCTTTATGGCCACCATGTACCCATCCTCTGATGGCTACTTCCAGCAGGATAATGCACCATGTCACAAAGCTCGAATCATTTCAAATTGGTTTCTTGAACATGACAATGAGTTCACTGTACTAAAATGGCCCCCACAGTCACCAGATCTCAACCCAATAGAGCATCTTTGGGATGTGGTGGAACGGGAGCTTCGTGCCCTGGATGTGCATCCCACAAATCTCCATCAACTGCAAGATGCTATCCTATCAATATGGGCCAACATTTCTAAAGAATGCTTTCAGCACCTTGTTGAATCAATGCCACGTAGAATTAAGGCAGTTCTGAAGGCGAAAGGGGGTCAAACACAGTATTAGTATGGTGTTCCTAATAATCCTTTAGGTGAGTGTATATGATATTATTTTGATTGATGTTTGCCTTTTTATCATTAGACAAGACAGTTAAAAGTTACAGGGAACTGTTGAGTGCCTCAGAGGAAGATTTGTGAGCATTACACAGGATGCTGGATGTGCTCAAGTTTTGTGAGGTTTGTTTATTGATTGATAACTTAATTGATCAACCTCGGGGGAAATTCACACATTACAGCAGCAACACAACCCATAATTCATATAATAGATAAAAAAAACAAGAACAAAGCAAAACAACAGACAATAAACAATATTGCACCAACCCAAGCACTGCATCATAATAATATTACACCAGTAAAAAATAAATCATGTAAAATATTGAGTGTACAATCTTATGGCAGATGGCAAAAAATACTTTCTGTAACGCTCTTTTAAGCAGTGCTCTGAACGTGCTGCCCAGAGCCCACACCGTCTCATGGAGTGGATGGGAGTTATTGTCTAAAATACGAGATAGTTTGTTAGCCATCCACTTGTCTCCTATTTGATCTATAAGAGGCAGAGAGCATCCCACAACAGAACTGACCTTTCTAATTAACTTGTTAAGTTTTTTTTTTTTCTCTCTTTCCATGATACCCCACCCCAACATACCAGAGCATACAAAATGAAAGATGCTACAGTTTCATAGAAAGTCTTGAACAGTACCTGGCACACACCAAATTATCTCAGTCGTCTCAAGAGATGAATGCGACTTTGACCTTTCTTATATAAATAGTTTGTGTTATCAGATCCGTAGACACCCAGGTATTTATATGAATTGACAGTCTCAATGTCCATCCCCTGGATGTTTACTGGTATTATTTGATGTGTCGTCCTTTACTAATCCACTATAATTTCTGTTGACTTTCTTGTATTAAGCTGGTACCAGTCAACTACCTATTTTCACTCTCATAATGTTCAGAAATACATCCACAAACTACGGAGTCATCTGAAAATGTCTGAACATATTACATCTGATTAAACAAGATATGCATATATTTGCAGCTGGTATATGATATTATTATCTTATTATTAATATTATTTTATCCCCTTTTCTCCCAATTTGGAATGCCCAGTTCTCACTACTTAGTAGGTCCTCGTGGTGGCGTGGTTACTCACCTCAATCCCGGTGGTGGAGGACAAGTCTCAGTTGGCTCAATCTTATCACTTGGCTCATCGTGCATGACACCATGTGGAGACTCATGCTACTCTCCATGATACTCGCACAACGCACCCCATTGAGAGTGAAAACCTCTAATCGCAATCGAGGTGGTTACCACATGTGAATCTACCGTCCCTAGCAACTGGGCCAATTTGGTTGCTTAGGAGAACTGGCTGGCCAGTTCTCCTAAGCAACCCTGGATTGCATACCCTGGATTCGAACTCATGACTCCAGGTGTGATAGTCAGTGTCAGTACTCGCTGAGCAACCCAGGCCTGATATTATTTTTTTTTATATTTGCCCTTTTTATCATTAGACAAGTCAGTTACTGGGAACTGTTGAGGAGAGAGAGAGGCAGAATGAAACAGACGAGCACTTTAACATTATGAGCTCAAATGCGTCTGCCGCAGGTGTCTCCGATATGCGGACCATTAAAATGACATGGTGTTGCTCACTGTTCTATCATTGTAGTAGCAGGATGGCACATAACAACAAATCGAACCATGACTAGTTGTGTACATGTCTCAGTCACTTCACATGCAAACAGCCAATTCTCAGCGCTTTCAAGAAACAAATCAGCCAAACGGGAAAATGTATCGTCCGACGCCGATAATTATAAAATTACAAATATCTGCGATATATTGGTCACCACTAATTGTGACAATAATATGAATTCATAATAAAAAATAAATAAATGTTTTCATACCATTGATGGCTATTCTGAGAACTTAAATTTTTATAAAGTAACTTAACTTATATTTTAGATGTATTTGTTGTGTCAACAATAGATATTTAATGCATAATGTGTTTGATATTCTCTGATTAACAATAATACCAAGATGAGCCATCATTGGCGACACCAGGTTATAAATATAGTGCATCTAAATCTCTTGATAGCAATTCCATAATTGTCTCAGTGAATCCCTTCCACGACATAGCAGATGCCATTTTTAAACCCCTTTTTTCGCAGTGGAACGACCCATCTTAAAGAGTCAGGTACCTCAATGTGGGTAATTTATAGAGTCTAGACAACAATAAAAGACAGAGCCAGTAGACCTCAATGAACTGTATAATAATTAATTATTAACTTTTTCCCCCAATTTGGAATGTCCAATTCCCAGTGCGCTCTAAATCCTCATGGTGGCTTAGTGACTCGCCTAAATCACAGTTGCCTCCGCGTCAATCCGTGCATCTAATCACGTGCCTTGTTAAGCCCGTTACCGCGAGAGTGAGAACCACATTATAGTGACTACGAGGAGGTTACCCCATGTGACTCTACCCTCCCTAGCAACCAGGCCAATTTGGTTGCTTAGCAGACCTGGCTGGAGTCACTCAGCACGCATTGGATTCGATCTTGCGAACTCCAGGTGTGGTAGTCAGCATCTTTACTTGCTGAGCTACACAGGCCCCAACATTTTCACCGTAAATGTGTTGAAGACCACTCAGACCTCTTTCATCTTTGTCAAGGGGAGTGCTAATCTTCTCTATTATCATACAACACTCAGGGCTGGACTGGTAATCTGGCATACAGGCATTTTCCTGGTGGGCCGACGCACTTTCGGGACGATCAGGGGCGGACTGGCCATCGGGAGAACAGAGCGGGCTGGGGGGGGGTCGCGTAATGCAAAACGTACCACAAAACAGTGCCGCGACATGCAGAATAGGACAACGAACCACCCCCAATAAAAAAGATTTAGGGGAAAGTGCTATGTAAAATTCCAGGCCGATTTCTCTTCCCAGTCCAGCCCTAACAACACTATTATTAATTCTCAATTAATTTATTATTTTTAATGCTGAAAGATAATTTCATATTAATTAATTAATTAATTATAATAATTAATATATATATATTTTTTTTTAATTGACAACCAGTAAATGCCAATTTCCCTGAGATTAAACTGATCAGTGAGTACAAATTAAATGAAATTATGAAATATTATGAAATATTATTAAATAAAAATGTAAGGTTTGGTTCACATTAATTTATAATAAATGTATTTACCCCGCGCAATCATCTAAATATGAAATTAATCCAAATGACATTAAAACAACATTCTAAACTTTCTAAAAATTTGACCCCACATCAATTTAATATGACTTTAGAGTAGAGCCAATAAATGTACCAAGTATACTAATTTGGTAGAAGATATTCATGGTATGGTTACCATGGCACATTTTTGAGGAGGTGGACAGTGATCTTCTATGGTGGTACCATGGTAGTATTTGACATACTGATACCATCATACCACCATCACAAAAATGCACAATGCAGAACATGATTTCTGCCAAAACACCATATTTACAACAATAAAACTGTGGTAATTTGGCATTACCCCCACTGTCATCTAAATCTGAAATTAAACAAAATAACACAAATACATTCGAACTGTTTAAAGGATATTGCATAGATTTCTTAAGATTTTAGAGTAGTAGCAATAAATGTAGTAACATAGCTATTTTGTTAGAGCCTATGGTTACCATGGTGAATCTGATTCCATTTCTGTATCATCATAACACCAGAACAAAAAGCACGATCTCCGTGTAAATCCCATATTATTTACATTAACACAGACGCAATTTTATCTTAGCCACCACTGTCATCTGAATACATATAATAAACTAAATGACAAATATGTTTAAATCGTTTAAAGGAGAGCCTGTATTCATTATATATTGTATAAAGCAGTAACCATGGTAGTTTGGCAGGAAATCTGGTTACCATGGTAAATGTTAAAGGGGTCTGTGATGTTCAGTGGCTAACTGAGTTAGCACATTAGCTCTCCGTGATGCGCCATTTCACTTCTGTGCTCTATGCTAACACTGCAACACTTCACAATCTGTTTGTCCGTGTGAGTTACTGTGTTTACAAACAAATATCACATTCGCAAACACCTCACGTCATCTAATTGATGATAGTGTTCGGCGAGTCGGGCGGACTGTTTAGAAGTGACGCTCTGGCGTCGCGTCGCGGTTTTCTGTTCTCATGACGTGAGCCCGTGCGGCGGGACGCACACAAACGAGCGGACGCTCCTGCGCCATTCGAGGGGGGCTGTCGATGCCGTCGACACCTGAACCGCGGAAACTTCAAGCCGACGTGCCAGTGAAGTGCAGCACAGGTGTCCGCGCCTCGGTTACGTTTTAAAGAATGAAAACGAGCTGGATCGGCCTTACCGTTTAGATCGCCGTCGGTGTCATCCGTACATAGTGAGAGGCTTTGATTGAACATGCGCAGTTTGTTGAGCGAGACTTCCTGCTGAAACTCGTCCCTGGTGCAGCTGAAGCCACGAGAGACGTGACTGCAACACACAAACACTGAAACTATCAAACACAGGCTCATGGGGAACCTTGGGGGGTTTTCAATGAAAGTCACGGAAATGTGTAAAGTCATCAAAAGTGCTGGACATTTCTATAGTGACATTTAGTATAAGGTTCTATTCATATAGATGATCATAAATAGATTATAGATTAGTAATTTGGGATTGGACATATAAATGGAAATCTGTTTCTATAAAATGATTCAATAAAATACCCAGTATCGAATGATGAACAACTGAAAAAATCATGGAAATTCATTGGTCAGAGGTACACTAGTAATACTTATGAATGGATTACTACTAGTGAACCTGACATTTGTTTTATATCAGTATACATTTTTTTTATTATTATATTTATTTATATTTACATAAATCGGTATAAATATTTATATAATTTGCACTACTAAAAATGTGAATTCTTCATATAAAAAAATCGAATTAAGTAAAATTTCATAAGGCTCTGTCATTCACTAATGTTCAAAACACAGATACAGATATCTACAATGCATTTCTTACCAGTCGAAATTCTAAATCTTTCATAAATTATTTATGTGACATTTCTGTAGTATAGTGCTATTCAGGTGTTTACATACTCCTTAGCCACAAACTTATACTAATGAATGGATTACTACTAGTGAAAAATGCTATTTGTTTTTTAAATCAGTATATATTTATATTTTTTTATTAAACGTATGTCCAATATGTGTGTGTGTGTGTGTGTGTGTGTATATGAGAGAGAGAGAGAGAGAGAGAGAGAGAGAGAGAGAGAATTACATTTTCACGAGTGCAAATGTAATTACTAATTAAAATAACAAACATTTAATAGAAAATTGACTAGTCTAAATTTAATTGAGTTGATATATATCATTAATATGCAGCACGCGATTTAATGCGAAATTGTTTGCCATACAAACACATAAAACACAACAGACTATTCACAGACATCCATAACAATGGTATTTTATATATGGAGTTAACAATTGCGAGAAATTCCAAACCTACATGACTACAACCATCGTGACTCAGACTAACACTACCTTTTCAAAATTATGCATCCATAATATTTTGCCAACAACTCCTACAATCAGTCAATTTCCATTGTCCAGCTAAGCTAATTACAAGAGGCTTAACAAACAGAGGTTAAAAAAAAACGGTCAGAGCATCCTGGTGATGGTGACAAAGCATTTAGGTTACTTAAATTAAGAGCTGCGATTTATTTTCACACACTTCACAGTTTCAAAGTTTTTTTTTTAAATAGATGATCATACTGTAGTAGATTATTAGCATATTTGTCGATTAATATGTTCAAAAAATAGTAAAACATTATTTGTCAGTTTGTTTTGAAGTGAAGGATCATGGGATTTGAGCGGGGATGGTAAAGATTGACAAGCGCCTGGGCCAATAAAAGCCTCCGATACTCTGTGTGTCTTCTGATTGGTTAGCTGTGAGAACATGACATGAATCACAAAAGTGCTATTATTCAGTACACACCGATTGGCATTTATTTAACGATGGTTCAGATAAACTGTTTATAATTATTTATTTATTCTACTGTACTGAAAATATTTAAAATACAATTTATTCAATTGTAGGAATATGAGCTCCAGAGATTTCCATTCATACTTAAAAAAAAAGCATCTGAATGTGTGAAAGAGTCACTTCTATAATCCCAGTCAATCTGATATGTAGCAATAAGTAAAACACATTATGTTAAGGGGTGGAAGGTTAGGACGATTCTAAGGGCCCAGGCTGATTTAGGGCCCAGAAGAGCAGACCCCCTTATTCTTTTCTTATTTATTTTCTCTTTTTTATACATACATTAAATGTGCTAGGGCCCCTCATGCACTAAATGTGTATTTTGTCCATTTTGACCATAGATTTAATATTTAAAAAACAAATCATGTATTTACTGGGGTAGTGGGGCAGTGGTGGCTCAGCGGTTAAGGCTCTGGGTTACTGATCAGAAGGTCGTGGGTTCAAGCCCCAACACCACCAAGACACCACTGTTGGGCCCTTGAGCAAGGCCCTTGAACCTATCTGCTCCAGGGCGCCGTATCATGGCTGACCCTGCACTCTGACCCCAGCTTAGCTGGGATATGTGAAAAATAAATAATTTCACCATGTATATGCAGAAATGTATGTATAATGTGTGACAATTGGTCAAATTAAATTAAAATTAAAATTATTAAATTAATTAAATACTGTTTCAGTCACACCCCTCCCCCTCACAATGGTTCATTCCACCTGCGCTGTCCAAGCTACGATCGCTAGTGTAGCGTCTCTTGCTTATTGTACTTGCTATGATGCAGTGCAGACAGGCATGTCACAAAAGTCAGGGCATCAAAAACGGAAAGAGAAGACAGAGAACGCCGAAGTCGACAGTATGTCACACAGTTTTTCAAAAAGAAAGTTAGCTTGCCCTATTTCTGTATTCCAAAACTTTCAGAGTTACTTATTTTTGTTGCTACATGACCTGCTTTTATCTAGCTAGCTTAGTAAAATAATTACTGAATTATGATTTACATCCAACAATAATAACATCTCTGCTGTCTCCGGGGTTATCATGTCTCGTAGACACAGATTCAGCGGCTGCTGCACACCCACTTCTTCCTTCCCCCACAATAGTATCCAGCTGCAGACCCGCAGCAACACCAGTTTCAGAACCCCAGCGCCAGAACCTGAAGTGAGGGGCGGAGCTTACGTTCTAAACCGAGTAGCGCCACCTAACGTTTTGGAGAGTACTTTGCTTTTATTACAAATGAAACATCATACTTTATACGTATGTTATAATGATTCTTTAAGGTACAGTACAATAAGCATTTTAAAACATTGATCTTGTGTAATATAATTGTATATAGTTATCCGTTTCATTGTATTATGAGCGTTACTTCCTGATCATGATGGTGAAAAAAAATGCTTGAAACTTATGGGCATTTTATATCAAATATACTTTATTTCACGAGAACACGTGCAGCATGCATTTTTCTTTATGTAAAATAAAACATGTCAAAAAACTAAAAAAGACAGAAAATTAAGCATCATTTTAAAAGAAACAATAACAATATATACAACAAATGACCAATTCACCCCTAGGCCCATTTTATCATGACAATCCTGTATAAATTAAACTTAAAATGTATCAAATGAGGAATTCACTCTCAGGCCCATTTTGTCCTTACATTCTTGCTAAAATAACTCCATGTCATCCCTGAACACAAAATGAAATAGAAAGGGCTCTCTGGAAGCTTCTGACTGTTCCAGGAGATTGTTGCGGGCCTTTTCCTTGTCGTCTTCATTCATTTGAATGAAAAGAGGCTCTTCCACTGGACCCCTGAGCAGATAGCTGTTGGAATGGAGCCAATTCACAGATTCTTTCATGTGCCGGATTATTGGGAGCTCCTTCATTACAGAATATTAAAGGAAAATGTGACTTTATAAATGTATTATATGTTAAGAGATTATATATACATATATATATATATATATATATATATATATATATATACACACTGCCTCACTGCTGCTAAGCGTAGCTTGTTCTTCACATGGAAGGGACTCTTGTAGGGTTTCTGCACTGGAATATATATATCTTGGTTCATTTAAAATTGATCAGAAGAGGGTGCAAATGTAACGGTGGGCTGGAGTAAATGTCCAGTATCTACCTTTCAGAGAAAACCCCAAAGTTCTCCAGAAGAATAAGAGTCCACCATCTCCGTATGTGTGGAAAGTCGCATTGGAAGACAAAAATAGAGAAATCTTGATATTTCATCTGCTACAACATCATAAAGGTAAATTACTTGAACTGGTAATTACTTACAGATGTAAAATCAAAGGGTGCTCCCAAGACTAGATGTAGAGCATACTGGAAAACAGCAAAAATTAAGGAACATTATCTCTGTAAACGTCAAATTAAAAAATTTCTTCCTTGTTCCGTATTTAACAACTTAAAAAAATTAAAATAAAAACACCACCACACCAATCATTGGTTTAATTATATCAAAACAATGTCTCACCATCAACATGAAGACTCCACAGTCTACACCACCAATCTGTTGGGGGATATCCTAAAAAAAAAAAAAAAGCATGAGTTTATTAAGGGTTTGACACTTCAGCAGTCCCAACTTTAGCAGACTTCTTTATCACCAACCTTGTTTTTCAGTAGCACCCATGTGCCAGGTGCAATTTTGGCTGTCATCTTACTGCAACAAAAATACAAAAATAATAAAACAGATTTGTTAATATGAAGTTACATTGTGCAGCACACAGTTTGAAGCTCTGAATCCATGCAAAAACACAGTCAACAGTATTTGGGTCTTTCTTGTAAAAACTGTCACAGCATGCAAAATCAGAACATCATGCAAGTAACCATTAAGCAAGTTTATTAAACACTTGAACGGCAAAACTTGAACACACACATTGAATTTTTCACCACATGATGTCAAAAACTTTAGACAACGTTACACAACTCACCATGCTCTCCGCCATGCTTGTCTCATTGTCAATAACTCCGCCCCTCACTTCAGGTTCTGGCGCTGGGGTTCTGAAACTGGTGGTGCTGCGTCTGCAGCTTGATATATCTCCCTTCTCCCACGTCCCTCGTCACCGTCTCAGCCGAACAAGGTGAGCCTGAGCGCGAAACTTCACGAAGATTGAAGCCTCTAAACACGTCTTATCTACTGTGTTCGCCACATGATGATAACTTTACAAACCAAAAAGTAATCTACACGCTTCAAAAATTACAAAATCAGTTTGCCGTGTGTGTGTCGTGTGTTCTGTGAAGTGACAGTGCTGCTGCTACGATCGATGCTGTCAAACTTGACGTTCTTAATGTGAATAAAATGCCCCAGAAAAAGTAATATAAAATTGAAAAAAAAAAAAAACATGTGTCTGTAGTAACCATTGGCTATAAGGAGTTTACAAAATAGATTTTTTAATATTTTATATTAAGAAAACTAAATAGGCCAATAAAAATAATATGTTTATTATTACGTGTGTGTGTGTGTGTTTGACTTATACAGATGCAGAGTCAGCTTTATTGTCTGCACCTCGTTCTCCTACTAATGACCCAGTCCTCTCAGTGTCAGCCTGATTTAATTATGGGTTAGTTCTAGCTGATGTTTCCTGATTGGGCAGTTTGACCCAGCTAAAGCTTGTTCATGTAAAGTATATGTCAATATGTTTACATTATGTTCTGTTGTGCTTGCAATTGCAATTGAGATAATAAATGTTCTCCCTTTTATGTAAAAAAGTACATATTTCTATATATTTTTCTTGTTTTTGTAGGCTTTGTACGCATCTTTAGACATTTTAACTATGCAATGTGCTAAGTATCTTTTTTAAAGTATACTGGGCATGTTTATTGGGTTAAATTTTATCTGTAAAAAATGTAGGGGGCCCAGAAATTTTGGTTTCCATAGGGCCCAGAATTTCTGGCAGGACCCCTGAACACATATATGAAATACAGGCCTTTCACTGATATAAAAAGTCACATACTTGGACAAATATGGAACACATATCTAAAAATACTACAAATATGTCCGTATTCATGTATGTACCATATATTTTCAGTAGAATTTGAATATATGCATTTATTCACAAATATACAAACTATAACTCAATATATATGTTCATATTTAGCTATATATCAGATTTCTGTATGGGGTTATAGAGAATATGATCTTGAAATAAATGTCCAAATCCATCTAATTACACAATGGAGGAAATCAATTTCGTGTTGCATTGCTGGTCTTTTCAAACATACGAGAACACAGATATAGTCCTAATTTTATTGAAACATAAATGATGAACATTTTATAACATATACCAAATCACAATGCAAATATATCGACAGTTTACAATGTCCAGATGCCAATGTACATCATAACTATTGGTTTTAGCATTCATTACAGTTTTGATTACAACATCTAAAATGTGCGAAACATCTTCCTTTGTCCATTCAGGTCTGTGATGTCCCTAAACACTTCACATACAGACTATAATCAGTGAGGTGACACCGTGCTAACAGCGGGTCACTACTGAAAATCCTGCTAAGCTCAAATGTTTGATTCTATTTCTATAATCTTATATCATATACACTCACCTAAAGGATTATTAGGAACACCTGTTCAATTTCTCATTAATGCAATTATCTAATCAACCAATCACATGGCAGTTGCTTCAATGCATTTAGGGGTGTGGTCCTGGTCAAGACAATCTCCTGAACTCCAAACTGAATGTCAGAAATGGGAAAGAAAGGTGATTTAAGCAATTCTGAGCATGGCATGGTTGTTGGTCCCAGACGGGCCGGTCTGAGTATTTCACAATCTGCTCAGTTACTGGGATTTTCACGCACAACCATTTCTAGGGTTGACAAAGAATGGTGTGAAAAGGGAAAAACATCCAGTATGCGGCAGTCCTGTAGGCAAAAATGCCTTGTTGATGCTAGAGGTCAGAGGAGAATGGGCCGACTGATTCAAGCTGATAGAAGAGCAACTTTGCCTGAAATAACCACTTGTTACAACCGAGGTATGCAGCAAAGCATTTGTGAAGCCACAACACGCACAACCTTGAGGCGGATGGGCTACAACAGCAGAAGACCCCACCGGGTACCACTCATCTCCACTACAAATAGGAAAAAGAGGCTACAATTTGCAAGAGCTCACCAAAATTGGACAGTTGAAGACTGGAAAAATGTTGCCTGGTCTGATGAGTCTTGATTTCTGTTGAGACATTCAGATGGTAGAGTCAGAATTTGGCATAAACAGAATGAGAACATGGATCCATCATGCCTTGTTACCACTGTGCAGGCTGGTGGTGGTGGTGTAATGGTGTGGGGGATGTTTTCTTGGCACACTTTAGGCCCCTTAGTGCCAATTGGGCATCGTTTAAATGCCACGGCCTACCTGAGCATTGTTTCTGACAATGTCCATCCCTTTATGGCCACCATGTACCCATCCTCTGATGGCTACTTCCAGCAGGATAATGCACCATGTCACAAAGCTCGAATCATTTCAAATTGGTTTCTTAAACATGACATTGAGTTCACTGTACTAAAATGGCCCCCACAGTCACCAAATCTCAACCCAATAGAGCATCTTTGGGATGTGGTGGAACGGGAGCTTCATGCCCTGGATGTGCATCCCACAAATCTCCATCAACTGCAAGATGCTATCCTATCAATATGGGCCAACATTTCTAAAGAATGCTTTCAGCACCTTGTTGAATCAATGCCTCGTAGAATTAAGGCAGTTCTGAAGGCGAAAGGGGGTCAAACACAGTATTACTATGGTGTTCCTAATAATCCTTTAGGTGAGTGTACACTGACTGGCTATTTAACATTTTCCACATTTATTTCCCTGCAGCATCTTTCCTCAGATTTGTTCTGTGATGACCACAAGGGGACGTATTAAATGTTTTTTGGCACCTCCATATTAAAACAAGTGTTGGGTGGGGAACAAATTCAATTTAAAATGATTATTCAATATAAATATTATTCGAGGAGCAACGTGCATATTTCTGCATTCAGTTACTATAGAAGCTGTGATAAAACCATCCAGTGACCAGAACACAACACCAGTGTGTCTGTCATGCATTTCAATCCATTCTTCAATCTCTTAATGTATAATTATTATTGATTGTCTTAAAACACATGGATCAGGAGGAATATGGTGTTACATATTTTACACACATTTTATTTACATGTTGTTTGTGCTGATTTTAAGGGAAACCTACAGGGCCCCTTACAGGACAGGGAGGGAATTATTGTGGAATGTGGCATCCCAAACGGAAATTAATTGACTTGTAACCATGCCTTTTACAACACACAAAAAAGATTCCTACAATAATGGTTACAGCTGGTTTACTATAGTAAACCCATAGTTACTTTGCATAAGTGTATGTATGTATTTTCTTTATTATTATTATTATTTTGTATTTTATTTTTTATGGGTGAAAACCATTCTTTTAAAAATGATAAACATATTAACCATGGGGTTACTATAGTAGACCTGATAGTTTTGGTTTTCCTGTACTATCACTATGAATATCATATAGTTACTGTAGTGAAACCATGTGTCAAATGTGTTCTTACTCTGGTTTAGCAACAAATACTGTACCAAAGTTAAACTATGGTTACTGTTCATTAATGGTATAAAATTCAGTAAAAGCTACTTAACGTAATTACATAATTTTGATTAAAGTGAGTAAATTTAACATAAACATTTCAGTTGATACGGTAAAAATCTGATGTACATAGTACTGAAATAAATGAAGCATAATTTCAATGAACATTTTATTAGAACGTCATATTGTGAACAGTTCTTATAAACACATTTAATTATGTCAATAAGAAACCTTCCACTGCGAAGCTTAATGCTTGCGATGTAATCCATTAGACAACATCACCTTGCATTTTCAGCGGTTGAATTGATATACAGCCACGCACGCTCAACTGAACACATGGTGCACAAAAACAAGATGACGGTAGAAATCAACCAGTAAATGTTTTGATCATGAACAGGTCATTTTAATGCAATAAGAAGTTAACAAATGTAACAACTTAATCAACAGTAAATGCAGTGTGAATAAACATGCAAACAGTGAAACCATGCAAGCTGATTAATTATTCAAGCCTGGTGCATGCTGGGAACACCAGCTTCAAAAAGTTAAGTAAAATGTACTTATTTTATTTACCTGTGAAATGTACTCAAATTAGCAAATAAATATGAAAATGTTTGATATTTTAGGGCTGATGCATGATGCATTGTGAAGATAACAAACAATCATAGCTAGAACATTCATTTTTACAAATGTTGAATTTACTTAATATATTCAAGTTCATGTTTTAACTTATTCAATGTAGAAATGACTTAATCTTTTCTGCTATATTTACTTCACAACAAAATATTTATTTTTCTATGTAGTAAAACAATGATGTGAGTGATGGATAAAGGTATTGCAAGGGAACCCCCCCGTCCTCTTAGGGATCCATGCAGAATTCTGCAGAATGGATGTAAATACTCTACCATACTGCACACATAGGTAGCTCAAAGCATCATCAAAATATTTAATAAACAAACACACAAGGAGCAAGAGAAGAGGAGAACTTACTGTACAGGACCACAAGTAAATCCTTGAAGCTTTTGGCAGTTTGTACATAAAATGTGAATGATTAACAAAAGTGAATTTTACTTTTGATGTTCTAGAACAATGAAAGCTTTCCTCTCTTTCATGTTGTCTCAACTTCCTATTCCTTGAGATATGTATGAAAACAAAAGAGATGTTACAACTGTTAACAAAGGCTGCTGACCTGTGGTTAAGCCACACAAACCATTTGCTTCAGCCAAAGCCTCTCCTGACCTGTTTAAGTACATTGTGCCCTGTTGCTATGTACAATATGTTCAGCTATACAGAAATGCATGCAGTAATGCCAACAGCACATGACAGAGCTCAGACACTCAGCTATGCCGGGTGTAAGATAAAGAGTTATGGTCTGTAATAGTGGCATTATAGAAGAATGCTGGTGTGATGAGATGTCTCCTGTAATTATGATCTAATTCCTGTGACCTCTGACCTGCTCCGATGAAGCACATGGGCCAGGGTTCATATGCAGTGATTGAGAAACAAAACTACAATGCTAGAGTGTTGTGGGTGGCTGCCGGGTCGTTTCCTTTCAGTTGATAAGGTGCTCTGAGCGTTTGATTGTTTGTTTGTTTTGTTTTTTTCTGCTTTAATGAATTATGTTATAAGTCAGAATAATTTTCTTTTTGAAACAGCCTTTCCTCAAAAAATAAAAATAATATGATAAAATATTACGTACTTATCCACAAACAAGATGACATTTTAAATGAAAATAGGCTGGATTTACAATTATTTTTATTTTTTTTATTTTAATAATTTTACAAATGATTACATTATTTTGGCCCATGTGCACATAGTGATTTCTGCAGAGCTTGGGCTGCACCAACTAAGTGGTATAAATTGAGTAATAGAGTGGAATTTTATTATTTCTCCTGACAGGATGAGAAATGTGGGTAAATCAGAGAATATTGAGCTAAATTACATTTGCAGACCCATTTATTAGTCAGAGACTCTTGCCCTTTTCCCCAGAAATTACCAGCCGATAACAATCTGCTCTTAGGCACGAAACTCTACAAGTTCATGAATGCTAATGCTTCTAGCTATGCAAGCTCAATTTTGTGGCCTGATCTTATAAAAATGACTCAACTGTGGCAACATTTTTGCAAAATAAAATTACAAGGTTAATTACATGTATGAAGGCAGTTCCAAGGTGAAATGTCCACTGGGTGGCGCTAAAAGTGAGTTAAATATTCTCCCAAAGGTTAATGTTCTATCGAGTTTTGAGTCAACAAAACCGACCTCCCTATTCTAATCCTTAAACCTCAACCTAACTGGTAGTGTCATGAAAAGCAAATGCGAATGGAAAAACACAATTGCTAAAGCAACTATTTCAATTTGTGGTGCTTCTATGACACTTTCAGCTCATGTGTCGACTCACATGCACTTTAGGACTCGTACCTGAACTACCGTACAATCTGATCGCACTCAAAGAAGCTTGTTAATGTAGTTGTTATGAAATGCAAACGTTAAAGTGTATCGCCTTACAAGTCATGTGCTATAAGTGTTTAGATGTCCTAAGATAGCAAAAGTGATTATGAACTGAAAATCTGCCATTTAACTTGTGATTTTAGTGAAAATTAATCAGATTTGTTTGGCGGCTCTAGTGTTCATTTCACCAGGAAACTGTGGCAGTTTGTACAACGGGACAGGTTAAAATAAGCATGTACAGTAGGTATAGTAACTATGAGACCAGGTTGCAAATTTTTGTGATGCTGTCTAACTCTGTCTCATTTTCATCTCACTTAAAGGGTAAGACCAGCCAGATCTCATGAACATTACATGACTGTGGGCACATTATTGCTAAACAAAATGACCTGCTTCAAAACACGTTTTGCTGCACTGTCCAGCGGGGGGCGCCAAAAGCGAGTGAAATTGTGCCGTAATCAGATAAGGTTTTTAAGGTGAATAGTAGATGGAGGCTTTAATGTGTAAAACATACCTCATTAACTTAAAACTTTAACCTAAACCTAACCGATAGTGTCCAAATGCAAAATGAGATTTCTGAAACAACCACGTCATCTCGTGTCTCTTCTATGACACTCTCATCTCAAGGGTCAGCTTGCGTGCTTAAATGATGTCAAACTAGATGTCAAACACGCAAGCTAATGACATTGAAATAAGTGTGTTAATGTAGGTGAGTCTGTAATACAAATGTTAAAATATATAATTTTTCAAATGATGCGTTATAGTAAAAGTGTTTTGATATCATATCATATCATAGCAGTGTTTATAAAGTCATAATCAGCCGTTGTACTCGTGATTTGTGTGAAAGTGAATTAAACGCACATTTGTTGTAGTGCCTCCACCATTTCACCAGGAAACTGTGGCGAAACATACAGCGCGGTATTAAAGTCAGTTTGCAAAAATGTAGTTATAGTGACGCTCATTCTATGAGACCAGGTTGCAATAGACAATATGGATAAGACTGTAGTCTCTAGATTCCTTCAAGATATTTTCTCTCAATGTGAATTTGCCACAGTGATCATGGTTAAGTGAAATGGAACAAGCCAAATAAATAACTACAAATGACGATGTTTCCTAAAATCTTAAAATCACTGTGCGTGAGAATGTGGAAAGAAGAGAACTAGGCCGTGAAAACCCACTGACAAATAAAAATGTTTAGTCAAACATTACTGTCCACAAGACTGCTGCAATCTCTTTTAACCACTGGTGACTTCTGATCATGGGATGGCCTTCTATAAAATGAAGAAGGGCCAATCCATTCCAGTCCAAACATACTACACTTATACTTAATCAGTAATCACACTGGAAGGAAGGAACATCTCTTAGTGGCTTGCGTTGAGAGAACTCATAACCTCATACAGCAACAATAAGGTAAGTGCAGTTGGGGAAAAGAGACCAGAACCTGAGGCAGTGACCATGATGTGATGCGTTCAGGCGCATACACACTAGAAACAAGCTCTGATGGAGCACTTGAAAAATAGGAATGCGTAAACTCAATTTTCAGAGAATGTAAAGAACCGGGTCAGTTCGGAATCAATAGGGAATATGCATTGGATTTCCGAAAACACAACTGGACCCATCTGTCTGAAATTCTCATTGGTCAATGGCCGCATCACTTCCGCAAACACTTGCGTTTTTCCTCTACGTCTTTCTGACACACCATACCCATTGAAATCAATGGATTGGCAACATTCTCTGACGCAACTCTAGTGTGTAGGCGCCCTTAGTGAAAGCCGAGGTTAGCAATAACTGACAGATACACAGGTGAGAGGATACTGGTGGATTGTGGGAGTCAGCAGTTGCAGCTCTTGTCTCGCTCCGCCGCCTCCTCAGCTGGGTAAAGAACTTTAGCGGTGAGGCCGCTTTTGACCCCATCCCAGCCATCACGGGTGGATATCTCCCCCATATTCATCAGCTCATAAATGTCCCGTGTGAGCAGCTCGAAAGCGCGTTCCACGTTGCTGTTGCACTTGGCTGAAGTTTCCACGTAACGGATGCCGAGTTCGGCCGCCAACTGCTCCGCCTCGTCTCGCGACACCTTGCGGTCGCGGTTCAGGTCGCTCTTGTGGCCAATCAGGATGTAGACCATGTGATGGGGCAGGATGTGCTCGCTGACTTCTCTGTGCCATTCCCGCACATGATCGAAGGTATTCCTATTAGTCAGGTCAAAGACTAGGAGGCCGCCCACAGAGTTGCGATAGTATGAAGTGGTGATGGACCTGAGCGGATGAAGAACACAACGTTTAGAATGTTTGGAAGGTTCCGGGTTCAAAACAAGTAAAGCTCATTGATTACCACAGCAAATAGGGTAACACTTAACAATAAACCCTTTGTTAAGGGTTTATAAAGGGGTTTATAAAGGTGTTAATTAATTAGTCATTTACAAATGCATTATAAATCATTTATATACAGCTATAATAACATGAATAAAAAGGGTGACATTCATGCAATATGCCAAATAGTCAGCATTTTAACAAATAAAATCCTTAATAAAATACACTTATTTGCACTTGTTTATTCTTATATTATCCAAAAACATAAAATGCCCTAATTCATGATTTATGTCACATTACAGCCAAAATGTATTATTTTTCCTGTCACGTTGATGTCAAAAGAATGGTGCTACTCCGAGTGCTGTCCCAAATGAACTAGTCCTAGTGACCTAAAGTCCTCTACAAAAACACTTTTCAGATCTTCATGCTCATACACAGCAGATATCATATAAGAAAGCTTGATGACCATTAAACCATGCTGAAATTTATATAAATATGTTACTAATGTCAGGTTTCCAACTGCATAACTAACACTTCACAGATGTCCACTTTACATTAAGGTATATTTACATAGGTTACTAATGATGAATAAGTGTTATTATTAGGGCTGTCAATCAATTAAAAATTTTAATTGAATTAATTACATGATTAATTAATCACGATTAATTGCATTTAATCACATATACAAATATTTGCTGTGAAAGCCCCTCATATAACAATTATTCAATATATAATGATGAAATAATGATACATAGTTATCCGTAAATATAAAAAATTATATATATATACATATATATATATATATATATATATATATATATATATATATATATATATATATAAATATTCAGATAATTAAAATGCATTACATTGTGGCAGAAGAGTTCATCATTGATAAGACAATACAAAAAGCGGCTTTAGAATACAATGTATTGTTTACTACCATATTACTGATCATTAGACAATCATTGACACACAGTTCACAGAAATCCATTTCACAAGTGAATTTGTCAATCAGTCAAAGATTTATTATGAGGGCTTGTTTAAGGACCCGTCAATGAACACCTGCATCAGACATGCTTGACTAGCGTCTCGGGTGCGTCACATCATAAACATAAAATGTTTAGGTCACTGTGTCAAGTTAAATATAGTTTAATACTTAGAACACATCTTGAGATCCCTTAGTTCAGATTTGCGCTCCATCAAGTGTTTTGAATGCAAGAATGTAACGCATGTCTGTTTTGTGCTGTCTGGTTGTTTTCTTCACTGTATAAACTGTACATTACCACACAGCTGAAATTTCACTTACTGCCCTCTGGAGTAAACAGGTGGTACTACAAGCTTTAATTTCTCAGGAATCTTCCTTATTACAATCCGGGGGCATTGCGATTAATGGCGTACATTTTTTTAACGCGTTATTTTTTGTCAAATTAATCGCACTGAATTAACAAGTTAAATCGACAGCCCAAGTTATTATATCATAATCGCATATCAATGATTTATAAAACACATATAAATAGCTTATTAGTCATTAACAAACATCTTTTTTAAACTTTAAACAAAGGGAATATTAATGTTAAGCGTTAACAATACTTCTGACTCATCCCCTAGATCAGGGGTGCCCAATACGTCGATCGCGATCTACCAGTCGATCGCAAAGGCAATGCTGGTAGATCGCACAAAATTGTTTTATGGTCATTTTAGGGTTTATAGCGTTACGTTGTCATGGCAACAAGGTTGCAAAATTGCCTTTAACTTTATACAGGTGCGGTTAGTGTGTGATTTTGTCAGACTAAAATCATGTTAACACACATATTGTTTATGTCTTGTGGTTATACTTTTGAAACAGTGAGTATTTTAACATTCCTGTAATGTTTGGTGCCCAAGGAGTGGAAGAGAGGGAGTAGAATCTTTGAGCCTTTTAATTATACAAACTGGAGTAGAACAAACGCTGGAGTGGAAACGGACAATAACTCTTAACATCAAACATTCTCCACCTGTATGCCATTCAAACATTAACATTCAAGGACTGACAAACTATGAACAAAACTAGAGGGTATAACATGAGGTGATTAGGGCAGTGGATACTGGGAAACGTAGTGCAGGAGAACATTTCAAAATAAGAGTCCTTGAACATGATGGAGACAAACTGTGACACTTCCATTGCAAGTGCCTCACTGGAACCCAGATTTTTTTTTTTTTTTTAAGTCTAAATTAATTATTGTCATAATCAACATTATGCCAAAAATGCTTTTTTTTTAAGTGTGCATGCATAGTGTTCTGTCGTGGAGGTTTGTTTCAATATCATGCATGGTCTTTTTCATCTGAAAAGCAATAAGAGGAATGCATGCTTTAGCCTGAAGGCCAGCAGTTCTTCGGTATATAGGGCAAACAGGTCAGAGACTTCAGGGCTGATGACAATACAGCTAAACACAAGCTAACCTCAGAATCCAAACAGGTGATGCATATGAGACGAGCTGGAACAAATAAATGGAAATCGGCATTTTGATGTGTGTCACTCGTTCATAAACACTCTATAGGCCTGTGTGCATGCATGCTTGTACTGAATTACATGAACCCCAGCAGGGAATGATGACAAAGAAATGCAAACACATAAAAAAAATTATCTTTGATTCCACTAAAAATATAGGCTGCCCTAAATCACAACCCTACACTACACCATATTACACAACCACTGGCATCAAATGCATGTATGCACACTTGCTATCATATTGCTTTCATTATTATTACACCATGCCATTATGAGATGAATCATTTGATCCATAGCACTTGGTGCATGAGGATGATTAACCAAAACAGTCAGCAGATGGGACATATAATAATAATAATGATAATAACCTGAATCGCTCTTGTCCGGCTGTATCCCAGAGCTGTAGTTTGATTTTCACCCCCGGTTCGATGTCTAGTGAACGGGCGTAGAAATCCACACCGACCGTCGGGTCCGCTACATCGCTGTATATGCCATCCGTGAACCTCTTCAGTAAAGATGATTTGCCAACCGTCGAGTCACCCAGTAGAATGATCCTGAACTGGTATTGCCATAAAGTATCCATGTCATGGCGAGTGTAGAGCACCAGACAAAGCGCCCGACACACGGTGTTTACATTGAGTAGCTATATGGGGGAGGGGGAGAGGGGAGGTAGAGAGAGAGGTGGATGTGCTGCTGCAGTCATGTGATGACGGTAAACGTGAACTGATTCGCCATTTGAGTAAGATAAGTTTGTACCATTTTAAAATAATTTATCTTAAATGGGTTAAAAAACGTAACGGATCAAAATATGAGAATTGATGTGGGTTTTGTGTGTGTGTTCACTATTTTTCTGTTTCGGAGAGAAATAAAAAAAAAAGACACTTAAAGGAATATTCCGGGTACAAGTTAATCTCAGTCGACAGCATTTGTGACATGATATTAATTACCACAAAAAATAATTTTGACTCGTTCCTCCTTTTCTTTAAAATAAAAGGTAACAATCTGTGTTACAGTGAGGCACTTACAATGGAAGTCAATGGGGGCCAATCTGTAAACATTAAAATACTCACTTAATCACAACACTACAATCAGTTAATAACCTTTTCTGTGTAAAGTTAGAGCCAATTTTACAACGATGATGGAATGTCAACAATCCCTAAAATGACTGTAAAAAGGACAATTTAAACAACTTTACAGCTCAATAATACATGAGTTTTAACAGAAGAATTAATGTAAGTGCTTTTATAAAATTCACATTTCTGCCTTTAAACCCTCCAAAAATTGTCCCCATTCACTTCCATTGTAAACAGTGTTGGGTAAGGAACACTAAAAAAGTAATCAATTACGAACTACTAATTACATCTTCTACAGTGTAATAAGATTACTGTACTAATTACTCTGTCTGAAAAGTAATTTCATTACTTATTACTTTCTAAAAACCTTATAAACCTCCACCAGATGAAAAATACAAGGATAGACATGAAACTGTTCTTTAAATTCTTTCAAATAAATCATATAAACTCAAATAAATTATTCATGAACTGCATTAATGCATTACACCCAACACTGATTGTAAGTGTCTCACACCTCAATTCTTGCTTTTTTTGAAAGAAAAGGATGAATGAGTCTAAATTAGTTTTTGTGGTAATCAATATTATGCCAAAAATCCTGTAAATTGAGTTTAGATTGTATCGAACACAGAATTTTCCACTAAAATGTTCTTAGCAAGCAGATGTGGGGTCACAAATCAGATGAGTTGTATTTGTCGAGCAACGTCTCAAAATGTTGTCACAAAAGCAAAAGTGCATTTATAATTTTTTTTGAAGCCGAGTACAAAATACATTTGCAAAACTTAAACTGACTTTACCACATGCAATCGTTTATGTGTGGAGAACTTCAGTGTAATATCTTTAGAGTAATTATGAATGATGACTAATATGAGCTCTGTGTGTGCAATAGCCAACAATAACATTACAGTAATAATTATATAATATGTAAATGTTTATACTGTATTAGTGGATTTCTGTTGAAAATAAAATATGATACAGGCAATTCACATTTAACCGTTGCTGAAGTCTAGCACACAGTTGATTGGTACGTGCTCTCTGTACATCATTTCAAATGTTCACTTTGACACTTCCTGCCCAGCAAGCACAGCACGTTCCCCTAATGTTAGTATATGGTTCCTATTTGGTTACTTTTTGGGGGGGACCAATTCATAAAGTCTAAGAACATTCTCTTAAGGTTCTGTTTTTATTCAACCTAAAAAGAATCTATACTGAATGAATGTTCTTTAATGGTTATTTTTAGGTTTTATTTTTAAAATCATAAACTAACTTTCCCAAAACATTGGGATGTTTGTGTGACACTGACAACCTAATAATACCTTCAATTATTTATTTTTTTATTGTATAATCATAATCAAACATTCTCAGAACTGTATATGGGATTTGAAGGCAATAATAAACCAATTCCTTTAAATAAGTATACTTTTCACAGTTGAAAATATTTAGGCTCTATGACAAAAAAAAAAAGGATAAATAAAATGTCTGTCTATCTGTAATGTATCACAAAGGAATGGTCATTAAATAAAAGCATGGGAACCTCGGTCTGACTCTTCTAATTTCACAACTGAAACTGGTTTGTCTAAGTCAGGGCAAGTCACAGTGCTGTGTTTGCATTTCCTCTGTCCATGGTTCTGAAACGGACAAACCATTTGGGTAGCAGCTGCTTCATCACACTTCAACTAAATTTGAGTAGTCAACCCTAGACTTGAAGCCACCTGTGATTCACAATACACTTTTAAAAGCCCTCCATGTATATATATATATATATATAAGGAGATAAAGAGCTTAATAGGGCTATCTAAATCAGATGATACTAACCCAACCCCCCCAATCCCATTAACAGAATCCACACTGTGAATTCCAGTAGGGCATTACCTGCAAAAAGATGGAATCTGTGCTCTTTACATCCACACATGGTTTGATTTCTGACTGCATAGTTTATTTGGGCCAAGGTTATGATTTTCAGCCATTGTCAGTTGCCTTTGCAATTTTTTTTAAGCATCATTTTATCTATTGCTAAACAATAGTATCTTACAGTTTCCACATTTATCAACTAGTCTTGTCAGTTTAAACATCGTAAAAGGATAAATGTAATAGGTTAATTTTAATCTCATTTAAAAAAAATCATAATGAGAGCTTTTCAAGTAAGGATTCTGTATAGAACACTTTCTAAACAAATACGTAAGAATGTACTTTAATGGTTTGATCATTCCAGAGTGGTCCCTGGGGAGCACCATCAAACCGGTTTGATTAGAACGTTCGTGTCTGACGTCATCAACTGGCACATTTAAAAACTCAAATCTGCATTCCCGCTGTTTAGCTGCTACTGAGGGGGATTGGCTAAGCAACGCCATTTACATGCCTAAAAAGGCTGCTTAAACTGTCTTTTCAACCACGTTTGTTACAGGCATTCAAACTAACACAAGACTACAAATTTACACAATGTAAACTAACTGAAACTCACCATATCAGCTGCCGTATGGTTTAGTTGCAACATGTATAAACAGCTGCTCGAACAGTCTTTTCAAATCACATGAAAATGTTTATTTTACGTTGTATGCAAACAAACATAGAATACTTACGATATAAGTTTACTGTCCATATCCACACACCGCGTATTACAGCATCAAACTAGATGATAAACTCACCAAATCTGCTTTTGCGTTGCTGTATAGCTGGCGTTGCTATAGAAAGAGTGACTGATAAAATGCTTGCCATTTATGTCTAAAACAGCTGCTCGAACAGTCTTTCATTTTTATTGTAGTCAAATAAACAGAAGTATTGGAATACAATTTTCCAGCGCATATCTACACACTCCTCGTGTCTATGACAACAGCGAGAAAAACTATCAAATTTCAAACGCAAAGTTTTATTCACATGAAACATATGCTGTTAATTATTTTTAATTGTGAATCTGTGTAAATATATATAATTTTTTCCAGACATCCCTGCACTTTAAAAAAACACCATAATGGCTACGACCATAGCCTATCACTATCACTAGCCTATCACACACACACACACACACACACACACACACACACACGCGATATATTTACAGTTTTATAAAAAGAAAACAAATTACAGATGAGGAGATCAGATAAATATTTTTTAATACTGATGAGGAAGAGGGAAGTTTTGACAATGAGGGAAGTGACACAGATGAGGAGATGCCCCCAACCTCCAAGCCCTTGATGCTGAGAATGAAAATGCCTCAGCAACTGCTCCTACTCCTGTAAACACAACACCAAGGGAGGTGGAGGAGGTAAGCTCTTCATGCTGGAGTTCTACCAGTAATTTTACCCATCCTGGACCTGGGGTTGCATTTGATGACCGGACTTGTGGCGTGTAAAACCCTCCAGAATCACCCAATGAAGTCCAGTGTTTTAAGATGTTCCTTACTGAGGAGCTAATTGAGGAAATTGTTGATGAAACAAACTGCTATGCCTCAGAGCTGCAGAAGAAAACACCACCTGATGTGAAAGGCAAGATTGCAAAGTGGGTTTCAACAAATGCTCACGAAATGTACACAATCCTGGTGGCAGTGCTGCTAATCGAAATTGTGAAAAAAAACCTTACTTCGTGATTATTGGAGTACAGATCCCATGCTCCTGACACCATTTTTTGGGGACTTTGTTTTCCCAGGACCGCTTCCTTCTGCTCCACCGCTGCCTTCACTTCTCCAACAATGCGATGGCAAACATCAACTACCCCTGCAAAAAATCTGAAACATTTTCACTGCTTTCACGTCATCATTTCGTAACATCTTTGTGCCCTACAGGGATCTGTGTGTCGATGAGTCGTTGATGAACTTCAAAGGTAGGCTGGCATTTCGCCAGTTCATACCAACTAAACTTCCCAGGGCAGCAGGACCAGTCGGCACTGCAAGGCCTGCCTATCCAGCACTCGCAGGACAAAGCAGAGGCGCCTCACCAAATTCATGTGTGTGCCATGCAACACTCCCTTGTGTGTTGCCCCATGTTTTGAGGAGTACCACACACTGAAGCATTACTGAGTTAATCTAAATAAAAAATTAATAAAAAAAATATGTTCTAAATAAAATAAGCACATTTTAATTAAAAGTTATTATTGTTATGACATTTGTATTAGTTATTGTTATTTATTGTATTTTTTCCATGTAATTGGTTTATTATCTATTTGTTTACCACAAATGCAATTTAATTGAATGTAATGAATGCTATTTATTAGTTGTTATGGTTGCTTGTATTTATTAAAATATTTATATTGTTAATCATTATATTGATATTTCTTTAAAAAATAATCTATAAACAAATACATAATAAAATCATAGATCAATAGATACAACTAAATAAAATAGAATTAAGAATAATGCTAATACTGAACTTATCTCTTGTCTCTCACAGAGCAAACATTTCATACTAGTAACATATTTGTCAAAGGGATATTTTTAAGAACATTTCATATTTGTTGTGATGTCATAATATCAAATGGTTAAATTGTTCAATTGATTTATAGGGCTAATAAATGTAGTCACTTAAGTTTTTATTTATTTTTTACTTTTCTCTACACTGTTGGTAGGTCCGGTCATAGCCGTGTGCGGACAACAGCTGAGACGCTTCCTGAAAGACTTTTCCATTTTGCATAACGAGAGGAACATTTGCACCTTATTGAACATGGCGTGGTTTTGCGCACGGCCATTACTTTTTACAATTTGATGTTCCGTGTCGGAAATCTTTGACGCTGGGAGTGATGATTCTCTCTGACCAATCAGTGATCTGCTGGATTTTGACATCACATTTAGTATTGGCTCGGCTCCCTTGGAACCTCAACCAAGGTGGTAGTAAAAAAGTACCAGGTACTATCCACAGTGGAAAACCCCCAAAAAGCCAGCAGTCTCGAGTTGTACTGTGCAGTGGAAAAGACCCATAAGCATGAGATGGAGTTGTGGAGCACGGAACAGTTCTGAAAACACCGTAACAATGGTCTAACTTAATCTAGACTGGACAGAGCAGTGCAAATAAACTTTGAAGTGAGCAGACTATTTATTTAATTAAATCGCAGCCCTTTGCAATTTAATAATCGCACAAGGTCATATCGCGATTTCGATTTTATTTAGATTAATTGTACAGCCCTACTTACCACCGCCTTATGTGAGGAAGGATACTGGTATACCAGTTCCACATTCTCCTAGAAACGTTACAGGGCCTGTGGTACAGGGGGTGCAAATAGGATAAGAATGACCATGATCAACTGCAAAATGAGCAAAGAGGAAGCATAGTAGTAAAGTAGTAAGATACTCACATAGTACATGAGAGCTGTGCAAAATTCCCATTTGTGTTAGCCCATGTTTTCAGTACCACACACTGAAGCATTACTGAGAACTGTGAAATAAAATAAGCAAATGTTAGTTATGGTTACTGTTCCATTGTTATGTATTGTAAATGGTGTATTTTTTTCCTTGAAATTGGTTTATAATCTATTAAATGTGCATTGTGGGCTTTTGTTTACCACAAATGCCATATAATTGAATGTTATGAATGCTGTTTAGTAGCTGTTATGGTTATGTTGCTTGTATTTGTTAAAATATTTATATTGTTAATCATTATATTGATAAAAAAAAAGTTGTATTGCCTATAAACAAATGCATATAAAAAGCATAGATCAATAAATAAAATGAAATAATTGTTTTAACTCTCACAGAGCAAAGATACATGTTTTTTTAAAATGTATACCCAAGACAGATCATAATCAGAGACTTTCAGTCATAACTCAATTTTGTAAAATGTGTATTTTGCCTTTGCATTAGAATATATTGCTGATGAACTTATATATCATGCTACTTTCAATTGCAACCCATTTCTAATATTAGCATTAGAATAGACTATACTTCACACAACAGCTTTTAATCAAAGTGAACAAGATAAAACATTAGAAACGATATACCCACAACATTACACAAGCAGTGAACAGCACAAGCTATTACGTAAATCACATCAAACTACGATAAATACACAGCATGAACATATTATTAATGCATTTATTATGGTCTACACGTGTTTGCAAATAATTTTCAATCAAAAAAGACTATAAATGTACTCACCAGTAGCAATCCTGTAATGCGTTGTCAGAAAAGTTGCATGTGGGAGTGAAATTCAAAGCCCGAGAAAATAAATAAATATCAATATAAACCATTGGTTAAAACATTTATTATAGTTTATACATGTTTTAAACCAACGAGGAAGGGTTTAAAGTGAAGAAAAAAGCGAAACGCTTACCTCAGCTCAAAGCGTGACAAGACAGCGGTGAACCGTCATCTGACTGTCGAGAGTATCACGTGACAAGCTTGGTGCGTCACACTGGAGTTTAAAATTTGCTACGTTTTAAAATAACTGCCGAAAACAATTCACGCTGGGGGGATCAGTTAAATAATTTAGAATTTACGTGCGAAAGGGTTAAATTTACAAGTCGTGTTAGTTGATAAAAATTATATATTTATCTGATTTTATAAGCTATATATATCAGAAAAAAATTATAATTTTATTTTCAAAATCAGAACTACATATCCCAGCAAGCGTTGCGGCCGCGCCACCTCATTCAACCAATCAGCGTCAAGAAGCGCTGTATAAAATAGACGCGTTACACAGTACATCCTCTTTCTCAACGCGTTCTTAGTGTAAGCAGTGTGGTGAGTAATCCTTAAACATCGAATTCCGCCTTTTAGTTTTAAATGGTCTGTACTCGTAAATTAGTGTATTGGTTGTTCCAGCGTTATTCTCAATTAGTATTATTGAGTTTTACAGCAGAATAATATGAATTGTAATCGTGAAATCGCAGCGTGGCTTGTGCTGGGCTCGTCTACTGAAAGAGGCTCTTAACTAATTTTTTTTTGTGAGAATTAGTTTCAATACTGTAGTTATTAACACTTTAAGTCGTGCTTGAAGCAAGCAACTTTTTGGCAATTTTTAACTTGAAGCAACACTTAAAGTCAAATTATTATTTATTTTTTAAATTCCGTCATCTTAAAATAAAGTTGTCCAATGTGGCACGCCATTCAGTGTCTGTCATGCATTTACAGAGTAAATTCACAAACCAGCCTTAGTTCTTATTCTGAGGCTACTGAAAATATAAAATGGCTCCCTTTTATAGTAACAGTTTGTGCTTAAGTTCTACTCATCCCAAGTGTTTTCTGTAGTGACCCCCTAAATTCGACTTGTATTTGGACTTGGTAGGAATGGTGTGTCCAACCACAATAACCTTCCATCACCATTGCGGCATTGTTTTTGTTTGTTTTATTTACACTTAATTCTGTGCCAAATGCAGGTGAGCAACGTGTGCGACTTAACAAATTAGAACGTACCAATTAAGTGTTATTTGAACCTGTTGGTTAGCTACCAGTGGTTGACTAGTAAATACAGGTTTTATAATAAAGATCAGGATTGGTAAATTCACTCGGTGTGGCCCTGATCGAAGCCGTTCCAGTTAATCCATAACGGGCGCGGTCAAACAGGAGCCAACAGCAACACTTTTACCGACGGTCGCTGTACAGTTCACCTGTAACTGTCCCAGCAACATTAAGGAAAAGGACACTCGCACCTTAACCGTTTATAATTGATGTTCCTCTTATGAAGCCTTGTCTGACTGTCACATGCTCCTGCAGGTTTGGCATCACCATTTTGGTCGACAATGTTAGAAGAATGAGCCACCTCAATTTGGTAAGCTGCAAGTTATTTTCACTTTATGGCTTTGGACTGGTGTGATGTACCAACCCAACCTTTTTTTTTTTTTAATCCTGAATTATAGATGTGATTCCCTGCTGTCAACACACTCCTTGAAATGGGCTGAATGAAAGCGTATAACATCTATAAGGTTGGTAGGGGTTTTTGTAGCTCCTTTGCTTTCATGCTGGCCGTGATGACAAGAACTTGCCCTATCTGAGAGAGTTTCTCTGTAATGACACAATCATAACCTCATTTTCTGAGCCAGATGTAATTCTGTAACTTGTTTATTTAACCTAATCTGTCTTTAACATGTTTAATTTTGCCTCCCCAGATGGTGCTCTTCCTACAAAAAGATGGCCTCTATCACCAGAAGTGAGCCAACTGGTATGATTTGAATTGTGTGCATTGGCATGGGTTCCAATAATCTGTGCTCTCCCAAGTGCACGGGATTCACAACTACATGCTAAATTAACAGGAAGACTTCGACTGCCCTGTTTAGCGGTGTTTGTGGCGGTCTCAATGTGTCCTATAAATGGTCTCGTTAAAGGCCATGGTCACTTCTGATTACCTGTGGGGTTGCAGGAGCCCAGGTATGTGTGTGTATATAAACAATGTAATTTCTACTTCCTGATCAAGGATGATTATTTATAATGGTGACTGCTGGATGAAACTTGCGGATATGGGACTGAGATCAGTACTTATTTAAGTTTGATTACTCTGTATATGTGTAATTACTAACTTTTTTATATTTATGTATAGTGCCCACCTGCTCCCTGATGGAGGTAAGACTGCTGTTTTGGACTTGGTGTGGATTATGCGAGTGAAGACTCACCCATAAATGCTGAACGTTATTCAACCTGAGTTTTGCTGTGGATTTCAGTTTGTGTATCTGTAATTGTTCTTTGGTTAAGCAAATAAAAGCTTGCTGCTTATTCATCTGAAGTGTAGCACTTAATTTGTCTCAATAAGAATGGTACAGAACATCTCAAATACTTTTATTTACATACTAAGTTAACCATATCCTTGATGTAGGAATTTGATACATTGGAATGTCAATTTGTAACTACAATTTGACCAAAAAAAAAACATACTGGGGTTTTCAATCTGACCAATACATTTCCACATACATCTGGATCTAGATTAGTTGTGAACCTGCTTGCTCAACCTTTCCCATGACTAAACTAACTTCTAGACAAATTATGGCTGGTAAAAATAGGGGAAATTGTAGAAAAACAGCACTCTCCCACCCCAATCAGTTGACCAACATGTCTTAATCTTCCAAGTAGTTGGCATTGCAGTTGTTGTTTTTTTTTTTAAACCATAATTTACTGAATTATCAATTTCCACTTAACTGCAGTGTTTAAATTGAAACTAGTCTGTGCATAATCTCCATAAAATAAAGCATAGACAAAATACAATCTCTGGAGGGACCACATCTTTAATTACACCGTTCACTGCTTTAATCTTGGGTCATTGAGCAAAGTTTGTAGTTTGCAATCTCTGAGTCTGGGGAACTGCTGCCACTCTGGTCACTATATGTATCTCTGTGAAGACAAAATCCAACAAAAATCCTTATTTTTGTCCTTTGATGCCAAGCTTGCTAAACATCACAGCTGTTGACAAAAATAAAAAATGCACATCTACTGGGTCCCTTTTCTTTTGAGACCAACCAGTTTTTGTTAGGACATGCTTTCAGTCAGGATGAGATGCTTGAGCAGGACTTTGGATAAGATAACCATACCGTGGTGAAAGCCGACAGCCTTTCTGGAGGTAACTTGGAAGTCTCCCAGCAGCAGCCAATAGCAGGCCCAAGTATGGTGGAGAAGGTTTAATGGGTCTGGATGTGAACTCTGGGTGATACTGAACGCCAACAAAATACGGGTGATCTGTCACAAAGACTGGGTGTCAAACTGCAGTTTTACAATGCAGGCCCTCAGAACAAAGTTAATTTTTAAATCACATATGTTGGGAAACAACTATTTTTGATGGTCTCTGCCATACAAATAAAAATGTGAGATTTTTATTGGGTTTATAGCTGGCAATTGCAGTTACTGACTGGTTATTAATGACTATGTGTGGGTAAAGATACAGAAATGTTATTGCAATAAGTGGACATTTATGAAATAATAAATTAATAAGTCAGCACCTTTCATGAGATTTTATTCATTTAAAATATTCAGTATTTAGGATAAATTATTGGATTGCATTTATGCCTCTAAAAAGAATGCAAACACATTTATTTGTTATGTCTGCTCTGTAGACACCTGAAATGATCTTATTGTTTGGCAACAGACTGCTGATGACAGCATTTATATACAGTTCTTATTTTTAAATTATTCTTCCTCAGAAGTATTCTGAGGAGGATTCTGCATCGAAACCGTTGAATCAGTTACATTTCCCATCCCTACAGATGCCTAGTCAACCATCATGACCCAACCCTATCCTCCATCAGATCTCAAGAGTGTTTGTGTTCAATTCTCTCACGTACCGTCCAGCTCAATGACCTCCATCCTCTCACCCTCCACATCCTGACCCACAAACCTGAAGCCCTTCTCCTCAAAGTGCTGCTTCAGCTCTGGATTCACCTGCACAGAAGAAAAAACACCTGCTTCATGCATGCTGCTACAGCCATGTGACAAAATCAAGCATGTGCTTCCTCCACTGATTGAGAAGTGCATGATATTATTAATTGTAAAAGCTGTTTGGAACACTGACTGTCTCTATACTGCACAGTACACACTTTAAATAAATAAGGGTAACACTTTACAATTAAGTTCGATTCATTAACATCGAGTATTATGAACTAACAACGTACAATATTACAATACAATAACAAGGAGATCTACCTCAAAACGATGCCTGTGTCTTTCATCTACATAGTCTACATCACCATAAAGCGTTCCTGTGAGATAAAATCAAACATACATTTAGATAACATTACTATTACAACATTTTCTGATTTTATTTTTTGTATTATTGTTGGTATGGTTAATGTATTTCTCTTACTAAGAATGCTCTTTTTGCTCTGGAAAATGGTCCGTCTCTTTCCCAACCGCATAGTTCCCCCCATTTGCCCTGGATTGTGCTCAGGCATGTCAATCACCTGCAACCAATCAAATACATTCAATTACTTCCTGTTTCACCTGATTTATGGGTTTGATTCAAAACTGAAATGCAACTCGTAATCTACACTTGCATAACCTACTAACCACAGGATGCTTTGAGTCTGGGTCAAATTCTGTAGAGTTTGCATCTGTGATAACACATAATAGTTACACTTTGTTTAACATCAAGGTACATTTTGTAAACTGAATTGATGAAAGGCTGGATAAGTACCTGACCAGCCCAACATGTTCCTAGCAAATTCACACACAGCTAGCTGCATCCCTAAACACACGCCTGAAAGACAAATGGTACCGTTAAGGTTAACAGAAGACTTGGGATATTAAGATTTTAAAGAATTGCAATCAATGTGATCATACCTAGGAAAGGTTTCTTCTGTTTTCTGGCCCAGTTGATGGCGTGAATCTTGCCCTCCGTCCCTCTCACTCCAAAACCTCCTGGCACTAAAATACCACTGGAGACATCAAATACAATGGCAATAATATTCATTAAGAGGAAACATTTTATTTAAATGTACACTATTTTATTAGGAAAACTGGTCAAGGGCATGAGGCATTCATGCAAATTAAAATTGTGGTAACGGTGAAACATGTACGTTGAACGGGTTTTGCTCACAACTGTTATGTTTTAATGACCTATAAAAACATTGTTTAAGGGATTTAAATCACATTGCAAGTTGTCGACTGATTAAGCGTAATCACTTTAGATTGTGCATGTAGTGCAAGTTCATTCAATGGGGCCATAAAAACACAGTGGTACTCACTCTGCACTGCACAGCTTCTGCCAGGCTTCATGATACTTCACTGGCTCTTCCCGTGCTGTGTTAGGCTCCAAATCTGCAGAGTCAATATACTATAGAATGACGAGAGAAAAAGAGGTGTGTTGATTAAAATGTGTGTATATATATATATATATATATATATATATATATATATATAGACCAGATTTCTACTTTTGGGTGGTCTATTATTCAAGTGTTAATGTTTGTGGCCTTGCATGACAACATGGATATGAAACTCTATGCCTACAGCAATGTTTCTGAACTGGTGGGTCGCAGGTCGGCTCATAGCAGGGAAAGAATGCAATGGTTCTTCCTCCATTTAAAAATTTTCAGTGGCAACCCAAAGGAAGTTTTGGCCCACTGAAGAAAATTGTATGATATTCATCTTGCATTCTGCACTTCATGTAAGGGATAATGTACAGTCAGCCGGTTGATATCACAAAATAAACCCTGAGAGGGAGATCAGGACCCCGACGTGAAGCAGAGGACGTTTGGATTAGCCTGAAAGGGTTTATTTTGCAATAACAACCGGATGACTATTTTGCAATAACAACCGAATGACTGTACGTGATAATGCTTATTTCAAGCTACTAACCAAGTAAATAACAACATGGACATAAAATATTTTTCATTTAAATAAGATGAGTTCTGTTGGTAATGACTCCTCATTTTCCAGCTTATTACAAAATAACTGGACAAATAAAATGGACATAAAACATTGATTTGAGAAGAAATCAGTGAACAGATAAAATCGGTATTCGGTTGCGAGTTCTTTTGTGTATATTTTGTAATTAATGAACTTCTGACTGCTCATTATGCATCTAATTACATGACTACTTGCCAAATAAATGCACATAAAAAACTGATTTGAGTTGAAATTATTTTATTAGCTTACTTGTATAGATCGCACAGTGATCTGAGCAGTAACTATGGCTCGCAAATACGAAACCCAGATGAGCGGTCTGATACGTAGATGTGCGGTTGTTACAGAGAAATATCAGACCAAAAGATAAAAGCATTGACCAATCAGAATGAAGTATTCCTGAAAGCCATGTAACAAACACTCAATATGCTTCGGCCCAATTGAAGCAAGGTATTCACGCCAGTCATCACAGAACACTTCCGCCAATGATCTGCTCCGCTCAAACCTACTGTATGGAGCATGCGCATGTCTACCGGGCTTCCCTCGATATTGTGGCACAGACCACAAAACTGATGCAACCCATTTGATATTATTATTTTAGAAAGACTAGCTACAATGACCCAACCAGAGTAACAAGGAGCCATCCACGTCTTTCCTGTGCCTAAATGGCATTGCAATGTAAATACAAGAGTAAGTACATTAAGGGCTTTAAAGTCTGGACCTCCTAAACTTCTGAACAAAGTTCTCCATCTGTGTAATACATGTTCTGTTTAAATGACGTTTGATATTAGGAAATAAACATCATTTAAACTGGCTCATATAAATAAATAGGCTAATAACTTGAAAAAGTGGGGAGAGAACACTTCCTGAATCTTTTGTTGTTGACAGAATAATTTCACTTAATACGTGACATTATACTTGAAGACCATGAACAAAACATTGTAAGTTAAAAGAAAAGTTGACCCAGTTGACATTAAAAACAGGTTGTTTTTTCTATGTTGGGTCGCAGCTATTGAGAACCACCGACCTACAAAACAGTCTCCCAATAGCAACACCAACCAAACGAAAACAAATACAATGAAATATGATTTCTTCAAACTGTGCATCACAAGTATTAACTCACCTTGACCTCTAGTTTGTGGCTGATGGAGAGAGCAGAGTGCTCCAGGGCTTTGATCACAGAGGCGTACGAGTCGGAGAACTTAGTGTACTTCCCCACAAGAGCGATAGAGCAATGCTCCAACAACCTGTCTGATCTACAACACAAAACCCAATCCAGAAAAAATGTGAATTCTTAGAGCAACTGTGATTAAAAAGTTACTAAACATAATTTGGGTCAATCAACTCATTATCACTCTTTTATCCATGTCAAGGATAGAGTCCTTTTCCTTATTAATGCTCTCTAAAGTAAAATCACAATTCGCAAAATAGCTCATAATTCTGTTCTTACATACATGTAAACCGTCTAATTGAATTGAATGGTGACAATTTATACATAAATGGTTCTGCGCACAATAAACTGGTTCTGCTCGTATTTCAAGAATAAGGTCCAACGTTGTGAGTTTTGATCTGATAAACGTGCATCCATAACAATTCCAAATCAACGTCTGAACTGATCCTGAATGTGTTTCTATCATTTAAACACATGCTAACCTGTCTGACATCTCTTTCCACTTCATGAGCATTCTTCTGGGTCTGGTTTCGATGGGCAGGTCTAGTCTGCGACAGAAGTATCCCACGACACCCTGGTCCTCTAATAGCAGAGGAACTCTGTAGATGGACGAGACATCATGGACACAGATCACCTGCAGAAGATGATAACATTTGTTAAAGAGCTTTTCACATGACTGCAAATGTTGTTGTTATTTGTTCTGGGGAATCATTTTGTTCCATGGGACTTTCTTTCCTCAGCAGATGTGAGGGGTTAATGTTTCACACCAACTCAACAGCTGCTAGTCAAGCGTCTCTCTGGTGGTTTGAAATCAGACGTTCCTGTGGGATCCAGACTCACCTGTACAGGTTCCACATGACAGAACATGGAGATCTTCTCTTTAACTGAGTTATCCAGTGGAGTGGAGCATCGGCACATTATCTGGAAAAGCAAGCACCAGAGAACACTCAGACACACTCATGTTGTTGAATCTGATTACTGTAATTAATGGGAATAAAGTTGCACCTGAATACAGCAAGTTGCACTTGGTCAAAATCACATAAAATACACACAGATAAGTCGCAGTGACAGAGATTGCATGCAATAGGCACTAGGACACGGGAGCAGCTGTTCAGAAACAGATGGCAAGACGTGCTCCGTGAAGATCCCCTCAGGATCTATATGCATCGTATCGTGCAGCATTTGGCCTTATTTTATCTGGAGCATTTGCTTTAAGTAATCATATGTAACAGTTTTTCATATTCTGTATATGTTTCATGAAAAAAAATAAATAAATGCAATACATAAGCCACATCTGTTTATATGCAACTATGCTGTATACATGTTTTACTGCGAGTGTGACGAAACCTTATTATGTGAGTTGTTGTATTTGACAGCAGTCGAGATTTTGTTAAAACAATAATGTCATGATGGGACAGAATATTTTGAATACTCTTTATTTGCTTCTTTAAAGTGCTGCTACCATCTCTATGACTGATGTTTTCATCGGTTTATGAGTAAGCGTATGTTTTGATGTGCAGCGTGTTTGACAGGCCAACATCAATTATGTATATATTGTAAGCAGCTTCAAAAGGTAAGTTTCAGGACCTTGCAGAAGATGAAAAATAAAACAAAAATATAAAAATGCAACTTATGGGGCCTGGGTAGCTCAGCGAGTAATGACACCAACTACCACACCTGGAGTCGCAAGTTCAAATCCAGGGCATGCCGAGCGGCTCAAGTCAGACTTCCTAAGCCAATTGGCCAACAACCAATTGGCACGGTTGCTAGGGTGGGTAGAGTCACGTTGTGTTAACCCACACGTGGTCGCTATAATGTGGTTCTAGCTCTCGGTGGGGCACGTGGCGAGTTATGGTTGAATACTGCGAAGGATAGCGTGAGCCTCCACACACGCCAAGGCGGTAACGCACTCAACAAGCCACGTGATAAGATGCCAAGATTGACGTCTCAGACATGGCGGCAACAGAGATTGGTCCTCTGCCACCAGGATTGAGATGAGTTACTACACCACCATGGGGACTTAAGAGCACATTGGGAATTGGGCATACAAAATTGAGAAAACAAAGCGACTTATTCCGGAAAACACGGTCAACTGACCCAGAGGAGTTCTAGAAATTGCTGGATTTACATTTAATGGCAAGTTACCAATAACAACAGTTGCATAAATTAATATTTTATGATGTGTTCATCAGAACGGTCTTATGTACTGGTCAGGCAATCTGTAATCTTGTTTCATTTTTCATATCAATATAGGAAGGTAACATTTTATGAAAAGCAACTTAAATTGGACAAATATATAAAAAATTAACACCATCCATAAATGCTTCCAATAGATTAATTTCTTAACCATTTTCACAAAATTTGCATGAATCTAATTAATACATCTTACAAATATATACTATAATTCTTTGCTTAATTAAATGTACAGCACTCCATTTAAAGTTTGAATATGGTGCAAATTAGGGCTACACAATCAGAAAAATAACTGACATTAAATCACAGCTGCCTCAATTAACTAATCCTGAAAACTGTCAATTACAGAAATCCCTTTAGGTGTATTTCAGTCATGTCTAAACATTCCATTTGCAATGTGTTGTTGTTGTGCAACATTGAGCAATAAGAAAAATGTCATTATGCTCATAAAAACAATGATGAATCAGTGTTTCGTTTAGTCCAGACTCCAGACACAGACACTGAGGCCATTTACACACTGCAGCTAATTTCAGATGACAGTTCACCTTTTAGACCTTAATCCTGTTCTGTATACACATGGTTCGATAAAAAAAAAAGAAAGAGTGACAACCTCTTTCTACAACTGAATTATCTCCCCAAAAATTCAGGTAGTGACAACTGCATTTTCAAAAATACCACCAGTGTGGTATATAACATAAAACAAAAGGCTGCCAGTGTAAAGATTTTTTCAACTGCCCCGATAATTGGAGATCAGTCTTTCACAATGCTGTGGTGGAATTTTGGCCAACTCTTCTTTGTGGAACTGCTAGTTCAGCCACATTGGAAGGTTAGAGAATGAACTGCCAGCCACATCATCTCAATCAGGTTCATGTCAGGACTTTGACTAGGCCACTCAAAAACTTTCATTTAGCTTCTTTTGAGCCATTCAGAGGTGGACTTACTCCAATGCTTTGGATCATTGTCTTGCTGCATAATCCAGCTGCACTTGAGCTTCAACTCACAGAATTCATGTTTCCCTCAATTATTGCAAGTCGCCCTGGCCCTAAAGCACCATGCTTGACTGTAGGTATAATGTTCTTTTTGTGGAATTCTGTGTTTGATTTATGCCAGATGTAACGGGACCTCGGTCTTCCAAACAGTTCCAATTTTGACTCATCAGTCCACAGAACATTCTCCCAAAAGCTTTGACGAACATCAAGGTGTGTTTTGGCAAAATTCAGATGATCCTCAAATGTTCTTCTGGGTTAGCAGTGGTTTTCACCTCACCACTCTTATATGGATGGTATTTTTGGACAGTGCCTTTCTGATAGTGGAGTCATTGATGCGAGAGAGGCCTGCAGTTCATTATATGTTGTCCTTGGGTTTTTTGTGAGTCGTCACTGTGCTCTTGGAGGAACTTTGGAAGGTCGGCCACTTATGGGAAGGTTCACTAATGTGGTAGCCACTAATGGCTCTCACTGTGGTTCTTTGGAGTCCCAGAAACTTTGAAATAGCTTTGTAACCATTCCCAGACTGATGTATTTCAATCACCTTGTTCCTCATCATTTCTGGAATTTCTTTCAACCATGGCATAATATGCTACAGGGTGAGACTTTTTAGCTAACTTCATGCTACTGAAAAAGTTATATCCAGATGTTGATTTAATTGATCAGGTCTGGGTGTGTCTTGTCCAGCTGAACCCCATTATGAATGCAGTTTCATAGATTTGGTAATTTATTAACTAAGGAACAAATTTACATTTGGCAGATGCTTTTATCCAAAGCGACTTACAGTGCACTTATTACAGGGACAATCCCCCCGGAACAACCTGGAGTAGAGTGCCTTGCTCAAGGACACAATGGTGGTGGCAGTGGGGTTCGAACCAGTGACCTTCTGATTAACAGCCCTGTGCTTTAGCCACTACGCAACCACCACTCACAAATACTTTTGGTATTGGATAACTTTTTTGCTTCAACAAATAATATTATCATTAAAAACTGTACTTTGTTTTTACTCAGATTGCTGATTGTTTTATGTTAGATTTTTTTGAATTTTTGAAACAATTTAGTATATGAGACACAAAAACAGAATAAATCAGGATGGGGCAAATTCTTTTCACAGCACTGTAAATGTAAGTGGACAAAGTTAATAGTGGCCCACCAACCACTATCTGAACTTTTGAAAATTCAGTTGTCTTGTCCGTGTCTGCACGAAAAGCATACTAATCAGCTCGACAAATATAAAACACTGCCATTATAACCAACAATGCTGTCTGCACTCAATACACATCACTCAAGTCCAAACAAAGCAGCAGCAACTTGTCAGCAAACAAGTTTGGATTGTGGTTGGCAAATCAAGTCATGTGGGGCTAAATTTGGCCCCTGGATGGGACTTTGAGTATCTTTGATAAAGTGTCTCACAACTGTAAAAATCTAGAGATAACAGAAATATGGGCAGCAGCTAAATATTTGTGTGAGGCTGAATTTATTCACGATTTGGAACATGCACAGAAATTTTAACTTCATGCTGATCAGCTCTGAAAGCATGACTAACCAGGTCAGGTGACAGTCCCAGTCCTCTGAGCTCTCTCACACTGTTCTGAGTGGGTTTGGTTTTCTGTTCTCCCGTCGCACTGGGCTAAACATCAGAGACAAGACTGTATATGTCACTTACATAACCACAGTACGTTTACATATGATGTGATATATGCTTTGTGTGTGTGTTGGTGTGAACACACGACGCTCACCTGTGGCACCATACTGACGTGAATATTACAGAAATTCTCTCTCTTCACTTTAAACTGGAACTGTCTGAAGGCCTCAATGAAAGGCATGCTCTCTATGTCTCCTACTGTACCGCCCAGCTACACAAAGACAACCTCAGATTAAAAAAAACATCACAAGTTAAATCAATATTTCATCACCTGAGGTGTCCATTTCTTTTCTTACCTCAATGACACACACTTGTGGCTCAACATCATCATCATCTACAGGAACTTTGGCTTGACGCATCACCCACTCCTGAATAGCATCAGTTATGTGCGGCACCACTAAAACGAATGAATATCAATGAGAAAAACAATGACATGCCAACATCTTTCATGTGCCGGTGCACATGTCATGATTTTGTGCACAAGATTTAGTGCATAAAGTGGGGATTATTAAAGGGATAGTTCAAGTGGTCTCTGGTGTGACTTATTCACGTTGCCATGATACAGACATCATTTCACATTTGCCACTCCGATGAGACATCCAGGATAAAAGCACACAAACACACCATTGTTAGTAAAGTAACAGATAAATACAGATCTTAACCAAAATCAACAAAGCTTCTGTACAGTGATCCTCTTCACAGCGCTGCTCTTCCGGCTGTGACTCACGTGCACCAGTTCTCACGTTTCAAATGCCAATGCAATTATGACATACGCGCATACCAATGCAGAATGGAGGCATGATTTAGAGGAAAAATAAAGGTAGTTAAATATTTTGCTTTTTCGCATCAAAAGTGATCATGTTAATTAGAAGACATTAATTGAACAGCTGGAGTCCTATCGATGACGTTTATGCTGGCTGTCTGAGTTTTGGAGCTTGTAAAGTGAACTCCACTTGCATTTTAAGGACCTACTGAGTGAAGATATTTGTATAATTTTCTTCATCACTTTCTATAATTTTGTTCTGGTGAAGAAATAAATTCATACACACCTGGGATATCATGAGGGTGAGTAAATAATGAGAACATTTTCATGTTTGGGTGAACTATCCCTTTAACTATAAATGGGGAATTATCAATTATCGGAATCGGCTACAATGATCTGTTAATTATCGTAACGCCTATAAAGAGTTTTGAATTATTGGCCATTGAATTGGCGGACTCCTTTAAAAACTTTCATTTTCATTATTTTTTGCTTTTGTGAATGCTTATCTATCACCTTGTCCATCTCATGATGTTCAAGCAAATTTATTTCTCATTAAATTAGTACTTGGATTTTTCTTCCAATAGAAAAGGAATTAAAAAGTTTTAGATCCCTCATTTGTAAAACATTCCTTAAAAACTGTATGCATGTTACAAAGTTACAGATAACATCCAGGAGCTGAAGGGATTAGGTGATTTGCCTGATTTTATAGTAGTGGATGACATTAGTGGTGGTAATAGCAATGGTGGTGGTGCTGAGGTTGTAGTGCTGTTTATGATGTTGAAACCAGTAATGCCACTGACAATCAAAAAGTTGAGAGCAAGAAAAAAGCATGAAGAGTCTGTGAGCCAAGTAAAAACACAACACGTGAACAGTGTTGCCAAGTCCACCACACAGGCTATATCCACACCCTCAACATCATCATATGAACAGTCAACACACGGTGTCTCTTCTGTGGTAAATTGGGCAACAAAAAGTTGGCGGGCTGGCACCCTTGGCTTAGAAAGAAAAGTGAAACTATGTGCTCAGGTGGTGGGTGACGAGCATCTATTGGCTCAACTAGCTGCTGGTGACAGTCGATATGGATGCCGTGTATCATCATCATGCATGCCTGACTAGGCTCTATAGAAAAGAAGAAACTGTTGGATGTGATATGACTGAAAGTAATCCACCTCAGGTCATCCGAGCACATTTCCTCAACGAGTTGCTTGAACTCATCAAAGATTACCATGGCTCAGGAGAATCACTGGCAATGGCTGACTTGGCAGCCCTCTATGACAAGTGCATTGCTGGTCTGGAATTTCCAGACATCAAATGCAACACCACATGCCTTCGGGTGGATTTTGAATGCCTGATTTCAGACATCAAAGCAGCAAGAATGAATCGTGGCTGGTCCCTTGTTTCTGATGATGACCTGAGCAAAGCCATCCATGGAACATGCATCAGCATACAGCAGCACTTACATTCAGACAGCCAACAAAGTGAGAATTTCACTGACATCCTAGATCCAGCTGAGATGGGGAAGCAGCAGGCTCTCTCCAACCACTGGTAGCCTTCAAATGATGTTGGTTAGAGTCAGAAACTTTCTATTGAAAGAGAACCTTGAAGCCGGAGAATGTATCTCATGGGCTGCATATTATGCCAGCATCACAGAGCCTACTTCATTCACCCCAGCCAAATCATACATGTTGTCACTATTCACAGAGTCCTCTACCAGCCCCACTATGGTTTGGCATGCAATGAAAGTCCTCTGCCAAGCAATCAACTACCTAAATCCAGGTCAGACACCAGTCATGGTAGCTAATCAACCACTCATCACACTGGCCAAGAAACTTCAGTGGAAGTACCCCCAGACAGAGCTAGGTGAGGACTCCCTCCTGGTAACATTGGGGCCAATGCATACAGAGAAGATGCTGTAAAGCATGTCTGGTGACTGGTTGGATGGCAGTGGGTGGACTACATCTCTTAAAAATAATGGTCTCAACTAGCGGCAAAACTACGTCTTTCATTGGTGTTCACCACATCTGCAGAACCCGGTAAATGCATCAGGTGTCTGTAGCTGCTCTCTATGTGCTCATGAGGAAGGCTTACAATCAAAACGTGGAGAAGCCAATTAATGATGATGATGATGATGATGATGAGCAGAGCGACCTCATCCCTCTGCCCTTTGATGAATGGCTTAAGACACTGTGTGCCTCACATCCCCAACCAGATTTCTGGTTTTAGTCCATGGAGCTGGACATTCTTCAAGTAAGATATGTTTTTCAATTCATAGGTCTCATTCACTCCTTTGTCCAATATACATTCTAAACTCAAAAGTACAGTTCCTCCACATATTCCTAATATTTCATATAAAGCGCATTTTGTTTTGTTTTTACAGTTTGTCCTGTCGCTCAGGAGACTTCTCTCTCTACATGGAGACACTTGATTTTCTGATGCCACGGGTATTCACACTGGTTCATACCCATTATGCCCAGAACCTGCCCATCCATCTCTGTGATATGGCAACACTAGAAGAACAACATCCTGCTCGGTTTGTGGCATTTCAGAATGGTCTCTTCATGGGGCAGAAGCCAAGGCGAGCATTCTCAAAGATTCTGCATGACCAGAAACATGAGCAACTCATTGATTGGCTCAAGAATCATGGTGGCATCATAAAGAACTTGGACGACCCATGCACAGTTCGCCAACAGCAGGTTGTTTGCCCTTAAATGGCTGGCCCAGTCAGGGAATTGAGTCAGAAGAACGGATGCACTGTGAACAGTACCCAAAATTTAAAGCTGACTATAAGGTAATTTTCGGATGTATTGCAAATTGAGAGATAGCCTTATGATTTTCAAATTTGTATTAGTCTTTTTTTCAGGCTGATGTACTGGGAATGATTTCACAATTTACATCACACATTCTGTGCGTGGAATGATCAGCAACGCACACACCTAAAGTATACTTTGGACGTTCATAGTGAACATTTCACTATGAACAACCCCATACACACTATTTAAAATACAATATCATAATTGGATTCTAATTATAATTATCTGTGAACTAATCACCATCAATATTTGCCAAAACCCAATAGTTCCAAAAGCAGATATCAGTGCAGATAAATCTGAAAAACATGAATCGCTTGAGCTCCAATGTATACCGTATCATAAGGTAAACTAGTTGTCAATAGCTGGTCCCTCTCTTACCCTGTACAGTTTTGCCCAGGTAATCTCCTCTACGCTCTTTGTTAATAACTGACTGGTAGATCTTGCCGGTGGTCAGGTTGTTGTCTTTGGTGAGCCGGATGTCCAGAAAGCGTTCATAGTTTCCTAGATCCAGATCAACTTCTCCTCCATCATCCAACACGAACACCTCACCTAGAAAGAACAAAATGCCAGATTAAAATCAGACTACAAAGGCTATGCCCAATCATACAAAATAAATAATGGTTAAATATTGAAATACTTCCATTATGGTAAGTTACAATCATAATTAAGATACTAATACCACTCACACGTATGGTATCGTTTAACAATAATATTCTCAGAAGAGATGAAAGGGGTGTATGATCAGTCCTGTGTGAAGTTACCATGCTCATACGGTGAGAAGGTCCCTGCATCTATGTTAATGTATGGGTCGATCTTGATGGCTGTGACATGTAGCCCGCAGGACTTGAGAATGGTGCCCACACTGCTGGCTATAATGCCCTTTCCAATGCCAGAGATAACGCCACCCGTCACTAGAATATACTTCATACTGCCTTTCAAATGCTGCAGGAACAAATGAGATGAGGGTGATAGAATGTGTTTAATATTATTGGATAAAACACACTTTCATTATATGGAAGAGTGGCAATTCCTCATATGGGAGGCCACATTCACACAAACACATTTCGTTAACATTTATTTTGTTTCCATCGAAAACACTCTACCAAGTGGATGCATTTGAAAACACAGTCTTCACATTGTAGTATGGACAGAAGAAATTGTGATATTTGAAAAACAATGAAGTATTTGTTGTCATGTGCCGCAGTCATGTGATCCATTCAAACTAAAACAATCAAGTTGGCGGCCCATGTTGTTGCACCATTGTTGTGCTTGCTATCTACTTTGATAGCACTGTTAAAGATAAATGTAACTTGGTACAGGAAGTTACTCTCTCCAACAGAAAGCACTGCTCCTGAACTGCCTGCATCGGCTGGTTTGCAGTCCAGCCATTACTTCGGTGTAGGGCTGAAACTAACGATTATTTTGATAATCGATTAAGCTAACGATTATTCGACAATTATTGTAAAGATTAATCATTAGCTCTTAACCGATTATTCAGCTTGTGCCCTGAATAAAAATGTTGTACTAAACGTGCTTACTAACAATAAAGAGGACTAAATGATCTTTTAAAAATACCTCTAAATGACATTCACTGAATTAAAGGGGAAAACACTTTATTAAGTTTAATTCAGTAAAGAAATTCACTGTAAAAACAACTATTGTTATCCAGTGTTTATGTTTTGTTTTCCATTTAAAATTGTCTAAAATCCTTAAAACAAGATAAATTTACTTGAGAAGCCACATATAAGATTTTTAGACTTGCTTTAAGAGAATTAATCTTAAATATAAAAGTGTATTTTGTATAATATTTTTTATAAATCACCTGAAGCTGTTTGCAAAGCTTAGAGAGCATCTAGACTGAGCCGTTTAATTATTCCTCTCATCAGTCAGACGCGAACTACAGTGCTGCTCTCACGCATCATCATTACAGTTTAATGTGATCTCATGTTACATTAAATGAGAGTAAACGACTATTCAACAATTTTTTATTGTCGACAACGTTGACTAATCGTTTCAGCCTTACTTCCGAGACTTAGCCAGGTCATTATGTAACACATCTGCATAATGCCCACTTAAGTGCTACTTGTTTTATGGTAAGGGTCTTTACATTTCTGAAACACGTTCTAAGCGGTTTACCATTCACAACAGACTGGGCCAGCTGACCAATCAGAGCAGACTGGGTTTTTTGGAAAGGGAGGCTTTAAAGAGACAGGAGCTAAAACAGAGCGTTTCAGACAGAGGGTGAAAAGAGGTGCAGCAGCAATGAACATTATGAGAAAATATTGAACATTAAAGCATGTAAACCTATTCTAGTAGACCCCCAAAATAAAATTATGAACCTGTAAACAAGCATAATATGGGCTCTTTAAAATACATCTACAGGTACACCTCCAATTCAGAACACCTGTCAGAAGCTAATTGGCTAAAGGCTTGACATAATTTTCTGGAATTTTTCAAGCTGCGTAAAGGCACAGATAACTTAGTGTATATAAACTTCTGATTGTGATATAGTCAATTAAAAGTGAAACGATCTGTCTGTAAACCACAGCTGGAAAAATGACTTGTGTCATGCACAAAGTAGAAGTCCTAAAACGACTTGCCAAAACTATACTCTTGATAATATAAAATCTGAGGAGTGGTTAAAGATTTTTTGTTTTAAATGTATGTAAACTTCTGACTTTAACTGTACATATAAACATATAAATGTTCAAATCTGACATAAATAAGAATTTATACCTTTATTTCCTTGTTTATAATTGTGTTAATTTATTTCCACATGTATTTATTCCCTTAATTATAAATTTTTACATAGATTGGTTATATGCATTTATTTCTTCATGTATACATTAAAATACATTCATAATTATACATTTCCACATTTATTTATTTCCACATGTCTTTGTTCATATGGTAATGAGGGGGCATGCTTTATAACTAAGGCATAGCAGTGGAACTCAGAGTGCTCCAGAGTGGAGCTTGGAGGCCACAGTGACATCCTGTGTTTAATACACCCTCTGGGGTGTGAGGGTATTTTGGGCCCTGGAGAAGTTTTGACATGCCTTGACATTTGTGCTTTTTTCAGTTGCTTAAAAACACATTAATGGCTAAAGTCTGATAACACTGTATTCAGCACAAACTGGGCAACAATAATATGCGTGTAATGGTTGTATTTTTGAGAAAATAACGTTTATGGATGGTTTTTGAAAAAACAAACATTTTAAGTCTTTGAAATAAGGCCATATAACACATAATAAACATATGTCAACAAGCCTTTTGAGAACTGGATTTTGTCAATCAATGAGGAATGTGACAGAAAGAGAAATAATGTGAGGAGACTTAATGAAAAAAAACAAAGTTTTAAGTTAAAAGAAGTAATCTGACTATACATTTTCTTTACATTGACTTTTCTTAATTTTAAACCTACAATACCGTTTAAAATAAGTCTCTTCTGCTCACCAAGGCTGCATTTATTTGATCCAAAATACAATAAAAACATTGATATTTTGAACTATTTTTACAATTTAAAATAATTTTTTTACAACCTGCAAATAATTGACTGGCAGTATTAATATAGTGGCTAGCACGTAAGTGATAAGTACTACTGATGTTTGTTTAGCTATTTATTTTATTTATATTGTCAGCAATTGACTGATACTAGTCATTTGAGTTTAGAGCATCATTAGAGTGAGTTAACAATGGCATTTTTAAAAAACATTTTTTTTACAAAAGGCAATAGTGATAGCAATTGTGAAATGCTAAGTACAATCTTACTTCGACAACTCCAACTGGTGAGCAAACACTAGCATAATTTAATCAAGAACATCTATTCTCCAATGTGGAAACCAAACAATAAATGTACAATCACATACATCCTTATGGGGTCAGAAACGTAATATTACTTCTTGAGATAATATTAATACTGTTGGAGATAATACATATAAATCTAGGCCCTTTCCTTAAAGGCTTTACTGCCTATAATTTAGTAATTTTAACATATACAAAAATGTATCATGGTAACAATAGTTTCTAGTTAGACTATAGTTACTTTGAACTCACAATAAATATTGAATATCCAACAGTGTAAAGATACATTCAGAATCTGAATTACAAATTTTTTTATATAAAATTATATTTTATGATATTTAGTAACTATGGTATATTGCTATAAACTCGGGAATTCAATAACATTAACATCAAACGGTACCTTTTAACATGTAATCATCATTTAGAACATCATATTCATGCATCCATATACAGGGGTGCACATGTGCAAACAAAGGCAACGTTTATATACTACAGCTATAAATGCTACAAACACAGCAAAGAAAAGGCTCGCTTTATTTATTTGTCATACAGTTGAAATACTCTTGTTGTCTTTGTATATGGTTCACACACAGACTTGTTGATTCTCCCAAAACAAAGCTAAAAAAAATATACAAGGAGCAGACTTTAACTTACCTGATTAGTTGACGTTTAGTTGTCTATGCGCGAAGTTTATAAATACTTTACTGTCCTTTTAAGACAGATGACAGCACTAGACCTCTAAAAAAATAAACGCGTAATTGTAAAGCGGTAATAACAATGTTTTAAATCACACTTAATCTCCTGCATCAGCACGTGGTGCTCCACGTACCCCCGCGCATCCGGATGCGCGCGCTCACAGCGAAATCATGATGAATATTAATTATGTGACGTAAGGTTCGACCAATAGGCAGGCGCTTTTCACAGGTTTGCAGGGCGTTATTTTTTCCCCCATCTGTGTTCTGGCAACTCCCGCCATTGGTATATTTAGACGTCAAATGATTGGACGAATGTTGTCTGACGACATCAGCTTGATGACGCCTTCTGATTGGATGGTTGTCGATTCTATAACTTCTGGCGCTTTGTCGTTTTGTCTTTTTATAAAAAAATAAATGGCTGAATAAATGTACTGGAAAGAAAATAGTTAGTTAAATGTGACATATAACATTGTCCTGAACAATAATGAGTGTGATGAATATGATTTATTTATTTATTTATTTTTGCCTGGCTCCCACATCTACCGTTTGGTTTCATTGTATGCCAAATATAAGTAACCGTCACTTGTTTTTACATTTTTTGTTGAAATTAACTATTTCAGACTTTTCTGAGAATGCTGTGGAAAAGAAATACATTATTGCGTAGAGATGGATTGTGAAGTATTTCAGATTAAGATAGAAAGAAGACCGTATGGAAATTTTATTTTATAAGGAGAAAAAATTAGATTAAGTGTCTTTAGTTACAGAATCACCAATTTGAAGCCAGGCAGCAGAAATTTATTTATTTATTTATCTTAATTTTTTTGTCAAAGTCCTGACTTCAATAGGCCAATTGCTAAGTGCAGTGAATTGATGGTAAGCACATTGTCACCCCTGGAACTGAAAATATTTCAAGGTCATTTTTAAAGCAGAACTTGAATTTATTACATAATATATGGAGGCAGACGCATTAATATAATTTTAAGACAGCAAGGTTGGAAAAAAAAACATTTTTAATTCACAGTTGAAAGTGTATTTCTCACTTTTCTGTAAGATAAGAAATACCAAAAATTATTTCTTACCATATTCCTAGAAACAGATGTACAGCTCCTTTTTGTACCATAAAGCCACACTTTCACTTTAGTGAAAAGAAAAGGACTTAAATATTGATCTGCTTCTCACCCACATCTATCATATTACTTCTGAAGACATGGATTAAACGCTGGAGTCTTGTGGATTTCTATAATGCTCCCTTTATGTGCTTTTTGGAGCTTTAAAGATCTGATCACCCATTCACTTGCATTGTATGTACCAACAGAACTGAAATATTCTTCTAAAAATATTAACTTGTGTTCTGCAGAAGAAAGAAAGTCATACACACCTGGGATGGCATGAGGGTGAGTAAATGATGAAAGAATTTCCATTTTTATGTGAACTATCTCTTTTCTTTATGATAAACATGTAATTTACATGACTTTAATTGCATAATTAATTAATGATAAGAAGTTAAATAAAAGAAGTGACAAAGGATGTCACATATCGTATATTGAGCTGTATGGAATATACTGTATAGTAAATAGGTCTATCAGTTGTATAGGACAGAAGAGAATAAACACACAACTGCAACCTACCTGGAGTATCTAGAAGTGCTCAGAGACATGACCAAGAAGACTGAAACAAGACCACCACTGAATATATTCACAAGTTGAAGCTTCAAGATTGGGCAAAAGAAACACAAAGACAGATATTTTCAAAGGTTTTATGGACAGATGAAATGAGAGTGACTCTTGATGGACCAGATGGATGGGCCCGTGGCTAGATCACTAATGGACACAAGGCACCACTTCGAGTCAGGTGCCAGCATGGTGGAGGAGGGATACTGGTATGGGCTGCTATCATTAAGGATGAGGTAGTTGGACCTTTTCGAGTTGAATATGGACTGAAACTCAACTCTCAAACCTTCTGCCAGTTTCTGGAAAGTACTTTCTTCAAGCAGTGGTACAGGAAGACGTCCTCAGCATTCAAGAAGGCCATGATCTCTATGCAGGACAATGCTCCATCACATGCATCCAAGTGCTTGGCTAGCCAGCAAGGACCTGAAAGATGCCCAAATAATGAGTTGGCCCCCTTCCTCACCTGACTTAAATCCTACTGAGAACTTGTGGGCCCTTCTTTACAGTGAGGGAAGACAATACACCTCTTTGAGCAGCATTTGGGAGGTTGTGGCTTCTGCTTCAATGAAAGTTGATTGAGAACAGATCGAGAAACTGACAGACTGCATGGATGAACTCATGGCAGTTATTGAAATGAAGGGTGGCTATATTGGTCACTGAATATTTTTAAAAGGCCAAAATGGTTATTTAATTGTCATTTTGTGTTACTTATTTGTTGCACCAACTCTAAAGATTGAGAATAACAACTGAGTTGGGAGAATTTAGTTTTGTAATTTAGTCGCCTAATAATTGTGCACATTTATATATTCCCCTGAGAAAGACAAAACTCACTTTTTCTTTGTTAAACTTTCAGGTTTGAGGTTCAATAACATTTTGGATTGACTGAGAGCATTGTGTCTGTTCAACAAAAAAATGAATCCTGAGGAATACAAAAGAGTAAAGAGCCATGATTAGAAAACAACAAACACTTTTCCTTTTTTAAAGAAAGAAAGAAAATGAGAGAGCACTCAAAATGCCATGTCTACAGCAGTGGTGGTTCTAGAGGGGGGCCCTGACAGAAGCCTGGCACCTCTATTTGCCCCTCCACTCATAGTCCCCCACCCCCCGTTGGGCGATATAACAGCCTTGTTCTTAAAACACTCTGGTCAGGTTCAACTTGCAATTAAAACAATTCAATTATTTTTTTAAAGCTTAATGTTTGTACCTTCATCTTAATCTATTGATAGTCTTCCTATTAAAGAAACTGTTAACTATTTGGGTATTATTATTTCCAAAAGTCAACAGAATAGAATTTCTTAACTTTAATAAAAAACAAATATAATATCTGGATGCTATAAGAGACTTTTCCCTTAGAAGTCAAGTTCTTCTGTTGAAAGCAGAAGGCATTTCAAGACTCACTTATGTTGCTTCTTCAATACATTTAGACACCAAAACAATTATTGACCAGCTACTATACATTTTTTATGGAAAAACTGTGTGGCAGGGCGGAGGGCGGGGCCGGGTCGTGATCCTACACACCCAGTCCTGTATTAGGCTAATCAAGCCTCCCGAGAGGGATAAAGGTCGACTGCAGAGGATCGTGCGGGAGAGAGAGATAGTTTACGGAAATGTCTTTTAAGTTTGTCATTAAAACTATTATTTATATTATCAAGCCGGTTCTCGCCTCCTCCTTTCCATTGATCCTGAAACTGCGTTCACTATATTCATAAATCCGGGCTCTTTAACTCTTTTAAAAATGTTGGCCTTGATTTGTTAGATTTTTACATTTTGAATAACACCTTCAAAATGAATTGACTAAAATACTGTTTAAAAACCTCATCCTCTATGTGGAACTTAGCACAAGATTATATATATAAAAAAATGGTTTGACAAAGGGATATTTCTGGTTTGTCAGCTCTTAAACTCTCAGGGATATCTCATGACTTAAGATAAATTTATTTTGCACTTTAAGTTTCCTGTGAATTTTCTCATGTATTTTGTGCAATTCATATAGGTGTTATTTCTTTATGCAGAGGTGTAAAAAATCTACTGCCTTGCCCTTAATCAACCCAGCCGATACTGTGTGTGGTAAAATCTGTGTTTTACAAGTCAGAAACAAAAACAAAGCAATTTGTGTCCACTAAATCATATACTTTTGTTTATTGGCCAAATTTGTTAGTGACATTAATTAGGAAAATGTATGGTTATTACCTTAAACATTTTTTGTCACAAAGTAAAATAAATTTATTTTAGCATAATACACAAATTTTATCCTGTTAAACATTTTCTTTGTAAGTTTATGAAGGATATTGATTAAATTGTTATTTTTGCTCTTTGCAACTGGAAACTGTGCCCCACCTTTTCTGGCATTGTAGCTATATGAAAAGCTTGTGGAAAGAGATATCTATGCTTATAATTGAAAGACTTTGTTTTGCTCTTTGAAAATGTAAATTTGTGTTATTTAAAGTATGATAAAAGTCTTAAAAATTAGGCAAATTGAATTAATCTAATCATTTTACAAGTTAGGTATCACATACATATGTGTAAGTTTTCCAATAAGAATCCCATTTTCCCAGTAGCTTTTAAAGAAATTGAAAATGATGTGTCTATTATTAAGGATAGTACCAAACATAGTATAAAGACTGTTATTTATGTGCTTTTTATAAGATCTTTAAGTAATACTTCATGTCTTGTGTTTATTTGTGGATTCACTTTTATTATTATTATTATTATTATTATAATGTTTTTAAAAAAATAATAATTTAATGTGACATGATGTGTTGTAATGTTGTTCAACGCATAGTAAAAAAAAAAAATGATTAGGGCAGACACTGACATGCTTCACTGTGCCGTGTTACATACCATGTTGCAATACGTGTTAGTGAAATTGAACACAAATCACCACTGCCTAGACCCTTCACTGACACGCGTGCTTTACGTGACGTCTTGTCTAAGTCTCGACATGATACAACATTTAAAAAATCAAGCCGTTGAGTGACATGTTCAGTGAGATAAGTGTGTGATGGAAAGTCATAATTTTGTGGTAAATTGAAAGCCATAGTTGAACAGTTCTCACTTCTCGTAGTGGATCAGACTACTTTGAGATCAAAGGTAGATATCACAGGATTCACGTTCATCCGCTGTTGCTGATAAAGTTTGTATAATTTCAATTCTGTTGCTTTAAAATGAAGATAATATGATGAAAAAGACACTCAATGTACCTGTTATTTCATTTCCCCCATAAGATGTGTCTTCCCATAAAAAATCGAACATTTTAGAAGAGAACAAAATGTCACAGTTGTTGAAGCCAATGAGCATTAAGCAGTGTCATCAGCAAGTCGTTTCCCATCATGCCTTTATTCGGCGAAGTCAGGGAGGGAGAGCAACTGCGCTCGACTGCTCTGCCTGGCCGTCCACCTTGGCATCACAAAAGTTTTTTGGCATACGTCAGCATGACATGGCAAGGCGGACCACACTCGGACACATTTCTAACCGACATGCACCTCGCAGTGATCACTGGTGATCGGTGCTGTGCAGATATTGCTCATCTCGAACAAGCCTAATAATTCACAGTTTGCAGATACCATACAAATATCCGGGGAGATCTGTAAACTGATACCTACCTGTTGCAAAATATTCAGTGACTTCTCATATAAAAAATACATTTATTTTATTACATTTAAAAATACATTTTATTGACAACCATATTTCCTTACAGGTGTGAGTCTTGAAATGTCCTGTTCATACAACAGCTTACCGTAGACATTTGAATGCTGTCTGAATGAACGAATAACTGAAGTTAAGCTCTTATTCTAACAGCTGTTACCATAGTGAGAGTGACTAAAAGATGGCAAAGTCCATAACACCGGTATATCTTATAACAGCTGCTGCCGCATTATTAAATAAACAAGTCCAATTGAGGCACAAGCTCATCCATCAGATTATAATTAACCGTCAGCGGCTTTGAATGCTATATAACCATGTGCAGAGCGCAGCTTTTGTGTAGCACGGTTCGTGCACATGAGCAGCCAGTGGAAGACAGCGGCTGAATGTTTGGATGACACACAGCTCATTTCTTCATCTCCATGAGTTCATAAAACCCCACATGAAACACTCGAGACACATGTGTGTACAGTGCAGCGTCTCTCTCACTGTTCATTGCATAACTAACAACTAGTTGTCCAGTACGGTTGCACTCACACAGTCCAGTTGTGCCGAAAATACGGTTGTGAGATATGAAAATTTGTGGATGTCAGTTTGGTTATAGAAGGCAGTTGTCACACCTGTAAATAGCCATCCTATGTGTGAACACAACTGTATTAATCACGCAAAACAGGTTTATCAACAAATTATGACTTGAGGGGTCAAGTCATAACACAGTCACTTCCTGTTCCTGTTGCTCCTGGTGCCTAGCTGGCACCTAGCTCGAGTGTGTGTTTGTAGCCTGCTAGCTTTTTTAGCATCTCTTATATATCTGTTTTCAGATTTTAATCTCTGTCATTTATCAGAGCGCATCAGGTTTTTTACTACATTATTCTCTTATCGCAATTCAACTGCGTGGATTTTTCTGCATGTATCTCCCTTCAATTTTTATAGTGATTGAACTGCGTGCATTTTACCGTGCACATCCGTTTTGGATTGACAACAAACTAGGGATTCAAATTGATCAAACCCTCAAACCCTCACGGCTCAGGAACAACCAACAACAACAAAGAATTTCGGTATGGCATCCACTAATGTTATTGCCTCCTGCATTACATGCTACATGTTTACAATAGCTTCTTCTGTCAGCAGTGAGGGATTTACAAGTGATAAATAATAAGTCAGTGAGAAAGAGAAGCCGGTAGATACTGTTTCAGATGCAGATAGTACAGCGAGCAACACACACACACGCACACACACACAGAAAGCTTGCAGTGTGACAACATGAGCCCTGAAAGGAGTGGCCAATAGCTACCTTACTATTTACTATTTCTAGGCAACAGACAGTATATACCCATGCAGGATTCAGTAAGCAGCAGTACTCAAATTTGAATAGCCTACAAACGGTCATTTGATTTCAAATGACGAACAAAGATGACAACAGCTCGGCCACCTGAACTGAACCGAAGAAAAAAACGACGTCAAAAACAGCCACTTTTTTTTTATTAATTACGGTCATTAGTGTGGGCCCTGAGCACTAATTATGCGCCTAATTATGTATTCCGCGTTATGTACAGAAAAAGCCGGTGAAAGCGCGCCTCTATTTTGTGCTGAAAATTCTCCGCCTCTTAAAAGCATGTGTAACGAAGCGGCTCTCCTGGCATATCCTCCTGGTGAAGTGGCAGCAGTAATCCGAGCAAGACGAAGACATAGGCTAAGGAGAAGAGCTGAAAAGATTTTTGCGCAGGCCGCCTGTTGAGTACCTCTGAGTAATGCCCCCCATTTTTGCCTGAGCGCCCCCCTCTCTGCTGCCTCATTCACACCGCCCCCCAACACTGTCCAAACGCCCCATAGGGGGCGGTACCGCCCCCGTTGAGAAACGCTGGTTTAGTACATTTCCAAACATGGTGTTCTGTTCCTTACATTTCTCACAGACTGCAAGTGAAAGCTTCATCAGATAAGTCTTTTCCCCAAAACATAGAGATAAGATGTACTTTCATCAAGTGGAACTTAACAATATCTTCTCCAAGCTCAGAGTGTCAAAAATGTAGAGTCAGGAATAGAATGCTGATGACCTGTGTTAGGCCTAAGCAGACTTGGTGAACAGACAGAGAGAGAGAGAGAGAGAGAGAGAGAGAGATATATATATATATATATATATATATATATATATATATATATATAGGCATACATCTTCAAAATAGCATTTTATCGAAATATATTGTAATGAAACAATTCTACTTAAATCACAAAGGAAAAATGCTGGTTAATAGTTGATATCAGGATGAAGGTGAAGGTAAATATACACCCCTTCAACTGAAACTTGACACTCAAAATGGAGAATAAATGTTAAAATTAAGATTTATATAATGTGTCTTTGTGCAAGATGAAGGTAAAGATGGAAACTTGTTAGTCTTTAATGTTCATGGGACGTCAAATGTAACTCTGAACCTGAGAAAAGGCCAATGTCAAGTTGGCAGACAGAATTTGCATACTGGTATAAAGGGAAGCGGGGCAGCGAGTGCCAGTCAGAATTTTTCTTCAGAGCTTGTGCAACAAGCAAGCTGAAGTTCACCACTGTTTCACTCACCTCTGTCAGCGAGAAGCATTGCTGTTGGATCTACGGCGCGTTTCCAGCTGGCGTTCTCTCTTTGCACGCTGTGCAGTCCCTGCCCCTGGGAGCTTCAACAGCGCTTTTCACTGTTAAAAGTGTGTTCTCCTCCTAAAAGAGTTTTGATTTCTCTAAAAGTGTTTTCCACTCACAAAAGAGCAATACACAGCGGCGTTGAACGTCCTTTTCAGGACGCGTCTTTTTCAAGATGCCTTTCCACCCCTGTGTTGTTCCTGGATGCGGTCGATGTCTCTCCAAGACCGAAGGCCACAGACGCTGCCTCGTGTGCTTGGGCAGCGATCACACTGAGGCGGCGTTCGTGGATGGCTCATTTACTCATTGCGAGAACATGACCATGGCAGCGTTGTGGTTGCGGCTCTCCTTCCTCAAGGTGAATGCCACTTCAGCCGCCCCCGGCGTCGCTCCTTCTTCCCACGGGATTGAGGATGACCCGGCTGGCGATGAAGGCGATATGGGGATAACGACGGGCTCGGTTTGGCTGGGTAAATCCCCACGAACCCCCGCCCCCGACATGCTCGCTCGCTCGCTTCTGTCCGAGCTCGGGATGAGTGCGGATCGCCTCACAGCCAGCCGGCATTTTCCCTTGAGCCCCTGGACTTGTAACAAATTAAATTAAACAAAGCAATAATAAAAAACACACATCTTACTAGCTCAAGGTTGTAAGCTGAAAGCTTCATCAGATTTGGCTTTTCCCCAAAACATAGAGATAAGATGTACTTTCATCAAGTGGAACTTAACAATATCTCCTCCAAGCTCAGAGTGTCACAAATATAGAGTCAGGAATAGAATGCTAATGACATTGGCGTCTGACACGGAAGACTCGACTGGGTTGCCGCCTTCGGGCCAGGCCGCCCAGTCTGAGGCGGACGTGCAGATGGCTGACATGCTTGCCGGTACCGTTCTTCCCGGTAGTGCATGACGAGCTGACGCGGTTGTGGAGGGCACTTTTACTGCCAGTAACCGACCCCTCCGCTCGTCCGCTCTCACTACCCTGGATGGCGGGGCGGTCCACAGGTACACGAAGTTCCCCAGGTGGATAGGGCAGTTGCGAGCGTCCCGTGAACGCTGCCACCTGGCGGGACTGCCCGGTACTCCCCACCAGAGCATGTAGGATGACGTCATCATTGACCTCCAAAGCCTACAGCGGCACCGGACAGGCCGCCTCTGCCCAGCATGCCATGGCTCTCCTGCAGGTCCATCAAGCCAAGGCACTTAAAGATCTGCACCTGGGTAGTTCCGACTCTGACGTGCTGCAGGAACTGCGCTCTGCCACTGATGTTCTGAGCAGCTCTTTGTCTGCTTTGGTGGACAGCGGAAAGGGAACGCCGTCTCCAAACAGAGGTTAACTGGGTCGTTGATGCTAATTCTTTAGCTTATCACACCCAGGCCGTGGCTGCCCCCTTGCGGGTTCGAGCACACTCTACGAGAAGTGTGGCATCCTCGTGGTCACTGGCCCATGGCACCTCCTTAGCAGACATCTGCAGAGCAGCAGGCTGGGCAACACCCAATACCTTTGCCAGATTTTACAATCTCAGGGTTGAGTCGGTCTCATCCCTTGTTTTGTCAGGTCCGAGCCAGTAGAACTCAGTAACGCAGCACAACCGACCGGGTGTTCCGCTTGCACATAATATATTATTATTATTATTATTTTTTTAATAATTGTTTTTTAGATCCTTGTCTGATGGAAGATTATTTTCAATAGCTGAAGAATGCTGACTGCCACTGTAAATCAATACTGTGGACTTCTATTTATTTATATGTTTTTTTACATTCTGTAGTATTACATAATTGTATTACTAAACTGAAACAAGGGATAAATGGAGCTAAATATCTTCACTCTAAAATAATATTCCTTCAGGAAACACATTTATTGAGAGACAAAGTTATTAAACTATGTAGAAGATGGCCAGGCCAAGTCATAGCAGCACCATATGTTTCACACTCAAGAGGGGTAGCTGTGCTGGTACATAAATCGGTCTCTTTTCATATCCTTAAAACTAAACGTGATCCATTGTGTAGATACATTATTATAAATGGTAATATGCTTAATGAATATTGCCATCTTGTTAGTGTATACGGCCCTAATACGGATGAACCACAATTTTTTCACAACTTATTTTTGACCTTGGTCTCATAACAGGGGAGCTTAATAATCACCAGTGACTTTAATTGTACTTTGAATAGTACACAGGTATTGACACTTCACTTTTGCAATCCAGGATCATAATTAATATGTATTTTCAAAAATATTCTAGAATAGACTATTTTCTTATTTCAAAGGGCTTGGTTGATTGCGTGTCTAATTGTAGATATAGTAATTAATTAATTATACTTTAAGAAGCGTAACCAAAAGCCCACCTAGATGGCATTTAAACATAAAATTACATAAAGTTACATAATCCAGAGTTTGTCTATTTTATTGGAAATGATTTTAAGATGAATACAAACCAGACGTCTGCCTTAATAAGATGGGAGCCATTTAAAGCCTATATTAGGGGGCAAAATGTTCAGCTTTACCAGTTCTAAGACAAATAAGTTAAAAAAATTATAGAATTGGAACAGAATATCAAAGAAGTAGAAGAATACATTTTCAAACAAGATACACCTGAACTAAGACACAAACTCTTGCTACACAAAGCAGAATTCAATAATATCTGTACTAATAAAGCTATGGCAAGTATACCTAGGCATAAAAAAAGCATATAATGACCAAGGAGAAAAATCTGGGGGATTATTGTCATGGTGAATAAAGGCACAACAAAATGAAAGAGTAATTAACAAAATGTAAACTTTAGATGGACAATGGACCACATCCCCTTAATTAAGAGCATCAATGTTTTGGTTTTCGAACGAAAATTCTACCCCTTGGTTAAGGATTACGGCAAGTACAACTGCACAATTGCCATCTGTATCTGTATTCTGCACCATTGCCCAAACTGAAAAAAAGCCACTTCTAATCCATTGTGGTATGGTATGAAGTTTTAAAACATCTTGGTGAGACTCCATAATTATCACGATTTACCACTATAAGAGGAAACACTCATTTCACCCCAGGGATGCATGATCAAGGTTTTAAAATTTGGTCAACAAAAGGTTTAAGTAAGGTGGCAGATTTATACAGTAATGTATACATCTAATCATCTTAGATTTCAGGAATTAATGCACAAGTATGATTTACCTAAAACCCACTTTTTTTTTCTTTTTTTTTTTTATATCTTCAAATTAGACATTTTATTAATAAGGTACAGCATTATTCACTTCTCTTGCTGGATCTGTCTAATATAGAAAAAAAAAAATCATAATACACCACTTTAATGATGGTGGATAAATCTCCTTGTTCTACAGACTAATTACCAATTACAACTGAAACTAAGCATCTGGCATGGTGTCAAGATTTAAAAGAGGATACAACAGTAGATGAATGGCAGAGTACATGTTTAAATGCCCAGATCCAGACTACTAATACAAGGTTTAAGCTTGTACAAATGCAATACAAATGGATTATGAGAGTATATATAACTCCAGAAATACTTCATAAATGTAACCCCACATTCCCAACCAATGTATTAAATGTAACTCAGAGAAAGGAACTTTATATATCATTGCTTATGGAATTGTCCTCAATTGCAGTCCAAAGTTTTTGGGAAAAAGTTCTAGATTGTTTGTCTCTGGCGGTGAAACAAAATGTCCCCAAATGTCCTAAACTTTGTAGTCTTAATATTTGCCCTGCAACATGTACTTAAACTAGCTCTTTTGTTTATTACAAGCAAAGCTTGTAATCTCTAGATACTGGAAAAACTTAGAATGCCCTAATAGTAATAAATGGATTGAAGAGTTATATTAATGTTTGACTATGGAAACACTCAACTATATTGTTAAGGGAAAACCTGAAAAATTCAACAACATATGGAATCGTGTATGTGTTTGTGTGTATGTGCGTTTGGTTACAGACTGTTAATTACAAGGGTATTATGCTATAAATGTGGTTTATAAGGACAGTATTGCTAGTGTCCCCATAATTCAAACAGCTTAACATATTAAATTATGTTTTATTAAAAATGTTGAAAGTTTTTTGTGAGGGTTAGGGGATAGAATCTATATTTTGTATAGTATAAAAATCATTATGTCTATGAAGAGTCTTCATAATTACAGCTGCACCAATAGTGTGTGCTTCTTATTTAGTGGTTATTTCAATAAAAATCAATAAAGACAGTGTTAAAAAAGATAGTTCTATTTGCTTAAACTTTGGAGTTTATTAACTTAAATTTGATGTAACTTATTGCCTCATTTTGTTGAGTTGTGCTTACGTATCAGGGTTAACAGATAATGCAGATAATTGTTGATTTGTTATCTTGTATTCCAGTGTTTATAGGCAGATGGCAGTGTTCCCCACATTACTCCACAATTCATCAATACACTGACCTTTAAACACGCTGCCTGCACAGTATTAGTACTCCTCTGAGTTGCGTTCACTCGGTCCAGCTAAGTAGGCCTGGCTTGACAATCAGAAAACTTGTCTTTATGTTAGTTGACTGTTTCAAGATTGTGAGCAGCCATTCAATTCATAGACAAATTATATCTTAGAGATAAATTATAGATCCACAATTAAAACTGATATTAAACCATCACAGGTTCTTCAAGGCATGTTGTAGAATTGCAACATCTTGAGATGCTAGGCAGTAAGTTAGTCTCAGTCACCAGTTGCATCTTTTTTTTTTATTCTAATAAAAGTAAATAGTGAATGAGGTTGCCTAATATCTCCTTTTGTGTTCCACTGAAGAATGAATATGGTCATGTTGTTTTGGAACAACAGAAGGGTGAGTAAATGATGACAAACGTTTCATCTTTGGATTAACAACTTACCTCTGCACAAACACATTCATAGAGCTCAAAACAGCAGGACGAAGTTCACTGGAGGGCACAGGGTTCATCTTCAGTCATATAAACAGTTCGACTGAACTCAACTGTTGTAAAGCTTGTTTTTTCAGTAGTTTTCTCCAAGAACATGCTGTCCTGGTTAACCCCAGTCAGATGGTTTTTTGATATCCCGTGATGTCTCATTAAATATGTTCTATCTTGTGAGGGATAGATGGGGACAGACAGAACAAGCAGTGCCTGCTAGTAGTGAGAATTTTGATTCAAGGTGACATGCAGATAACCGTAACCCAAAAAATGAAAAGACACTTAGCTCGTACTTGAATGAAAAAATAACCAAATGATAATGCTAAAATAAAAATGGACACAAACTAGTTTAAAAATGAAATACAAGGGACATATATTTATTGAATGATTTTATAATTTTTAACATGTTTATTATGTATTAAAAGATTTATTTAAATATTAACATTTATTTAAAGATTTATATTTGGCCTTCCATCAAGGCCGTAGATTTGCTTGAGTGTGAAGACCGCAATTGTAGGTGTTTTTATTATTAGTCAGGTTACCCCCCGCCCATCCCCCCTGGAATCTACACCCCTGCCTTCCATACAGAACTCGTTTTATTATCTTTATTAAATTTAGCATGTCTACAAATCTACCATAGAAGCTTCAGTGTTTAAGCATCATAAGGATTGTCTCTACCAATTATAACTAAGCAGATCTATTGTCTTCCCAGCAAACAATAGAAAAAAAACAACAATAGCATGAATAGATATGACCTGCTCCATAATTTTGAGTCACTTTGACCTAGAAACACATTTTTTTTTTTCTGCACTGTAGTAAACAGGAAAGTGTTTAAATGATTATATCAGCCTAACATTTTAATTGTTAATAGGAAACATAATAATCATTATTGCTGTTAATCGATTACATTTTTTAATCAAAATAATTACACAATGTGCTGATTCATTAATCAAATTAATTGTAATTAATCCCATTTGTAAATTTGTTAATTCCCTCAAATAATATACACTCACCTAAAGGATGATTAGGAACACCATACTAATACTGTGTTTGACCCCCTTTCGCCTTCAGAACTGCCTTAATTCTACGTGGCATTGATTCAACAAGGTGCTGAAAGCATTCTTTAGAAATGTTGGCCCATATTGATAGGATAGCATCTTGCAGTTGATGGAGATTTGTGGGATGCACATCCAGGGGACGAAGCTCCCGTTCCACCACATCCCAAAGATGCTCTATTGGGTTGAGATCTGGTGACTGTGGGGGCCATTTTAGTACAGTGAACTCAATGTCATGTTCAAGAAACCAATTTGAAATGATTCGAGCTTTGTGACATGGTGCATTATCCTGCTGGAAGTAGCCATCAGAGGATGGGAACATGGTGGCCATAAAGGGATGGACATGGTCAGAAACAATGCTCAGGTAGGCCGTGGCATTTAAACGATGCCCAATTGGCACTAAGGGGCCTAAAGTGTGCCAAGAAAACATCCCCACACCATTACACCACCACCACCAGCCTGCACAGTGGTAACAAGGCATGATGGATCCATGTTCTCATTCTGTTTACGCCAAATTCTGACTCTACCATCTGAATGTCTCAACAGAAATCGAGACTCATCAGACCAGGCAACATTTTTCCAGTCTTCAACTGTCCAATTTTGGTGAGCTCTTGCAAATTGTAGCCTCTTTTTCCTATTTGTAGTGGAGATGAGTGGTACCGGTGGGGTCTTCTGCTGTTGTAGCCCATCCGCCTCAAGGTTGTGTGTGTTGTGGCTTCACAAATGCTTTGCTGCATACCTCGGTTGTAACAAGTGGTTATTTCAGGCAAAGTTGCTCTTCTATCAGCTTGAATCAGTCGGCCCATTCTCCTCTGACCTCTAGCATCAACAAGGCATTTTTAGCCCACAGGACTGCCACATACTGGATGTTTTTCCCTTTTCACACCATTCTTTGTAAACCCTAGAAATGGTTGTGCGTGAAAATCCCAGTAACTGATCAGATTGTGAAATACTCAGACCGGCCCGTCTGGCACCAACAACCATGCCACGCTCAAAATTGCTTAAATCACCTTTCTTTCCCATTCTGACATTCAGTTTGGAGTTCAGGAGATTGTCTTGACCAGGACCACACCCCTAAATGCATTGAAGCAACTGCCATGTGATTGGTTGATTAGATAATTGCATTAATGAGAAATTGAACAGGTGTTCCTAATAATCCTTTAGGTGAGTGTATATTTAATTTAAATATGATATAGTTCAAACAGGCCATAATACATTATTGTGGTAGAATTAAAGCATTGATTAGAGTAGTAGAAAATTAAAAAAGTGGCTTTAGATATCAATATATAGTTTGTCTTATTTCCATATCATTGATTTTATAATAATAATTGATCCATTGTCACACATTATACATACATTTCTGCATATACGTATACAGTGAATATTTTTTTTTTCACATATCCCAGCTAAGCTGGGGTCAGAGTGCATGGTCAGCCATGATACGGCACACCTGGAGCAGATAGGGTCAAGGGCCCAACAGTGGTGTCTTGGTAGTGTTAGGGCTTGAATCCCTGACCTTCTGGTCAGTAACCCAGAGCCTTAACCACTCAGCCACCATCTAATCACCTTACTGATTTTACTGTCCTACACTTGACAGCTAGCCATTTTCAATTGAGTTCGTTAATCTCTCACAGGACTCATTCTGTCTATGCACACATGCGTCAGAAGGAAGCTCTTGAAACGTTCCATTTCAGCATCTCTCGCCATAAACTCTGCATTTTAATATGCAGTGCGAAGTAGACTGAAAACAAAGAACGCATCTCAAGATCCCTGCATTTTATTGTGCTCTGTCCAGCCGTCTTTGAACACAAAAGGGTCCTTATTCATTTTGTGTTGCCTGACGAGGTGCACACTCTTTCCTGTGTACAGTATGTGGCACATACCCAAACTGAGACTTCCCTAATAATTATAATACATACAATATTTTTTAAAGTGGGCTCGGTCCCACAAATGACACAGAGTGTGAATGCAAAAAGTACTGAGACCCTGTAACTGGTAAAGTGGACCAAAAAGAGATCTGAGCCCACTATCAAGGTCTCAAACAGTGTGAACGCAAAGAGAACTGGGTCCTTTTTTACTTGTTGGTCCACTTAAAGGGGTCTGAGTTTGGTTCTTTTAAAGAGGACTGTGTGAAAACACCCTAAGAAACCCCGTACAGACATAAAAGTTCAGTTTAATTTCAATGGTGCAAAATTATCTTTTTGTTTCCTTTTATTGGATGTTAATTGCTTAAGACCCACCCTCACACTATTATGCGGGTTGTTACTGAAATTTAGAAAGTCAGTCCATCGAGAGCGCCAAGAGTGTCAGATCGAAAAGAGATGCAATAACGGTACGATACTGAGAATGAGTGAATTAACTGCTCAAACAAGCAAGTTATTATGTTCTGTTTCATTATAAAAGTGTTTACATTTTGTTTATGTGTTAGAGTGAATGTTTATAAGTGTCAGACTTCGTATTTCTCTTCATCGCTGCTTAAAAGCACAATCACAAACATTTACTGCTATTTAATGGACAGTTTATGAGCTGTGAGAATGGATCGCTGTGCAAATCAGCGTGTACGGTAGTTAACTGCTTATTTTCACTCCACGAGAGACGAAGAGTGATGCAACGCTCCAGATAGCACTATGAGTCCACGAGCGGCTCTTCTTGCAGTGAAGGAGAGAGTGAAATTCGGTGTAGAAGGAGATCAGCTTCTTTCAAAAAGAAAATTCAGATTTCAGGTACCTCCAGCCTCATTTTATTTTGCTCAGTCGAGTGAGGAGGCCAGTTTTCGGATTCTAAGGCCATAACACACACAAGCACAGGCCTGCATCAAGGGCTGAGAGTGAGTGTATGGGCCCACTTTTAATTAAGAGTGTACTGTTATACTTTCATACTTGAAGTTGTGAAAAAAGGTTGCCTTATAATATTTCATATCCATTAGTTCAGGGTACGGCAACCTATGGCACAACCAGTATTGGCACACGGTGGGGTAATCACTGGCACACCAGCAATGGTGAGAGAGGAATAGACTATTTTATTTATATAAATTCTGCATATTTTATTTATATATAAATACGCAAAATTGATTATATATATATAGCCTTCTTTTCTCTCGCTGTTGCTTGCATGCTAGTGATTAAATAATTACAGTGGCATAATATAAGACATATATTATATTATGAGTGGTGGTGGCGTAGTGGCTAAAGCACAGGGCTGTTAATCAGAAGGTCGCTGGTTCGAACCCCATGACCACCACCATTGTGTCCTTGAGCAAGGCATTTAACTCCAGGTTGTTCCGGGGGGATTGTCCCTGTAATAATTGCACTGTAAGTCGCTTTGGATAAAAGCATCTGCTAAATGTAAATGTAAATATTTAAGATTCCACACAATTTTGTGATCAGTCATCAAATAAGCAAATTTGTGACAATAAGTTTAACTCATAACACAAAAGGACAGGTTATCTTTCATTAAAGCACTTTAGATGCAGGATCATGATTATATCATAATCATCAGGTTTTGCACAACATTTTCACTCAAACTGTTTAATATAATTTGCTATGAAAAATAAATGATTAAATAATTAAATTATATAATGACACAGCCATTGACCAGGAAAAACAAAATGACACACCATGTCAAAAATGTTGCCGACCCCTGCATTAGTTAAATAGTATACATTGAGTTCATTGTTTATTGCACTTAAAGCAATAAATCAGCTCCTGAATAGAACTTGTTCAGTAGCACACTATGCCATGTTGTAAGAAATTCCAGAAATTTGAGGAAAAAGGTGGTGGAGTGGTGGTGGCGTAGTGGGCTAAAGCACATAACTGGTAATCAGAAGGTTGCTGGTTCGGGCCCCACAGCCACCACCATTGTGTCCTTGAGCAAGGCACTTAACTCCATGTTGCTCCGGGGTGATTGTCCCTGTAATAAGTGCACTGTAAGTCACTTTGGATAAAAGCGTCTGCCAAATGCATAAATGTAAAAGGTGATTGAAATACCTCAGTCTGGGAACAGTTACAAAGCTATTTCAAAGGCTCTGGCACTCCAAAGAACCACCATTATATCCAAATGCAGAAAACTTGGCACAGTAGTGAACATTCACAGAAGTGGCTGACCTTCCAAAATTCCTCCAAGAGCACAGCAACGACTCAAAAAACCCAAGGACAACATATAAAGAACTGCAGGCCTCTCTCGCATCAATGACTCCACTATCAGAAAGGCACTGGCCCAAAATACCATCCATATAAGAGTGGTGAGGTGAAAACCACTGCTAACCCAGAAGAACATTTAAGGATCATCTGAATTTTGCCAAAACACACCTTGATGATCCTCAAACCTTTTGGGAGAATGTTCTGTTGACTGATGAGTCGAAAGTGGAACTGTTTGGAAGACAGAGGTCCCGTTACATCTGGCATAAATCAAACACAGAATTCCACAAAAAGAACATCATACCTACAGTCAAGCATGCTGGTGGAAGTGTGATGGTGTGGGTTTGCTTTGCTGCTTCAGGGCGACTTGCAATAATTGAGGGGAACATGAATTCTGCTCTCTACCAGAAAATCCCAAAGGAGAGCATCCAGTCATCAGTCAGTGAGTTGAAGCTCAAGTGCAGCTGGATTATGCAGCAAGACAATGATCCAAAGCATTGGAGTAAGTCCATCTCTGAATGGCTCAAAAGAAGCTAAATGAAAGTGTGGCAGGGCGGAGGGCGGGGCCGGGTCGTGATCCTACACACCTGGTCCCGTATTAGGCTAATCAAGCCTCCCGAGAGGGATAAAGGTCAACTGCAGAGGATCGTGCGGGAGAGAGAGATCGTTTACGGACATGTCCGTCATGTGTGTTTGTGTCCTTGTTTTAAGTTTCTCATTAAATTATTATTTATATCGTCAAGCCGGTTCTCGGCTCCTCCTTTCCATTGATCCCTTTACACTGGTGCCGAAGCCCGGGAAGGAGGAGGGATGCCCGTCGTGGAGTCCTCGACACTGCCGTCCACCCAGGGGAGCACCACTGCCATCCACCGGGGGAGACCGTAGATCGAATGCGGAGGGGCGTTCTTTCCGCCGGGGGTCGTGAGTCTGACTCCGGTCTGCCCGGGGAGAAGCGGCTGTCGTCCGCCTGAGAGGGTGGAGTAGTGATCGAGGACCATGCGACGATGTATCAGAGAACCGGCGAGTAGTTTTTTTTTTTTCCTCTCTCTCTCTCACTGCCGCTCTGCGTTGGCCTTTTCCCTCTCTTTTAAATTTTACAGTGTTTTTTTTGAGGGGTACTACACTGTTACAGGAAGTACCCCCAGTTTCATTATATCTGTTTCCTCCCCCAGGGAAAGAGGGGGGGGGGGGGTGTACGTCATGCTGGGGGCTCCCCAGCCTGAGAGAACAAGGGAGGAATGTGGCAGGGCGGAGGGCGGGCCGGGTCGTGATCCTACACACCCGGTCCCGTATTAGGCTAATCAAGCCTCCCGAGAGGGATAAAGGTCGACTGCAGAGGATCGTGCGGGAGAGAGAGATTACGGACATGTCGGACACCGTCATGTGTATTTCTGTCCTTGTTTTAAATTTCTTATTAAAATATTATTTATATTGTCAAGCCGGTTCTCGGCTCCTCCTTTCCATTGATCCCTTTACAGAAAGTTTTTGAGTGGCCTAGTCAAAATCCTGACTTGAACCCGATTGAGATGATGTGGCTGGACTTTAAACGGGCAGTTTATTCTAGAAAACCCTCCAATGTGGCTGAACTATAGCAGTTCTGCAAAGAAGAGTGGACCAAAATTCCACCACAGCATTGTGAAAGACTGATCTCAAATTATCGGAAGCGTTTGGTTGCAGTTGTTGCTAAAGGTGGCACAACCAGCTATTAAGTTTAAGGGGTTAGTTAGTTTTTCACTTTCCAGGGCTCAAGGACGCTTCACAATAAAGAACAGTAACATTACAACCATATAGACAATCATATGGACAGTGGACAGTTGCTTAGTCCAGAACAAAAACAAATGCTGTTGCATATAGCAGATATCAGATCATGCAATCAATAAGACATTTCAATCCAGTACAAAAGAACACATAACATTGTATAGACAGTTTAGAAAGCGTATGTAGTGTAGGCAGTGGCCCAATCAGAATGCAAATAAGCATACACATACAATGAGCAGTACATGACGCATATACACATTATGACTGATAATATTGGGAGAACAAATAGGTTTTGAGCTGAGATTTTAATTCAGAGATAAAGGTAGTAGTTGGGAGAGACAGGGGGATTGAGTTTCATAGCTAAGGTGCCTCAACAGAAAAAGACATGAATCTAGGAACAGGAAGTTTGCACCCAAGAGATCATATTGAGCGAATAGGAATATAGGGAGAAAGTAAATCAGAAAGGTATGATGGAGGTAGACTGTGGAGTGACTTAAATGTAAGCAGGAGTATTTATATACATATATAGGTGCTGGATAACTTTTTTGCTTAAATAAAACTATATATATATTTGAAAACTGTATTTTGTGTTTACTCAGGTTGCCTTTGTTTTATGTTATATCTCGTTTGAAGATATAAAACAATTTATTATGAATAATACACAAAGAATTCAGGATGGGGCAACTACTTTTCCACAGCACTGTATACAAGAGAAGAGTTTTATACAGCACAAATCAGAATTTGCACTTACTGCAAAATGTGTTAATCTAACATGAGGGTATTTTATACTGAGTATCCAGTTAAGTGTGTCCATTGGGACATATCTGAGTTTATTCATTAAAAATGTATTTTTAAAGTATTCAGTGCAAGTGTATGTTTTGAAGCACATTTTAATATATTCATTAAGTAACAGCATTTAATAACCTCTAGTGAAAATATATTTGTTTATTTTTCTGTGGGAATCAGGGGTGATTCTAGGATTTCTATCTGAGGGGCTCAGCCCCAATGACACTATTAGATGTGCACATTTAATGTATTCCACTCTTTAACATAGAAAGTGTTTTTTTATAGTTTTATTTTTTACTGTGTCACTGTTTTACATCATTCAAGCTAAAGTACTTTCAGATTATTGTCTTTTTTTTATTTTTTATAAAAACACTAGTGCTTAAATATTTTTTAAAGCTATTTACTGCATTTGCATTATTGGCCGATATTAGCCTTTCACAGATATATTGGTATCAGCATATATGTTTACCGATATGCACAGATATGATATACTTTTTTTCAGACCAAATAATGCAGAAAACAATGCTTTAAAATTGGTGAGTTGATAACTAGTTTGTGAAATACATACTGAAAAGTTAATAAACAACTTTTCAATATAACTAATATAACGTTAACCCTGTCCCTGACAACCATGTCACTCATGTTTATCACATCTGTTTGCTGTTAGCCAGCTGGAGTTTGTCAGTGCAGTCAGTAATGTAGCAGATTGAAAGATGAACATCAGAGCATCTTTTTGCAGCTCAGCAGACAACGGTGCGGTGGTGGATTGTGTCTGTTGAGTGTTGATTTCATGCTACATTGTTACCTAGTTGGTAAGACACAATGCTGGAAATTAAATAAACAATGTACATCTTTTACTCTCCGTGACAATGAGCTTATAGCTAACTAGCTAACCACATAGCTACTTTTATACCTTGTCAGCTGAGTGGAAACTAATGTCTAAACATGTATTCATCAAACTGTTTTGTTCAGGATTCGCAGTTTGGTACCCCCTTCAACAATTCCAGTTGTTGTATTTAGAAAATGTAATATTTAAAAGTCTGGTTTTCCACCGTTGAAAGTTTCCCCTGAACTTGTATAGCAGAATGCCGCTGTTTATCTCTTGTCTCGGCAGGTGTAAATGCTTCTTGTTTTACAACCTGCTAATAATTGACTGGCAGTATTAATATAGTCAGCATTTGAATGATACTAAACAGTACTGATGTTAATTAGCTATTTATTGTATTTTATTTATTCTTTATTTTAATGATCAGCAATTGACTGATACTAAACATACAGTACTGATATTTATTTAGCTATTTATTTTATTTATTCTTTATTCAAATGGTCAGCCATTGACTGATACTAAACATACAGTATTGATGTTTTTTAAGCTATTTATTGTATTTTTATTTATTCTTTATTTTCTCAGTGTTCATTTCTAAAAATGTGTTGACAATGTATAATAATAATGTCAAATATTCTTTGATGCAAATATTTGTTTAAGAAAGCAGCCTTCTGAGTACCTTTGCATAGTCATATCAGTGCAAAATCCACATAGAAAAGGTCTGTTTTCATTCCAGCTCAAAAATTAACTATATCGACCCCAAATCGGTAATTGGTAACCCCCCCCTCTAAAATCAGTATCGGTCTCAAAAATCCCATATCGGTCGGGCTCTAAAAAACACACTTATAAAGTTCCATCCATCCATCCATCGTCAACCGCTTATCCTGTGTACAGGGTCGCAGGGGGCTGGAGCCTATCCCAGCTAACATTGGGCGAAAGGCGGGGGACACCCTGGACAGGTCGCCAGTCCATCGCAGCACTTATAAAGTTATTAAAAAAAAAACTATTTAAAGAACAATTTTTTAAATGTGCTTATTATAGAAAATCAATCATTTAGCAAATTCTATATTAAGGTTATATCAAACACCTCAAAAACTTGTATTATGACAAATGTGGTGCTTGGTTGTATGTACATGCAAATAAATCTTAGCTGTTTTTTTAAAAAAGTGAATTAACTCTAGATTATGATTCTCTATATGTCATTTAACTCATGACTCTAGTCTTTTTAATTCATTCAAAAGAGAAAGTCACTACAAAAAGAGACTGTAATGTCAACAGAATAACACTGGCAGCCAACATTTGAAATAATGTACAGATTTTGCTCTAATGGAAAGAAATTGGTACTTTTATTCACCAGAGTGGCATTGAACTGATCACAATGTATAGTCAGGACATTAATAATGTGAAAAATAACTATTACAATTTGAAAACAAACATTCAGACCTTAAACTACTAGTTCTCATAAAAAGAATCCTCCACATGCAGCAATGACAGCTTTGCAGATCCTTGACATTCTAGCTGTCAGTTTGTCCAGATAATCAGATGACATTTCACCCCACACTTCCTGTAGCACTTGCCATAGATGTGACTGTCTTGTCGAGCACTTCTCACACATCTTACAGTCTAGCTGATCCCACAAAAGCTCAATGGGGTTAAGATCCATAACACTCTTTTCCAATCATCTGTTGTGCAATGTCTGTGTTTCTTTGCCCACTCAAACCTTTTCTTTTTTTTTTCTGTGTCAAAAGTGTTTTTTCTTTGCAGTTCTTCCCATAATGTCCTGCACCCCTGAGTCTTCCCTTTACTGTTGTACATGAAACTTGTGTTGAGCGGGTAGAATTCAATGAAGCTGTCAGCTGAGGACATGTGAGGCGTCTATTTCTCAAACTAGAGACTCTGATGTACTTATCCTCTTGTTTAGTTGTACATCTGGTCTTCCACATCTCTTTCTGTTCTTGTTAGAGACAGTTGTCCTTTGTATTTGAAGACTGTAGTTTATTAGTAGTTTCAAGCGTTGTATAGCCTTCATTCCTCAAAACAATGATTGACTGACTAGTTTCTAGAGAAAGCCATTTCTATTTTTGCCATTTGTGACCTAATATTGACCATAAGACAACTCAAAAACAAACACAAAAACAACGTTAAGCTTCATTTAATGAACCAAATAGCTTTCAACTGTATTTGATATAATGGCAAGTGGTTTTCTGGTACCAAATGATCAATTTATCATGATTACTCAAGGATAAAGTGTTAGAGTGATGGCTGCTGGAAATGGGGTCTGTCTAGATTTGATCAAAAATGACTTTTTTTCAAATAGTGATGGTGCTGTTTTTAACATCAGTAATGTCCTGACTATACTTTGTGATAAGTTGAATGCCACTTTGGTGTACCAATGAAGCACCATATTCCTTCCGAAACAACAAAATCTGTACATTATTCATATATATATATATATATATATATATATATATATATATATATATATATATATGCACACAGTATATACAGTATACTGTACACATTTTTGTAAATCAGAATTTTGTAAATTCTCAGTGTTATTGTTGTCCCTGGCATATCCATGGTACCAGCAGGAAAGGAACAGCCCACTTCCAGAAAGGGGTGTGGGGAGCAGCAGTTCCTTTGCATTTAAAGCTACAGACACTCAAACAGCTTGTTTGAGCAAGGCAAATGATCTGTGGGGTATTTTGAGCTGAAACTTGACAGACACATTCTGGGGACACCTGAGACTTATATTACATTGTGTAAAAAGGGGCATAATATGTCCCCTTTAAGGTTGCCTACTTCTTTAAGAATATTAAAAGCTCAATCAACAATAGTCATGTTTGAGTGCATTCAGACATTTATTTTATTTCAATATGCAGAATATATAAGGGTATTCTGGGTATTTACCTTAGACATTTTTGATAAACAGAATGGACATTTCAACCATGGAATAAACCAATCTTGGTATGTTTATTTTTTTACCAAATGGATGAAAATGATTGTTTACTGTCAATAATTTTTTGTTTTCTCTGATTTACAACGCTAATCTTATTAAAGTATGGGAGAGATGAAGAAATTATTATTATTATTATTATTATTAAATATATAGCCCAATTAATACAATTCTTGCCAAAGCTTGAAATCATGATCGGGCCTAGAGACAAGATGTACAGTGACAAAGTAAAATTTTCACTGGTGTGCGTATATCTGATGTTTATGAAAGGCTGTTAGTGCGGCTCATCCAGTCAGAATTTAGTCAATAATATCTGTCCAAACTATCCATGTAAAATTAGTTTTAATGTGGAACTCTTTTAATCTAGATTTTGGTGCATTTGTATCACACTTTCTTCTTCTCACTTAGTTTTTTGTTCATTATGCTAATGAATGTGGCATGATTAGTTTTGCATATCCCTGGTGAATGTCTCTCTCTCCTCCCTCTTTCCCTCTTCCCAATCAGCTCTTTCTCTCTCTCCCCATCGCTGATTGCAGGTGAAATATGATTAAAGCGCAGGCACAGCTGTTCAGAGTCGCACTGAGGAAACAGGAAACATAATCATCTGTCTCGCACTCTGAACATTATTATCACTCCACTGCCTGAGCCAAAAGCCTGAGGAGTTAATTTTGTATTCACTTTCATTTAAAGTCTCTTTTCTATTTCAACCAATGAGCTTCTTTCATTGTCTCTATAGAGCAATGTAAGATTCCACAAGAAAAATACCATTCAAAATACTGAAACTGATTTTAGCGATAATAAAAAAAAAATGTCTCTTTCAAGACAGACACATCATGAGCTCTGAAGTCATTATATATGCTTCTGTAGATGCCATGAGTCAGTGTTCATTTATAAAAAATATTTAAATGCAGAATTCAGGGAGGTACTACACTACCCATAATCCTAAATATGAGAGCCACTATACAGACTAACTGTTACCATAGAAACAGGAATTGTGGCAATCTTCACATATTTTTTGTATTAATCACAAATGTTTGTGAACAAGACTAATGAATTTCTGTCATGATTCTTTAACTGACATGCCCCCAATTTAGAAAGTTAGGGCTGCAATAAATCCAAGCTTCACCACTACTAATTACAACATTGTATTGCAAAGACAATGTTGTAGTACAAAATGTATGTGCTCTCATCTAGTAAATGTGAGTAGCATTCTTCCAGCTCTGGGATGTGTAGTTTATGACTGTTATATAAACTGGTGCAGTCAGAGCTGGTAAACCCATTAAGCGACATAGGCGACCCCCTAGGGCAGCATCGCTCTGTGTTTAACAAAATGCGCCCTGTGCCTATAATGTATTGTGTCGCCCTCAACGGAACAAATAGACTGTGTACTAAATGTCTTACTACCACACTCCTCTTCCTGATTCTGTTATGTCTTGTGTTTGTCAAAAACTGTTGAGAAAATTATGGCTAGAATGCCATTATGAACACGTCCATAGGCTCACGAGCACGGGCCTCGTGAATTGGAGCGATGCCCGAATACGTGCATGAAATAATCACCCTTTTGAGTCGGTTCTTCTCAATGAATTTGTCTAACATGCAGGCTGAATCGTTTTAAGCTCTTTATCAAGAAATAAAACAGTAACGGAATGCTTTAGAAGAGAAAATTGTTATGAATCATGAAGTGAAAATATACTTACAATTCACTGAAACAAAAACCTGCAGCTGCATTCAATCGTTTGCCAGTGCTGAAGAACATGTGCGAGTGCAGTCTGTGAATGAATGTCTACTGCAGGTGAAGACATTTTCTATCTAAAGGAGTACCAAAACACTTACAAACATGAAAGCACTTAAAAGTCAATACTATGTTTAATGGGCATCTTCCTTGGAGAAGCCTAGCCATATAAATACCATAATATATTATGACAATACTTGTTCACTATACCATGATACTGCACCAGCAGTCTTTTGAGAAAGATAACTTTGGTAAACTTCCTCTTGTGCTGTGTAATGTGAAAAGGTGTCAGTATTTTTTTAGTCCATAGTTTCATTAATGCTACACGATATACTGTATACACTGATCAGCCAAAACATTAAAACCACCTGCCTAATATCATGTAGGTCCCCCTCGTGCTGCCAAATCAGCTCTGTCCTGTCGAGGCATGGACTCAACAAGACCTCTGAAGGTGTCCTGTGGTATCTGGCACAAGATGTTAGCAGCAGATCCTTCAAGTCCTGTAAGTTGCGAGGTGGGGCCTCCATGGATCAAACTTGTTTATCCAGCACTTCCCATAGATGCTCAATCGGATTGATATCTGGGGAATTTGGAGGTCAAGTCAACACCTTGAACTCTTTGTAATGTTCCTCAAACCATTCCAGAACAATTTTTGCAGTGTGGCAGAGCACATTATTCTGCTAAAAGAGGCCACTGCCATCAGGGAATACCGTTGTAATGAAGTGATTTATGTGGTCTGAAACAACCTTTAGGTAGGTGGTACGTGTCATAGTAACATCCACATGAATGCCAGTTCCAGCAGAACTTTGCCCAGAGCATCACACTGCATCCGCCGGCATGCCTTCTTCCCATAGTGCATCCTGCTGCCATCTGTTCCCCAAGTAAACAAAGCACACGCACCCGACCGTCCACATGATCTAAAAGAAATGTGATTCATCAGACCAAGACACCTTCTTTCAAAGCTACATGGTCCAGTTCTGATGCTCATGTGCCCATTGTAGGTGCTTTCGGCAGTGGACAGAGGTCAACATGGACAGCTTGCCCGGTCTGTGGCTACGCAGCCCCAGATGGGCTGTGTTCTGACACCTTTCTATCATGACCAGCATCACATTTTTCAGCAGTTTGGCTACAGTAGCTCTTTTGTGGGATTAGACCAGACGGGCTAATCTTCGCTCCTCACGCACATCAATGAGCCTTGGGTGCCCATGACCCTGTCACTAGTTCACCGGTTGTCCTTCCTTGGACCACTTTTGTTAGGTACTAACCACAGCATACCAGGAACACTCCACAAGTCCTGCCATTTTTTGAGATGCTCTGACCCAGTCATCACATCTTAAACCACTTGACTTGGTTTATCTGTTTATCTGTATATAAAGTTTATACCTATATATGGTGATACCCATTAAGATACCTACTTAAGAAACCATAACATGCTCTTACATATTTCTTTCAAGTATTGTTCTAATTAATGTTTTGCTAGTTTGAGATTATCCAATTTGTTATGTCAATTCAGAAAGTTAACAATGTTTTGATGTTTAATAATCTTAAAGTACTACAGATGAAATGTGTCAATTTTTGACAGCACATTTTATGAGAGAGAGAGAGAGAGAGAGAGAGAGAGAGCTCTCATGAAACTAATTATTTCACCAAAAAAAAACACATTCATCAGTAAGTATTGTGACTTTGCATTGACATTGCTGAGGTAAGAAGTATGGTTTTCATTAAAGCCAACATGAAACAGCATTCACAACCCATTTGAAGTGATGAAATGTGACATACTCCCTAATAAAACAATATTAAATGAAAAAAATATATACGTTGGAATTACCACACCTATTAAATCGCTTCTGAAGATATGGATTTAAACACTGAAGTCTTATGACATAACTTTGATGCTCCCTTTGGCGCTTCAATGGATTGATCACCATTCACTTGAATTGTATGGACCTACAGAGCTGAAATATTCTTAAAATCATAATTTGTATTCCCAGAGGAGAAAGTCAGACACACCTTGGATTGACGTGAGTATGGGTAATGAGTGCATTGTCATTTTTCAGTGAACTATTCCTTTAAGAAATTGCCCTCCTCAAACTATGCTCAAGCTCCACTCTTCACCACAGTGGTAACCCACAACAATTCCAACAACTCTTAAATCGCAACATAATTTACATTAAATACTAACTATTCACCCCTTGTACTAATCTTGCACAAAAACAGAAAAAAAACTTAAAAGGAGCTATATTTAATCTTGTTACTCTACTAAATCATAAAATTACCATAATCAGTTATTAGAGAATTAGGAAACATGCCAAGTTGAAATAATGGCTTCTCCGATATATTCTACTTTGAAGTTTCCGTTCCGGCGGAAATTTCTGTTTTGGCCTTTGTGATCCCACCCACTGTCAACTCACCAATATTTCGGCACCGCCGGGTTGCCAGATATGAACAAGTTTGCAGGCAAACTGCGTTATGCAGCCATGGAAGCCAGCAAAAGGACTGGATTAGAGATAACAGATTCCACCCGACCTATAAAGCCATCCATCTAAAAACCACCATGACCAGAGGTGTAGTAAAACAAGGATAAATATTGGAGATGCCTTTGGAAGATGGCGACAGCTTAAAGCCCAGAAATCCTTTAAAACGAATCCTGTTGTGTGTCCTCATTCTGGAAACCCGCATGAGCTGGGGCCGGCTTGACCAAACGCGTAGAGATTTGTTGTTGCACTTTTCAGTCGCACACAATAAGGCCACTTTTCACCTGTACACAAAAGGTTTGCTTTTCAGCAGCACCACACTGACACGCAGATACACTGACAATCTCTCTCTCTCGTCTGCTGCTGTCTCCTCTCCTCAGGTACTCCCAACGACCATCACTGAAACGCGAGACCGATGAGGCACACAGGTGGAGCTCATTCACAACTTATCTTCCCGGCCTCGCTCTGCCCAGATGCCGCTCGGCCTGCCCTGCTCACCACAGACACATACACATTTAATCTAATTGCAATTGCCTTTTGCTACACATTTGCTACAGGGGGAATTTTGTTGGGGAACCACTCATTTTCTTGAGAAATTGTAAAAGTGGTAGAAATACATGTTTTCCTCTTTCAATTACAGCTTAATAATAAATCTATCTATCAATAAATAATCTGTCATTGCACTGTATAAAAATATGACAGATTTTAGCTGTTGCACGGTCCTTGTTCATCTTCCTTGTTCTTTTTCTGGTGATTTTATTTATTTATTTTACATCATCTGATAAAGAGAGAACGCCATTTTGTGCCTGTGGTTTCATTGCCAGCTGCTGGAGTGAAAAGAGCACTTACTGCAGAGACAGGCGGCTCTGTTGTCATCTGACACATGCAGCAGCTTGTGGTGGCAGCAGCAGAACACGACTAGACAGGGTCACGACCCTTCACAGAAATCAAACCTGCGCTCAGACACATGCAGCGCTTTAGAGTGCAGTGTTTTTCAATGCAAGCTTTGAGCAAATTATACTGTCCCCTGAAAAAAAGACCCCAGTTATCTAACATGTGTCTCTTTCTAGTTTCAGAAATGAACTCAATGTCTCAAACTGTGCTCAGTTCTCTATGGCCATATAATATATCAACACTTGTCTTGTTTCAGGAGAAGTTTTAGGAGCAGCAATGAACCTCTGATCGATAAACATGTCTTTAGGAAAATGGACCAAAATATTGATTGACTCATCTTGCACTCCATAGGTTTGTGTCCAGTCAAGTGGTCTCTAGAATGAGAATGTCCCTCCTCTTTAAACCACCTGCAACTGACCAGCAAGTACTAAATCTTGTGATGATTGTAATGTAAAAGCCTCTTAGCTTTATAACTCGTATAATATATGAATAATAGGCTTCTTCAAATCAAGTGGCATGGCTATTACATTTCTAAGTGACAGGACAATTTTCATCTGGTGTATGAAAGACAGGCAAAAACTAAAAATTCCTATAGGATAACATTGCCTTGGCAGTGGGCTCTTTTAACTTGAGCAACCACCTAGTAACCATTTTTCTCAGAAATGTAAAAATCTAGTCTCTTTAAAATAGCACTTTTGAGTGATAGACTATAAGGTCTTTGCCTAGTTTGTGTTTCTTCAGTCTTCCACTGAGAGAATTTGGATGTATTTTCATTCATTTCTTGAAGAAATCCTGGAACAACATGAAGAAAGAACTTTGGCAGGCAAATCATAGGTGGAAAGGGAATTCCAGTGCAGATTCCTAAGTCAAACCAGGTCGGAAAAGACTGACTGCATCCTTCCATGACACCCATTTAAACACACACAAATGTAGTCAAATAAAGGTTGCTCCCAAATGGGAGCAGCCTGCTTATGTAATGTCATGGTAACACTATTCTTCCTATGAAATCCACATTGAATTATACAGCACAATGTTATTGATGCTTCTAAAACCAAATCAAACATGTTTTACTGTACTTTTTATATGATTAATCCACAACATGGGATAACAAATCAATTGTTACTTCCTGGTAAAACTGGAGCATCACAGGGATTTTGGTCTTGTGGTCAAGCTAGTCAAGACTAGCTTATACCAGTCTGAGATGATTTTTATTTTCCAGCAGGGACATCAGGTACAACATTCTAAATTAATTCAGGTTATGTAGCTAGCTAATGTTAGATATTGTTAACCAGTTAGCCTCCGCTAGCCTGTATATCTCAAAATGTGCTCCAATCAAAGTCGGATCTGAAATATTCCTACTTGATATCTCCAGCTTACGACCATAAAGGCGTTCCATTGGACATTGTTCAGTTGATGATGTATAATGAAAGAATGGCAATGGCACAGTTAAGTGTCAACAAAAAACTCTCCTAGCAACTAAATTGTGGATCATAAACAATACTAGGATTTGTTCTAAAGATGTACGATTATAAGCAGAGAGGATATTTTACATTGTTATCACTAACTGTGTTCCTGTGACATAATAACTCTTATTTTGGCAAATGTGTGGATTTCCAAGATGGAATTCTAACTTCAGTTCCACTCTGTTGCACTTTTCCAAGTAGGAAGTTGGAAATTCCAACTTTATAAAAATGTAATGCGACATCACTTGCCATGATTCCATGAAGTTGTGAATTAAATTTATGGAGAAAAAAAAAGTGAGTGAAGCAGAATTTACATTCCATGTGTTTAAGAATCATGGTCTTTTATTGGTGTGAAATTGCACAAAATTTATGCAAAATAGAACTGATAATGAAAGTTGAAGCCACTGTTGCTCTTTTATTAAATGTAATAATCGACTTCCGATTTGGAGTGCGCAGACAAAACACACAAAATTCCTGTTTGCTAGCATTCAGCTGTCTGGAAGCGAAAGCGTGTCACACAGTTCTGGGAGGTAACCATAGGCAATCATTTTAAAGACAGACTTTGTCATTTCAGAATAACCAGAGCAATGATATTGATGATATTCTCTGAGCAAATTACTGTATGTATTCACATGGCTTTTGAAGCAAAGTCACATGATTTTTTTTATGTGCTTTTCTATTCCTATAAATTCTGTAGGAATACATTCAGTAAATGTGTTCCCATCATAGTTTATATGTCTTTTCATAAAATAAAAATAAAAATCCACGTCATTTACATTTATTCATTTGGCAGACGCTTTTATCCAAATCGATTTACAAGAGGAAAACTTAAGCGAACCATCTTTAGGAGATAGTGGTACGAAAAGTGCCACATAACAAAGTTTCACTAGCATCAGAATAGTAGTATTGAAGACAGATTAAATTGCAACAATAATTTTTTCTTTTTTGTGACTGGTTAAGTGCTCATGGAAAAGATGTGTTTTTAGTTTTTTTGAGGACAGAATGTGAGTCAGCTTCACGGATGGAGTTGGGAAGGTCATTCCACCAATGTGGTATGATGAAACCGAAAGTCCAGGAAAGTGTTTTGGTGCCTCTTTGTGTTGGTACAACAAGGTGACATTCCTTAGCCGACCGCAGGCCTGTTGCTCTGCAGAAATTATTTTAGGTATGCTGGAGCAAACCCAGTGACTGTTCTGTATGCCAGCATCAGAGCCTTGAATTTGATATGTGCACCAACTGGCAGCCAGTGGAGAGAGACAAGTGGTGCAACATGTGCTCTCTTTGGTTCATAAAAGACCAGACATGCTGCTGCATTCTCTATAATTTGCAGAGGTCTAATTGAGCATGCAGGGAGGACTGCAATGAGAGAGTTACAGTAGTCCAGTCTAGTTATGACAAGTGACTGAACGAGCAGTTGTGTGGCATGTTCAGAGAGGAAGGGTCTTATCTTCCTGATATTGTAGAGTGTAAATCTACATGATCTTATGGTCTTTGAGATGTGGTCTGCAAAATTTAATTTGTTATTGATGGTTACCCCTAGATTTCTGACAGTTTTGGAAGGCGTTAATGTAGTTGCACCCAGTTACACAGTGATGTTGTGTTCAACAGCAGGGGTGGAAAGACAAGGAGTTCGGTCTTGGCTGGGTTGAGTTGCAGGCGGTGTTCCTTCATCCAGGCAGAGATGTCTGCAGAAGAGGCAGAGATTTGAGCAGTCACTGTGGTGTTGTTGGGTTGGAAAGACAAGTAGATTAGCATGTCATCAGCGTAGCAGTGGAAAGAGAAGCTATGTGCCTGAATGATGGGTCCCAGTGATGTTGTGTATATAGAGAAGAGAAGTGGCCCAAGCACTGATCCCCGAGTTACCCCAGTAAGTAGCTGACGTGGCTTGGATACCTCACCTCTCCAGGCTACCTTGAAGGACCTACCGGAGCGGTAGGAATTAAACCAGTCAAGCACAGTTCCTGTGATGCCCAGCGAGGAGGGACTGGAGAGTAGGATCTGATGGTTGACTGTGTCAAAGGCTGCAGAAAGGTCCAGCAGAATCAGGACTGGTGATCTGGATTCAGCTTTCACCTGTCTCAACGTCATGTAAGCGTATATGTTTTTTTTATGCGATATTCTAATTGTGGAGACACAATTACTTATTTCATGGTAACAGCGAATTCTCTGATTGGTTGATCTTGTTTAAGGATTATGGGTTTTGTATTTCTTCAAAATAAATTGGCAATAAACATATTTTTTATATATATAAATAAGTTGAAAGCAAAAATCATCATTTAATAATAATCATGGAGCTCATGGTGGGTCTGTCTCGAAAGGTTTCATACTATTAATACAAATACATTTTTGTGTACATTTTAAAAGCCATTTTATCTTCCTACTTCCTTTACCTTACCTACCGCTGAACTCTACTGATTACCAAGCTTTTCTGTTACACAAAACTCAAAATCATCGCCTCATTAGGACTAGAGCTCGGCCACTGAGTGCTTTAATCAATCAGCTGCTAATAATGTGTGCTGGGAAAACACTAGTGTGAGGTGAGGGATGCAAATCTTTGGCATTTGTTAAGTAGGACTCGAGTGTTCAGTGCACTGACAAATACATCTTAGGGAGGATCACTCACATTTAAGCAAAGTAATATTGCATAAGTGAATTGCTTGTAGAAGCCTGAGCCTTCCAGATCTTGATGGTGCATCCTGGGAAACTGTGTGCATATGTGTGTCAGTGGAAATTAGAAGGCGTGTAGGAATAGACTGCCACAAAGAATCAATTCTGCATCTCTATATGCTGTTTTTTTTATTCTTGTTTTTCTATGAAACTATACACCAGACCCTCCCTACCAACCAGGCAAATTTGGTTGCTTTGGAGACCTGGCTGGAGTCACTCAGCATGCCCTGGATTCAAACTCGTGACTTCAGGGGTGGTAGTCGGCGTCAATACTCGCTGAGCTATCCAGCCCCCCATCTAACGTGCCTCTTTTAAAAGTGTTTGGCATATGTGGGAGGATGCATTGTGGAATTTCTATCCTGAGGGTAGGCTGCAATAAGTTCCTAACTTTTGCCGTTAGATCAGCGGTTACTTTTCCACATTCGCAAGCAATAATTTTCACTTGCAAATATGAGAAACACTCGCACTGTATAGCCCTAATTATTGAAAATAATTCACAAAGTTTACAGTATCCTAACTGTAAATTAAATAGTATTTGTTATTATTATCTGTACTAAAATAAAGATCCCCCCCCCCCCCCCCCCACACACTTCTTCTACACTTCTACACTTCTTATAGGGGGTATGAAAATCAAAACATATTGTTTCTGGACTTACTATCAAAAACTTTAAATCAATAGTTTAATCTTTTAACTGGATTACACCATTTGCAATGCTTCATGCATTGTAAAAAATTTTTGTTTGAGTTTACTGTAACTTCCTGGCTACTAGTTGCATGACTTTCACAGTATATTTTACAATTAAAAGACAACGTATGCGACTTCACATCGAACAGGTTCGGGAAATTACTGTAAAGTAGCAGTGTTGTATTGTAGAATCACAGTTATTAAATGTCTATTTTTTAACCTGAAATGATTGTTAATTGTCACTGTTGATTGTTAATTGAGTGTTGATATCAGTGCGTACCTGTCTGCCAACTCCACTAAAAGTTTATGTGCAATAACAGATCGTATCACAGCACGGCATTGCAAGGATCATTACCTCACTGATTCATTACAACTTTTTTTTTTCTTACAAAATGCACCATATAGTGTAGACTACATCTTGATCAGACGCGAGTCAATTTTTTAATTAAACAAATTTTCTCCCTTAAAACACAAGATTGCACCAAGATAGGAAAAACTTTAATTCACTGCATTGATTTTACAGTACATTTCTGAAAGCAGTATTTTATTGTAAGAAATTAGTGTTAAATCTTGTAAAATCCTGGCAATTGTTTATAGTATGAGATTGTTGTTCATTCCCTCATTAAAGACAATAAGTACACAGTCTTGTATCTTTGTCTGTTTGTCTGATTTTCAAACACTTGTATTCTTCAAATCATAGCTAGGGGGAGGGTCTTTTAATGTAATGAAATAGTATTTTAATGTAAATAAACACACAGTGTTTTGTTTTTCATATTATCATGTTAGTTACAATAAAAGTGTTAGTTAAGATAAAAGTTTTGCCCCAGCTGAGTGTTCTGGCCCCTGCAAGAAAGCAGTTGAAGTATAGGATCTGTATAGTATAAAACCCCAAGTTTATCCATTTATTTATGTTAACAAAAACAGTCTCAAAGTATCAAACATTACTTTTAATAGTAACAAAGATAGTACCTGCACTTTTTATTCTTCCACTTTAACCAAAATGGTTTGGTTCATTGCTTACTACTCTTTTATGAAGGATTTTATGAAATCCCTATGAAAATAAATAACAACATGAAAAATACTCCCGGAACCAGGGTGGCTGAAAAAGAGCCTTATGCACACATTTGACTGCACAGGTTGCTCAGCAACCATAAACAACTAAAGTCGTTTTTCCTAACAAACACCTTTATTACATTTTTTCCGTGTCTCGACTTGTTAGGAACATATCTCACTCTGTATTTTTGCATTTCCCATGTTTCTTTGTTCCTTTCACATGCAAATAAAGTAAAACAGTCATGTCCACTGATAGCCACACAAACATATCAAATATATCTACTAGGTATAAATGGTACAAATGGCAGCACAATGTTCACACATATCTACCAGTGTATTATATTTACAGTATATTTATTCCCTTGTATTCACTTTTTAAATGTCTGATTAATTTTTTTTCCTTTACTCCAAGGAACCTCTTACTGTTCTACACATCTTTTGGTAATGTAATGATGGAATTATCTTAGAAAGTGTGTGTGGGCATGTGTGCGTGTTGTGTGTGACAATACTGCATTGTCTCCTGCAGAGTGCTGCAGCTCACAAAAGCTCTTTTTATGCGGTGAGTGTTGTGTTACCAGGCTGCAATCTGCCTCTTCAAGTCAAAAGTGTGACAGCTTGCAGTGACTTAACCCTTCATTGATAAACATGCACACAAACGATTCTATGCATTTGTTTCTTTCTCACATAGGTACAGATACTCATGTTGTTGCATCGCTCTTCTTAACTCACATGCCCATTCCTCACATCCCACAACAACAATGCATGTCTCTGTGAAAAAGAATATTCCAGGTTACTGTAAATATGTTACAGTAAGCTCGAGCGCAGCTGTGGCATGTTGCCGATTGTCACAGAAATTAATGTAGTTTATGATAGAGCCATAATACAATGTCTAAATATGACAATAATAAAGTACTATAAGTTAAATAATTATATATTGCATTTGTATTTGTTATACTGAAAATAAGAATAATGTTTTTTTCTATTATTATGTAAGAATTTATAATGTTTCTGCTGTGTTTGATAATGCATCACCAAGACATCAAATCCTTTAGTAGTTCTGCCACAAGCAAGATATGGAGCATTACAGTGTTCTACCACCATATATTGATGTTATATATACAGTATAAAAAGTATCGAATTAAAGCGGAATCAAAAGGAATATAAAGATATGGATGAGTTTGTTGCTTCACATTTGAGTTGGAGTTTGTTGCGATTAATTTGTTGCTTTTATGTGGATTCTAATGTACATTTTCTTGCTTGGAATACATAGTGTCACGGCGTCCGCCTAGTGTTTGATCGCTCGGCTCAAGGTCGGGAGGCGGTGAGGATTTTGTCTGGACACTCCAAAGGAGATCGACGTGTTGTCGAGTTTTGCACTCTCGCTGCTTCTTGTGAATGGAATGATCACGCTACAAGAGATCGCTTTCTGCACGGGCTTTCTGATGACATTTTGGATGAGATTTATTCATTGGATTTACCTTTGACGATTTGGTGGATTTGTCTATTCGAGTCGATCAACACTCACTCTACATCGCCATCACTACCAACACCTCTTTCCACCTGCTATGGCGGTAGATCATCCTGCCCACTCTGACTTGCCAGCCTACTCACCTGAACCTCGACCTGAACATGAACCCATGCAAGTTGCCAGGACTTAAATCTCTCGTAGGGAGAAAAAGCGGCGCCTTATTAATGTACTGTGTCTGTATTGTGCTGCCCTGAGTCACCTTGCTGCCACCTGTCCATTAAAAGACATCACTCATTGTTAAGAGAGGGGATACTGGTGAGTGCAACACGTTTAGATAAATCCCCTTGCCTTCAGAAACTTCTTCCAGCTCGACTGCAGTTTGGATCAACCTGTCATACAGTTTCTGCTTTGATTGACTCTGGTGCTGAGGTAATTTTATGGACCTTAAATTAGCATCCAAATGGCGACTTACCACTTTTCGGCTGGATGAATCTATCAACACCCATACCCTGAGCGGAACACCACTCTCCGTCATCACTCATTCCAGTTCAGCCTGGCAATCCACAAAGGAATTCTGCTCAATGCCCACATGCTGCGGATCTACAATTCTGATGTTGCTCGCATTGTCCGCTGGACAACTATGGAGGATTCTGCCAAGCTCCTCCTGACTTCCACGACGCACACACTCCAATGACGAACACACTACTCTCTACTCTGTGCGGTGGCGCGTTACTGACTTTATTAATAAATATTTTTTGAACTGTTACCTCTACTCTTGGGTCATTCTGTCTAGCACCTACATGCCACTGTCATGAACCCCGCTCCTCTCGCTCCGCCCCCTCGAGCTTCCACGCTCGTTCCGCCCCCTCGAACTCCCACGCTCGTTCCGCCCCCTCGAGCTCGCACGCTCTTTTTGCTCGCTCGAGCCCTCACGCCCACTTTGCTCCTACTCGCTCACATGCTCGTAGGCAATCTCCCTTCCTCGAGTTTCTCACGCGTTTCCAATCCCCCAGAACATTATGACCACCTGCACTCGCGTCATCTGCACTCCTGCACATTAGTTTCACCTGCACTCGTCTCATCACCTGTCATGGTTTACACCTGCACTTGCCCCTATATATATCACTACCCTTTCGTCTCACGGTTGTTGGTTATTGTATTTAGTTTCCCGTGTCTTTGCCCCCGCTAGTCTCGTCTAGTTTTGATCCCCTCTTGAACTCCTCTTGATTACCCCCTTAGCTTGCCAGCTCCTCGTTCCCATAGTACCCCTGTCTACTCCCTTTGTTAGTTTACCCGCCTCTCGATCCTGTTTACCCCGGCTTTGACCCTCGCTCCCCTCGACTACTCTCCCGGATTTGCCCCCTTTACTCTCTTTGATTCCCCGGCTTTTAACCCTACGCTTCCCTCGACAACTCTTCACTGGATTTGCCCGTTTGTACTTTTGCCTGCTTTTATTGTTGTCAATAAAAGCAGTTTTTGACTTACAATGCATCACGCGGAGAATTCGCGCAGCTCACTAGAGCTCACAGCCCAGGGCCAGCAGGTACGTGCAATTTTTGATTTTTGTCACCCTGCTTCACCTGGGTCTGCCCCTGAGCCCGTTTGTGCTTCCCATGCATATTTGAGCGCCGTGAACTCTCCACCCCCGGAGAGGTTTTTTGGCTCTTCGGACGCTGACCAAGGGGTTTTTATGCGAGGCAGTGGTTGTGTAACTCATAACCCTGCCCTCGACATTAGGGAGCCAGCGGCCCGACTCTTGGGGTTGCGTCAGGGGATTCTTGGGGTTGCGTCATTTTTGTGCCCTGGCGTACCAGGTGAATTTTGATGAGGTGGCTCTGAAAGACATTTTTCAATGTGGACTGAATGAGCAAACCTCATCATTCATGCCAGGTGGTCGCTGCTCTCTCAACCTGGCTCAGTTTATTGACCTCGCCCTACTGTACGCTGGTTCCTCGTTTACTGTGGGGGAGGCAGAAACTGAACCAGCGTTCCATACCACGGCCCCCGTCTTGAAGCCTACCACGGCCCCCGTCTTGAAGCCTACCACGGCCCCCATCTTGAAGTCTTGAAGCCTACCACGGCCCCCGTCTTGAAGCCTACCATGGCCCCGTCTTGAAGCCTTACACGGCCCTAGTCCCAAAGCCTGACACGGCCCCAGTCCCGAAGCCTGTCACGGCCCTCGTCCCAAAGCCTGTCACGGCCCTCGTCCGTAAGCCTGTCACGGCCCTCGTCCCGAAGCCTGACACGGCCCTAGCCCCGAAGCCTGACACGGCCCTAGCCCCAAAGCCTTACACGGCCCTAGCCCCGAAGCCTTACACGGCCCTAGTCCCGAAGCCTGTCACGGCCCCAGTCCCAAAGCCTGACACGGCCCCAGTCCCGAGGCCTGTCACAGCCCCAGTCCCGAAGCCTGTCACGGCCCCAGTCTCGAAGCCTGGTACGGCCAGCGAGTCAACGCCCATGCCTGCCACGGCCAGAGAGTCAGCGCCCATGCCCGCCACGGCCAACGAGCCAGCGCCCATGCCTGCCACGGCCAACGAGCCAGCGCCCATGCCCGCCACGGTCGGCGAGCCAGCGCCTGTAGCCTCGACCGTCCCCATGGCCATGTCCCCTGTTGGCCGAGGACGCAAGAGAAGGAAGAGGGCCCCTTCTCCCCAGTCTCGTCTTGTGCTCAAGACCGCAGAGGTTCCCTCAGAGTCTTCCACAGCTCTACCGACCTCTGCTCCGCCCCCAGTCTTCCACGGCTCTGCCGGGTTCTGCTCCGCTCTCAAGAGTCTTCCACGGCTCTGCCAGCCTCTGCTCGCCCCTCAGAGCCCTCGCGGCCTCTGCCTCTCGAGTCTCCCAAGGCTCCTCCTCCCAAGCCTCCCACGGCTCCTCTCAAGCCTCCCAGGGCTCCTCCTCTCGAGCCTCCTAAGGCTCCTCCTCTCGAGCCTCCCAGAGCTCTACCTCCCAAGCCCCCCAGGGTTCTGCCTTTCAAGTCTCTCGAGCCTCCCAGAGCGCCACCTCTCAGGGCTTCTCCTCCCGAGTCTTTCAAGGCTCCTCCTCCCAAGCCTCCCAGGGCTCCTCTTCTCGAGCCTTCCAAGGCTCCTCCTCCTAAGCCTCCCATGGCTCCTCCTCTCGAGCCTCTCAGGGCTTCTCCTCTCGAGTCTTTCAGGGCTCCCCCTCCCAAGCCTCTCAGGGCTTCTCCTCTCGAGTCTTTCAGGGCTCCCCCTCCCAAGCCTCTCAGGGCTTCTCCTCTCGAGTCTCTCAGGGCTCCTCCCCCCCAAGCCTCTCAGGGCTTCCCCTCTCGAGTCTTTCAGGGCTCCTCCTCCCCTCGAGCCTCTCAGGGCTCCGTCCCCCGAGTCTTTCATGGCTCCACCCCTTAAGCCTCTCAGGCTTCGCCTCTCAAGTCTCTCAGGGCTCCTCCTCCCCTCGAGCCTCTCAGGGCTCCGTCCCTTGAGTCTTTCATGGCTCCACCCCTCAAGCCTCTCACGGCTTCGCCTCTCGAGTCTCTCAGGGCTCCTCCCCCTCTCAAGCCTCTCAGGGCTTCCCCTCTCGAGTCTCTCAGGGCTCCTCCTCCCCTCAAGCCTCTCAGGGCTTCTCCTCTCGAGTCATTCAGGGCTCCACCCCCTTCCAAGCCTCTCAGGGCTTCGTCTCTCAAGTCTTCCAGGGCCCCACCTCTAGAGCCTCTCGAGTCTTCCACGACCTTTTTCCCCAAGCCTCTCACGGCTCTACTCCCAGAGACTCCAGAGCTTCCTAGGGCTCCGCCTCTCGAGCCTCCTACGGCTCCGCCTCCCGAGCCTCCCATGGCTCCACCTCCCGAGCCCCTCACGTCTCTGCTCCCAAAGACTCCAGAGCTTTCTATGGCTCCGCCTCTTGGGCCTCCTACGGCTCTACCCCCCGAGACTACAGAGCCTGCCAGGTCGTCGCCTCGGGGACCTCCCATGGCGCCACCTCCATTGGCTCCACCTCCTGAGCCTTCCAGGCCTTCCCCCCAAAGCCTCCGTCGGCTCCACCTCCAGAGCCTTTCAGGCCTTCGCCCCTAAAGCCTCCTTCGGCTCCACCTCCAGAGCCTTCCAGAACCCCACCTCCAGAGCCGCCTACAGTGCCGCCTCTGACGGCACCGCCTTTCACAGCTCAGCCCGGACTTCCTGACCCTCTCCCTGTCCTGTGGCCTCTTCCCTGGCCTCCGGACCCTATTCCTGTCCGGTGGTCACCTTCCAGACCCCTGGACCCAGTCCCTATCCTCCAGTCGCCTTCCAGACCCCCTGACCCTGTCTCTGCCCTACGGCTGCCCCCTAGATCTCCCGACCACCCGCCTGTCCGCTATGTTCCCCCAGACCTTGCCTTGATACTGCCCATTGACCCCATGGACTGTCTCATTTCCCTCTGTGCCCCTTGGACTGCCCTCAATTTTGTTTGTGTGTTTTGTGGGTTGTCTGTTCAGGGTTTTTGTTTGTTGGGTTCATCCAGCACCACTTCCTCGCAACCGAGCGGCCGTCAGGAGCTGTCCATTTTAGAGGGGAGTACTGTCACGAACCCCGCTCCTCGCTCCGCCCCTCGAGCTTCCACGCTCGTTCCGCCCCTCGAGCTCCCACGCTCGTTCCGCCCCTCGAGCTCGCATGCTCTTTTTGCTCGCTCGAGCCCTCACGCCCACTTTGCTCCTACTCGCTCACATGCTCAGTAGGCAATCTCCCTTCCTCGAAGTTTCTCACGCGTTTCCAATCCCCCAGAACATTATGACCACCTGCACTCACGTCATCTGCACTCCTGCACATTAGTTTCACCTGCACTCGTCTCATCACCTGTCATGGTTTACACCTGCACTTGCCCCTATATATATCACTACCCTTTCGTCTCACGGTTGTTGGTTATTGTATTTAGTTTCCCGTGTCTTTGCCCCCGCTAGTCTCGTCTAGTTTTGATCCCCTCTTGAACTCCTCTTGATTACCCCCTTAGCTTGCCAGCTCCTCATTCCCCTAGTACCCCTGTCTACTCCCTTTGTTAGTTTACCCGCCTCTCGATCCTGTTTACCCCGGCTTTGACCCTCGCTCCCCTCGACTACTCTCCCGGATTTGCCCCCTTTACTCTCTTTGATTCCCCGGCTTTTGACCCTACGCTTCCCTCGACAACTCTTCACTGGATTTGCCCATTTGTACTTTTGCCTGCTTTTATTGTTGTCAATAAAAGCAGTTTTTGACTTACATTGTGACTGTCTCATCTTGTGTGTGTGTGTCCGGGTTACAGTCACACATAGTGCCATTGCAGTTTGTAAAAGGGTGAATGCACGACATGTCCATTAACATTTATGCATGCAAATTAATAAAAAATAAAACAAATCTATCTATCTACATATATTCAGTACTGTGCAAATATCTCAGACACATAAGATGTTTCACAAAAGCATTTATCATAAGATGGGGTATATATATATATATATATATATATATATATATATATATATATATATATATATTCAGCTTTAGTGTATTAATAGGTAAAATAAATGTTAGACTCCCAAACATTACTTTTGCAAATAGAAAAGATTAGAATAGAAGAAAAGGGAGCCCTGTAACAGATGTCATGGCCCCCACAAAGCCCCCCACTGAACATCATGTCTGTTTGAGATAACATATAGAGACAGAAGCAATTGAGGCAGACTAAATAGATTGAAGAACTGTGGAGAATTCTCCAAGAAGCATGGAACATCCTATCTGCCAACAACCAAGAAAAACTGTGTCCAGGTGTACCAAGGAGAATTGGTGCTGTTTTAAAGGCAAAGGTGGTCACACCAAATATTAATTTAGCTTGTTTATGTCTCTGGAATTTGTATGACATTAAGTGATTAGGGCTGCAACGATTCGTCGACGTTGTCGACAAAAATCGATAATAGAAATAGTCGACAATGAATTTCATTGTCGAAGTTGTCGCCAGACATGTTTTTTTCCGACCGAGGCACCTCTCTTCATTACAATCTCTGCCGAGAGTCGCACATGCGCATTAGCTTCTCTGCTGAGTGATAACATACAGAAATGGCGGGGTCCAACGCAGCAGCTGCGCGTACCAAAACATCTAAAGTTTGGGAGCATTTTAGCCTGGATACGGCGAATAAAAAGATTACCTGCATGGTTTGCAAAGCAGTCCTTGCGTATCACGGCAGCACCTCGGTGATGCACGAACATTTAAAGAGAAAGCACGTCGGACATTTGAATGAAACGGAGTTTGACTCGCCTCGGTAAGATTTAAATAACATGGAAGCTAATACGTTTTGTTTTGGATATACATTGTACATTTTATAAGCGTATTTTCGGTAAAAAAAGAAAAAAAAAGGATTTAACGTTATGCCCGACTGTGCCTGACAAAAGTATTTTAAATTAAATGCATGCAGTCTGAAGAGGAGAGCCACCATGGACCCCTTTCTGCAAAAGAATCAGACGTGCACCCCACAACAGGCTGAATGCCCTCACTGAGTCAGTATTGCAGATGCTGATCTATGATATGAGGCCGCTCTCCATGGTCGATGGTGCTGGGTTTCAACAAATGATAGCCCAGTTTATTTACTTTTAGTATGAATCAGCCTATCAGCAGCAAAGTTCAATAAAATATGCATTTTTCATTGAAGTACCCCCTTCTTTCTTGTGTTTACTATCATTTTCCACAGAATTAAAGCAATCTCATGCTAAATTTAAAAAAAAAATTATAATTTTTCGATTAGTCGACTAATCGTTTCAATAGTCGGTGACTAGTCGACTATTAAAATAGTCGTTAGTTGCAGCCCTATAAGTGATAAATGAAAACTATTTATTTAAATATTTTTGAAGACATACTATGCAACACAAGTGCCTACAATTTTGCACAGTACTGTACACACACACACACACACACACACACACACACACACACACACACACACACACACAGACTCATATATATATATGCACACATGTAGGACTGCGTATGTACATTTAGTATTAATCATATCTAATTTAATGATTTATAGAGGGGTTTATGCATGTGTTAAATGCATAAAATACTGTGTGTTTAAGTATGCTGAAGTATGTGGGTAGGCTAATGCCCAGTTTGTATTTTCTTTTGACATTAGCCTCTACAGAATTTCATTGTACCTTTATTCATTCCTGTATGTCATTTTTTGTATTTTCTTTATTCCTTTTTTTTTTTTTACACTGGGTGCCAAACGTTTGGAATAATGCACAGATTTAGCTCTTATGGAAAGAAATTGGTACTTTTATTCACCAAAGTGGCATTCAACTGATCACAATGTATAGTCAGGACATTAATAATGTGAAAAATGACTATTACAATTAGATTTGTTAATAGTCAAATCTATGTGCAGCATAGTGACAGCTTTGCAGATCTTTGACATTCTAGCTGTCAGTTTGTCCAGATAATCAGATGACATTTCACCCCACACTTCCTGTAGCACTTGCCATAGATGTGACTGTCTTGTCGGGCACTTCTCACACACCTTACAGTCTAGCTGATCCCACAAAAGCTCAATGGGGTTAAGATCCATAACACTCTTTTCCAATTATCTGTTGCCCAATGTTTGTGTTTCTTTGCCCACTCAAACCTTTTCTTTTTGATTTTCTGTTTCAAAAGTGACTTTTTCTTTGCAGTTCTTCCCATAAGTCCTCCTGAGTCTTCCCTTTACTGTTGTACATGAAACTGGTGTTGAGCGAGTAGAATTCAATGAAGCTGTTAGCTGAGGACATGTGAGGCATCTATTTCTCAAACTAGAGACTCTGATGTACTTATCCTCTTGTTTAGTTGTACATCTGGCCTTCCACATCTCTTTCTGTCCTTGTTAGAGCCAGTTGGCCTTTGTCATTGAATACACTTCAAAAAGTGTACACTTTTGAATGTAATCTTCTGTTTTTTGGTAATTTCAAGCATTTATAGCCTTCATTCCACAAAACAATGATGAGTTTCAAGAGAAAGCTACTTCTTTTTTTTTCTTTTTATAATTTTTGACCTAATATTGACCTTAAGACATGCCAGTCTATTGCATACTGTGGCAAATCAAAAACAAACACAAAGACAATGTTAAGCTTAATTTAATGAACCAAATATCTTTCAGCCATGTTTGATATAATGGCAAGTGGTTTTCTGGTACCAAATGATCAATTTAGCATGATTACTCAAGGATAAGTTGTTGGAGTGATGGCTGCTGGAAATGGGGCTTGTCTAGATTTGATAAAAAAATAAAAAATTCAAATAGTGATGGTGATGTTTTTTTACATCAGTAATGTCCTGATTATATTTTGTGATCAGTTGAATGCCACTTTGGTGAATTAAAATACCAATTTCTTTTTATAACAGCCATCAGAATAAAACCCCAAAATATATTTGTTTCTTTAGAACCTCAGGCTACAAGTAAAGCCTTGCGTACCTCTGAACTTGAGAAAAGGCAAGTTGGCAGACAGAATTTGCATGCCACACCCCCAGACATACAAGTATAAAGGGGTTGTGCAACAGCAAAGCTGAGTTCACCACTGTTCCACTCACCTCTACAGGCGTTAAGCAATGTTGGTGGATCTACGGCGCATTCCAGCGGCTTTCTCTTCTCTGCACACTGTGCAGTCCAAGCCCCTGGGTGCTTCGACAGTGCTTTCATTGCCTGAAAGAGTGTTTGTGTGTCCATGTGGACCACACGCTGGGCTCTAGATGCTCTGAGCAGCTCTTTGTCTGCTGGCGGACAGCGGAAAGGGAACGTCCTCTCCAAACAAAGGTAGCTCATTGGGTTGATGATGCAATCCCCTAGCCTATTACACCCAGGCCGTGCCCCCCCGCGCGGGTTCGAGCACACTCTACGAGAAGTGTGGCATCCTCGTGGGCACTGGCCCATGGCACCTCCCTAGCAGACATCTGCAGAGCAGCGGGCTGGGCAACACCCAACACGTGGACCCGCGTCTCCCTTGGGCAGTCCTCGCCGGGTCGCTGGGTCTGTAGCAACTCCTCCCTTGTCAGGCAGGATCTACCACCGCACCATGTCCATGGGTGGCTTGAAAACCCCCCTGTGTATTAGCCACAACTTACCTCCCCCCAGTCTGGGCAGGTTGTGGTCTCCGCAGACAATTCATGTCGTCTGTTCCCGTACAGGTGCTGGGAACCAAAGAGCGGTATACAACACCCTTTATTGGGGGCATTGGGGAGGGTTACGTGCAGCCGACCCAGCTGCTTCTAGCACGCAGCAGCTTGCTTGCACCTGGCTCAGCTGTCACGGTAGTGCATGGCGTTTTGAAGTGGGACCCCTTGTGTCACTACAATCGACACAAAGTCGAGTGAGTGACAGAAGGGGAACGTCATGGTTACTGTTGTAACGAGACGTTGTGTTCCCCTTGCCACGTCACTATCCCTACCACTGTAATGCGCCGTAACCTTATTCTCGGCTCCTCAGTGAAAACCTGTCTGACATTCACTCGCCCGCTTCCCTTTACACCCGTATGTCCGGGGGCGGGTCATACAATTCTGTCTGCCAACTTAATATTTGCCTTTTTTCAAGTTCAGAGGTACGCGAGGCTCTCAGAAGAGACCCCTAATGTCACTACAATCGACACAATGTCTCGTTCCTTCCATCGGGGAACGGAGTTACAACAGTAACCATGACGTTTTCTATGAAGTATGGCATATAAACCACCCAAACAAAACAAATATACAGAAATATACTTACACTGGAAATCTATGAGGCAACCAGCTCTGTCAAGAAGTTTTTTTTTTGTTTTGTTTTGACAAACCAACGTACAGATTAAAATTATTTTCTGTGGTAATCAAAATAATAACTCGTATTAACCTCCTTTATAGGAACAGAGCACCTCTGCTCCTTAAACTTCATGTGCAGTTCATGATTTTACAAATGCTCATTATTGCATCAAGGCCAATAACTGAACACATAGCGATGTGCCATATTACCATTGAATTGTGTGTGAGGGTTGTTGATGAGCCAGTGAGAAAAGGGTGTGAAATTGTAGGTATGAGAATCTGATTCAGGTAGAACTGTTCTTGTCCTTTAGTTGCATGTCAGTCTCTCTGTTTTAGTTTCAGTGTGCTTCACACTAAAGTATTTCATATTTAGTAGGTTTAGCATAGATAAATACCTGTACAACTGTGTTGGCGAATTTATTTTAGACATTCAGTTTCACTATAAAACACGATTCTTTAAAAAATTAGGTGAAAATAACTAGGGATGTGCATGGATAGTTGACATTTGGTTAACTGTTCGAAGTGCTACTAATCAAATACCAAAATCACTATTTGATTATTCTACACATGCAATAGAGGTCTTCAACTCGACCTGAACTCGACGAGTTCCGACAAACCTGGTTTTCCAGCTGGGTTTGGGTCAGTTTTTCAAGATTTGGGCGAGTTAGGGGCTTCGCTGTCTTTCCATATAATGTTTACACATGCTGGCTGGACGCCTTTGACTGTTGCACTAAATTAAATTTAAAAATAACTTTTTATAAACGCGTCACGTAACACCTGCATCATATTTCATTGTTTGTGCTGCATCCTGAAGAAGTTCAGATTGCAAAAAGGGACTTCATGCAACTTCTACAACATGAAAGGGACAGTTCACCCAAAAATGAAAGTTCTCTCATGATGTACTCGCCATCATCTCAGATGTGTATGACTTTTATTCTTCTGCAGAACATAAATTACGATTTTTTTGAAAAATAGCACTGTAGGTCCATACAATGCAAGTGAATGGTGACCAACATTTTCAAGCTCCAAAATGCAAATAAAGGCAGCATAAAAGTAATCCATAAGACTCAGGTGGCGATATGCACAAAGAATATGAAACGCCAAAACAAAAGGATAAGAATATGAAAGTGAAAGTGGAGATTGATAGTAAAAAAGATTACTTTTTTAGTCTCTCATCCACACCTATCATATCACTTCTGAAGACATGGATTAGCACACTGGAGTCATCTGGAGTACATTTATGCTCCCTCTATGTGATTTTTGGAGCTTTAAAACTTTGGTACCGATAAACTTGCATTGCATGGACCTATAGACCTGAAATATTCTTCTAAAACACTTAATTTGTGTTCTGCAGAAGAGAGAAAGTCATACACATCTGGGATGGCAGGTGAGTAAATGATTCATATTTGGGTGAACTATCCCTTTAAACATTGATTCCAGGTTGTTTTTCACAGAGTAAAGTGTTTGTGCTTGATAAACAGTAAGACAGTGGGGGTTTTTTTCTATTTCTCATTGGAGCTCACAGTAGGTCTGTCTTGAAAGTTTTATTAGTTATCATTAATAGTCAATTCCTTTATGGAAATAATTGACAGTTGCGCTCTATAGTGATGCTTGCCTTAACAAACACCACAAATTAACAGGAAAATAAAAATACAAAACATTCAAATGAAAGAATAAAAATCTATTATCATTCAATGTGCCTCAGTAGCTGCTTTGTGGTTTACTCCAGCTGAGCAGCCTTTTGGATTTCTTTCAACACCCCCCCCCCCTCTCTCTCTCTCTCTCTCTCTCTCAAAACAGCAGATGGTTAATGATTCATGGACAGGGTTGGTCATGTGTTTTGGTGAGTGTAGCATTTCTGAGGACGTTCCAAGGTGTGTTTTGTGTGTGTGTACATGTGAATACACTATATGGGGATGGTAGGTTGAAATCGCTTAACGCAAATGCATGTTTGTATGTTTCTCGTGTCTGAACGCTGTCTTTTCTGGAATCGTTGTCAGAAACACGCACCCTTGCATACACCCTTCAGTGGCTTTTTTACTTGTTTATATGATCTGTCCATTAACGCATTTACTCACCTCAAATGGGGAGTTAGAGTTTTTCACCATATTTGTAATTATCTTAGGCCTAATAAAAAAAAAAAAAAATGTCCTTGATTTTTCATGGTTTTCATATTCATATTGATGTTTACTACATTTACAACACTTTTGTGTGTCTGTAACAAATATCGCTAATGTATTGCTCATATTTTATGGGCTTGTTATGTAATATACATCTTTTTTTTTTTTTACATTAGATACATGTTTTGCAATAGTGTTAATTTTGTCAACATTTTTATTATTTAGTCTTAGTCCTGTGTCAAATGTCTTTGTTAGTTTTTATCATATTTAGTCAAGCTTATTCTGTTTTATTTGTTGTTTTTTTTTGTCAAGTTTTATTTGACTAAAAGTCTGGGCATTTTATTCTTATCTTAGTCAAGGAAAACCCTCAGTATTTTAGTCTAGATTTAGTCAATGAAAACTGTAGACATTTTAGTCATATTTTTGTCACGTTTAGACAGGTGAAACATCAAGAAATATACTCAATCTTACGTTACCTTTGCCGCTCGTTTTCAGCTACTTCACAACAATTTGCTAGCCTATTAGCTTAATGAGTTTGGTTTAGCAATAAAAGTCGCCGCCTTGTCTTAATATAGCTTATTAAGTTGTCTAATATAGTTGTCACTATTTGTCTTATAACTTTAAAAAACAACAACAACAACAACAACAACATAACATTACCACCAAGACGTTAACCTACCTCAATTTCTTTGAGGTTAGCCTATATCATCGTCTCTTTCTCCCAAGTCCAACTGTTGCTGTCATTATTTTATGGCGGCGCCGTTTTGTGGTCTGCGTTCTGTACCGGCTTATCGCGGCCCATTCAGCATGTTTCGCAGCCAACACACCCGCCCGCTCGGTTCTCCCGATGGTTAGTCATATAAAAAATAGTTTTATTTTTCTGAATTACTATATATAGTAATTCAGTAATTCGTAATGTTGCATGTTGAGTCACAGTTAGTGTTTAATGACGTTGGTGCCGTCTCGTTATCGTCTCATCTTAGTCATGGAAAGAAATGACTCAGTTCGTCGTTGACGAACATTTTTCGTCATAGTTTTCGTTAACGAAATTAACACTATTTTGCAATTTATATGATTTTGAAAATATATAGGCCTACAAATGGAAGTACATGTACTGACGACCTGTCCAGTGTGTTCCCCGCATTTCGCCCAATGTTAGCTGGGATAGGCTCCAGCCCCCTGCGACCCTGTACACAGGATAAGCGGTTGACGATGGATGGATGGATGGATGGATGGAAGTACATGTATTTGCATATGTTAAGATACTTGTGAGGAGTATTTTTTAAATGATTTGTATATACAGTGTGTGTTATGAACTGTAGGCTATATATAGCCTACATCTTTTGTAATTCATAATCATATATTGTCTTTCCATTTAATTCTGCCACTTCATGTTCCATTGTCATGTGACATTAATTAGCCACTCATAAAACCTCCTACTAAGTAATTTCCCCACACCCAGTTGAAGCCTTTATAAACTGCAACATGTTGGTTTGTGGACTGTTTTTAACCTAATAGCCAAGAGTCAATAAAAGCTTTTTAAATGTAAACCATACTTTGAGTGCTGTGAACTACTAGTTTTGCAATTACTCACTCGTTTTAACTTTCTTTCCTCTGTAGAACACAAACAATGATTTTTTTGAAGGACATGATGTGTGTTTGTCCTTAGTTCATGGTGTCCAAAACATGTAAGCTCCACAAAAGGACATCAATACAGCATTCAATTGAATCCAAACAACTCCATGTCTTCTGAAGGGATATGGTCAGTTTTGGGTGAGAAACACTTCCTTTTCACTATAAATCTGCAGTCTCCTAGTAGATCATTATTTCAAGTTTGATTACATTTCCTCACGCTTGATGCATCTGCACAGCACGTGCATATTTGCAGACACTGATTGTATCCCTTTAAGAGACATAGATTAAACAACTTGTGTAATTTGGATTACCTTTATAATAATAATAATAATTTTCTAGACAATCAAAGTGCTTTCTGGTGTTGGAAAAGGACATATGCTGCCTTTATGTCCTTTTTGGAGCTAGAAAGTTTAAGACAGCATAAGGGTGAGTAAATTATAAGAGAATTGACATTTTTAGCTTAACTACTCCTTTAACTGTAGTCCTCTTTCTTTTGGGTATACATTTTGTGTAATTTGGCTCAAAGGAATAAAGCGGAAACCCAGTTTTTGCTAACTTTCACCTATAAGAGGAAGTGACTCTGGGCAATTTGTGCTCTGAGACAAATGCCACACCTCAGCAATGTGGCCACTGCCAATACCACAATGATTATATGTGCAGTTTAAGGCTGGGAGTCTAGCAGGGACCTGGTGATATGATATCATATGCATATCTGGGTCATGATATGATTATATTGTAGTTCTGAATGTCTAATTGTAATTCAAAACTGTACTATATTCTGATCTTTCACTCACTTCTTCTTCTTCCTTGGACTTTGGTGCTTTGCGCAACAAGTGCTGAACTTCCTGCTTTACTCCGATGTACAGGCATAAAAGTAGCGCAAAGTATATGCATGTAAGTAGTAAAAAACGATTACAATGACATGAGAGACTAGCGTACCTTGATTCCAGCATGTTTATCATTACACGCACACTCTTGTAGACTAACTGTATTGAGGATTGTCTAGCAAATGTATTAGCATTTTGTAACCTAATGTTGATATATAAATAAATAAATACAATTAAAAAGATTTAATGATACCAGTGTTTCTGCAGTACTTGACTAAATTCATTACATTTTGGTGTAAAACCGATTGTGTTCTCACCTAAAACCGATTGGATAGCTTCTGAAGACATGGATTAAACCACTGGAGTATTTCTATGCTGCCTTTATGTGCTTTATGGAGCTTCAGGGTTCTGTCCACCATTCACTTGCATTGTATGGACCTACAGAGCTGAGATATTCTAAATATCTTCATTTGTGTTCTGCTGAAAGAAAGAAAGTCATACATATCTGGGATGACGTCTGGGTGTCATGAGAGAATTCTCATTTTGGGGGAACTATTCCTTTAACATTAACATTAACAACAATAATATTAATAACAATAATAATAACTTGATAATTTTTTTTTTAAAACAAACTTGAAACAATGTTTGAATCAGGGACTGATAACAGTTCAAGGAAAGAAAGCAAAAACATGTGAAGTGCAGAACGTATATAAAAATGGGAACAAAGTTGAATTCAATTGTACTGGAGTTAAAATGTTATTTTTAAATGTTGGTAACCTGTAATATTTGGTGAATTTTTCATGACACCAAAAACCAAATGCTCTATCACAGAACATTTTCAGAAATACACCAGCATTCAGTGACATGCTGAAGACCTGTTAGACAACTATATATAATTACTACATATACATGCAAAGTCCAGATACAAGGAAAACATTAGAGCTAAAAAGTAAATTTCTCAGTTGTTTCTGAGTCTTCACTGAATTATTGTTTTTATTTTGAAAAAAATAAATAATAATACACTTATTAATTAAAATAAAAATGTGGCCCACATAAGATGAAGTTTAGTCCACAATTTGAAATGAAGCTGTGGTTGGCCGAAACTGGAACTAAAAAATACAGTTTCGGCTCAGAATGTACTCAAATGAAAGCTTTTTTTGTTGTTGCCATTTTACTGAAAATTGCTTAGAGTGTTCACTAACATATTACCTATTTTTGCTGTGTTAATTGAAATTGGTATCAAGAATTGTGAAATTTAACTGGTATTTGTACCAACTACTGAAATTTGGATATCATAACAACCCTATTATGGACTCTAAATGCCCTTAAAAAAAAACATAAACTAGCTTTAGCTGATTTGCTGCTGTCCCAGTCTGGTCATGATGGTCTGTTGGCTGCATTTAGAGGAGTTTTGGCACCAGCTTGGGCAGACTGAAAGACTGTACCTTGAACCAGCTAAGACCAGCAAACCAACTTAGCCTGATTAATGCTGTTATTTTTTTCAGCAGGGTGGTGGTCAATCACCTTTTCGCACTAAAATATTTTAAATGTAGCTAAACCTAGTGATTGTTAGCGTTAGATTATCAATTTAGTATTGTGAGGTAAAATATTGCAATACTCTGAAATATTGATCCCCGGTATAGTTGGGAGTATCCTGTATATGTGTGTGTGTGTGTGTGTGTGTGTGTGTGTGTGTGTGTGTGTGTGTGTGTGTGTGTGTGTGTGTGTTGGAGAGCAACAATGCAACACAGCCCTGCAGCTCTCCCGTCCTCTCTGGTCTCTTCCTCCTAAAATAGAAACACAATAGCCCCTGTGAGAGAAAAAGAGAAGAGCCCTCACTGAGTGTGGCCAACTTTCCTTGTGGATTTGGAAACAAAGAGAAAATGGAGAGACACAAAGACAGTGAATGTAGTGACACACCTCTGGAGCAGAAAGGAGAGATAAAATCAAATGGCTCATTTGCATGAATGGCCCGAGGACAATACAGCTTGTGCCTGCATAGGAAAATCACACTCCTTCTCTCATAGGAATCGCAATGTATTATGGAAAAACAAAAGATGGTTCACCTAAAACCAAGCTCAGCAACAGCTCATAAACTGGTTCAAACATGATCATCTCGTTAGCTTCAAAAAGATTTTTGGTATTCTTTTTTGAGTCTTTGGTATTACACTGTAAAAAATTTTGTGATTTTTTTTGTAACCTATTAAACAGAATGTTTTTGTTATATTTACAACAACAATATGTGATTATAATCAAATTTATTTGTTAAATCTACAAATATTGGTATCAAAAACAGAGAAATACTGTAATACTCATAACAAAATTTTTTTGTTAATTTGACATGCAAATATTTTAAAAACTAAAGTTTTAGTCAGTTGTTCTTAAAAAATACAAATAAAGTATGTAAATCACTTTACAAGTTTATGCTGTACTTTTATCATGATTGATGAAACGATGCAAATTGAGGTAATAAAAATGTTTTCACAAAAAAAATCTTATATATAAAAATAGGCTACAATTATAATAACATTGTTTTTATAATTTAGGCTTTATTGTTGAGTGTGTGTATAAGACATTAAAATGATTGATATATACAAAGTAATACTCTGTTCAGTCCTTATCCTTGTATAATGCCTTATGTTTCTTTTAGTCTTTCAATTGTAATGTAATAGCCTGGTTTTCTACATTGGCTTATTAATAAAATAATAGTAATAATTTGAGCATTGTGTCATTATCACAGGCTAAACAACCAAACGGCCTTCACATCACTTTATGATTTATTTGTATAGCCTACTGTATTTATAGAGTGTGTGTATAAGGAATTAAAATTATAATTTTCAGTTCAGTCCTAACCATAATCCTTGTATGCTTTACGTTTCTTTTAGTCTTTAAATTTTAATGTAATACTTAGCCTAGTTTTCTATTTATAAAATTTTAGCATTGTATCATTTTCACAGGCTAAACAACCTAACAGTGCCTCCTCTAACCACAGACTTGTACCTGTCCTCTCTCATTGTGCACTAGTCTGCCTAATTTTGAATTTCATAGCGCGCAATTGAAGCTCGTCTCTGATTGGATACTGAAGTGAGAGCGGGAGAAGCACGAGCTCGTTGTTCACCGCTGCTGTGCTAACGTCAATTAACGAGCCAGCCAGCGGCGCTTGCTAGAGAGAAAACAGAGGCACAGCAGAAATCTTCGGACCACTTTGTCATTTTAAAAGTTTTTAGGACAAATCTACGATTTTAACACAAGTTTTTTGGAGGGTCTGCTGCTGTTCAATCCGAAAATTGAAAGTTTGCAAGGTAAGCTTCACATTTAGCCTACTTTTTTTTTTTTCCCAAGACCAAACGAAAATGTGTAAGCACATGGTGTAAGCTAGCACCAGTTGATATTTAATACCAGTAACGTTAGTGTTAACGTTAACTAGCTAGCTAGATCAATGCGTGATAACTTAGTTAAGCTGAATAGCACAGGCAAACACTTAAAATACTAAAAATGATCACCTGCGTCTTTTGTAAAAAGAAATTGGATACATTAAGAGGCTATGTACTACATTGCAGAGTGCATAGAAATGAGCCCCGTTGTCTTTTCAAATGTGTTGGCGCCAACTGTAGTCAAACATTTACCACTTACTCCGCTTTCAAGGGCCATTTTTATCATGTGCACAATGCACCTGCACCGCAAGCTGCTCCTATAGCTGTTGTTGCGGATTTAAAATGCGCAGTTTCATTATGTGCCCGCCATTTTCACACGGTGAAAGAGCTAGTGTCTCACTTAAATGATCATATTGGAGAGGGCAGGTCGGTGTCATGTCCAGTAAGTGGTTGTAAGCACGTATTTACAAAAAAAGTCATCATTTACTTCTCACATGTGTAGGAAACATAAAGCATGCTCCCCAGATGGTATTGATAACATGTACAGGGAAACCCGCCCTCAGCCCCCAGATATCATTGCCAGTACAGATGATTCAGAAAACACACATGAAGCCATGCCAACAGCTAGTGCAGCCAGTGATATGCCAGAGAATGATAGTCAGTCTTATCTCAGAAACATGTGTCTCTTTTACCTTAAACTGCAAGGAGAGCTGCTTATTCCTGCCTCTACTATACAGAGTATTGTTGAGAAATGCAAAATGTGCATGAGTTAGGTCAAGCCTATACAATAACTAAAGTAAATACTTTAAACATGATATGAGCCTATCAGATGAAGCAGTCACTAAAATCTGTGACTGCATTAAAGAGTCAGATTTGTTCTCTGTCTGTCATCAGGGACAATTAAGAACAACATACTCCAGAAATCACACATTCACAAAAATTTTTAAATACACAGAACCCCAAAAAGTGGCATTGGGAATGGATGAAAACATGACAGAAAAATGTGCTTACTACATACCAGTGGCAGAAACTCTGAAGCGCTTTTTGCAGTCACATTTAGGGAGGAATACACAGTCACAACAGTTTGGAGATCCTGATGTAGAGGTTTTTACGGATTTATAAATTTCAAATGTCACCAGTTATTTAATGAAAACCCTGAAAGCCTCAAACTGATTTTGTACCAAGATTCATTTGAAGTTATGAATCCCCTGGGTTCTGCTAAAAAGACGCACAAAGTTCTTGCAGTCTATCTTTCATTAGCAAATTTACCCATTCATTTGCGTTCAAATACTGATAATATGTTTTTAGTCTTGTTGTGTATTGAGAATGACCTTAAGCGTTTTGGAGTAGCCAAAGTTTTCTCAGAGTTGTTGGCAGATCTGAAATCCTTGGAGACAGATGGAATAAATGTAGATGGAGAAACCGTAAAAGGGGGTCTTTACTGCATTGCTGGGGATAACTTGGGTTCTCATTGCATAGGTGGGTTTACAGAGAACTTCAGCCGCTCTCATTATTTTTGCAGGTACTGTGAAATCACAAGAAGTGAGTTTGAGGCTGATCCGAATGTCTGTGGTCCTCCACGCACCCCAGAGACGTATGACGCAGCTGTTGCTGATCTTCAGGCTGAAAACATCCAAGGTGTCAGAGGAATAAAGGTAAACTCTATCTTTAATACCCTTGAGTCTTTTCACGTATCCCAGCCTGGTCTCCCGCCATGTTTTGGTCATGACCTCTTTGAAGGAGTCTTGTCATATGATCTAGCACTGTACCTGAAGAACATTATAAAAAAGCAAAAATGGTTCACATACTCACTCTTAAACAGGCGCATCAAACAGTTTATTACAAAGGATCTGAAGCACTCACAAAGCCATGTGCTGTCAACCCTGACGGAGCCAAGTTATCAGTTTTGATTGGTGACAAAGTGCAAAACCATGAGGATGAAGTATGGCAGTTAGCTCTCCAGCTAAAAGACATTGTGGATCTTATTTGTGCTCAAAACATTTCCTTGTCCCAGATAGTATATCTTGACATTTTGATCCAAGAATATTTGGAGTCGAGAAAGATGTTGTTTCCTGAAATTCAACTAAAACCCAAGCACCACTATTTGCGCCATTATTCAGCACTGCTCTTGAAATTTGGTCCATTGATTAGGTTATGGATGATTAGGTTTGAAAGTAAACACAGTTATTTTAAAAGATGTGCCAGACACTTGAAAAACTTCAAGAACATTTGTCAAACTTTGTCAGAGCGTCATCAGATGTATCAGGCATATCTTTTAGCCGGGCAAGAATGCAGTAAACTATTGCAAGTGAAGGACAGCTGTGCGTTTTATCCCAACCTCTACAGTAATGCTATTAAACATGCAGTCAGGGAGTTAGCCTTTTCAGAGAGCAATACCACAGTTACCACAAACATCCAGTACAAAGGCACTGCATATAAAAAAGGACAGTTTCTTGTCTACAGAAATTAAGAGTATATGGAGATTGGTGAACTTCTACTCATCTTGATTCAAAATGACACATCTGTGTATGTTTTGATGGATATCCACAAAGGCATCTTCCTCTCAGAATACCATCTGTATTCTGTGACAAAGGACAGTCTTGGGTTACAATGTATCAACATTAATGACCTGCCTGATTTCTATCCTTTGGTGTCATACATTCTTGATGGATACCAAGTCATTCCACTAAAACACAGTATTGTGGCAAAATAAAGTCCAATTAAAGCTCACTTCTCACTGTAAATAGTTTGACATTAATAAAAGTGTTACCTGATGCATGTCCCTGCTCTGTTAAGTGTATGTACTGTATATTTTTTCTGTTCTGTTCGAAGGTGGCATTTTTTCTTCAATGCAAATATGAGTGACTCAGAGCAAACATTCCTAGATGTCACCATCATGGAAGTCCTACCACAACTTCAAGCAGTGAACAAAAAACATCCTGGAAGAGCACTTGCAGTTCATTGGAGTCGAGACATATGATGATCTACGCTTCGTAACGGAGGCTGATTTGATGACTGCATTAAGACCTGTACAAGCCAGAAAGCTTCTTTCTGTTTGGAAACAGAAATGTAAGTAAAAACACCACTGTAGTAAATTTCTCAAAAGAGGACAGGAAAACAGGTCTCCGGCACAAGGTAAGCCTTTTTAATTGTCTCTTATAATGTGCACACACACACACACGTCAACACAGAAACGCTGGGTTGCTGTAGGTCGGTCTCCCTCTGCTCTGTGGCTGCTGGCTTTTTATCCGCTCTCCTCGCTCTACTGCAATTAGAGACAGGTGTTAGACATAATTTAGCTCAGGTGTGAGCCCTTACCGCTTTCTCTCGGACGGGCGCTTGACCACGCCCCGCTGCCACATACCCCCACCGCCCGACTCAGGCCGGGCGTCATCCGCCTGCCTACCACTCCCCGTTTCTGGAGAGGAAGTCAGCGGCAGCCATCTGCACCCCGGTCTGTGGACCACCTTGAACTTAAAAGGCTGGAGGGCCAGATACCAACGGGTGATCCGGGCGTTAGTATCTTTCATGCGGTGGAGCCACTGCAGTGGGGCATGATCCGAGCAGAGGGTGAAGGCCCGCCCCAGCAGGTAGTATCGGAGGGTGAGGACCGCCCACTTGATGGCCAGACACTCCTTCTCTATGGTGCTGTACTTAGTCTCCCTTAAGGAGAGCTTCCGGCTAATGTACAGCACCGGGCTCTCTCCCTCCACTACCTCGCGAGTACGGCCCCCAGCCCTCTGTCTGAAGCGTCCGCCTGCAATACAAAGGGAGAGAGAAGTCAGGTGCATGCAAAAGCGGCCCCCACAAAGTGCAGCTTTAACCTGCGTGAACGCCTGTTGGCACTGCTCTGACCATTGGACCGGATCTGGAGCCCCTTTTTAGTGAGGTCAGTCAGCGGGCTGGTGACGTCCGAATAATTGGGTACAAATCTTCAGTAATAGCCAGCCAGCCCCAGGAACTGCCTCACCCCCTTTTTGGTCTTAGGTCTAGGGCAAGTCGCAATCGCCGTGGTCTTATCAATTTGGGGACGCACCTGGCCATGACCCAAGTGGAACCCCAGATACCGTACCTCCACACGCTCAACCGCAGCACTTCTTGGGGTTTGCGGTGAGCCCGCCCGCCGCAGCGATCTCAGGACGGCCCTCAGATGTTGCATGTGCCGCTGCCAATCATTGCTGTAAATGATAATATCATCTAAATAGGCAGCGGCGTACGCGTGTGCGGTCTGAGGATCCGATCCATGAGTCGCTGAAACGTGGCTGGTGCCCCAAACAAACCGAAAGGAAGCGTCACAAATTGGTGTAATCCAAACGGTGTAGTGAAGGCTGTTTTCTCACGGGACATTGGTGTCAAGGGGATCTGCCAATAACCCTTCGTTAAATCCAAGGTCGAATAAAATCGAAGCAGTACCTAACCGATCAAGCAGTTCATCAACACGGGGCATTGGGTACGCGTCAAATTTAGACACAGCGTTGACTTTTCTGTAATCCACACAGAATCGAACAGACCCATCACTCTTGGGAACAAGAACAACCGGGCTGGACCAATCACTGTGGGATTCCTCTATTACGCCCATATCAAGCATCGCATCTAATTCTTCCCGTACTATTTTCTTTTTATGTTCGGGTAGCGATAGAGGCGACAACGCACCACGCGCCCGGCTCGGTCTCGATGTGGTGCTGTATGATGTTTGTGCGGCCCGGTAGAGGGAAAACACGTCCGCAAATTCTTTTTGTAATTCAGAAACCTCTGTGAGTTGACGCGGTGAGAGTTGGTCTCCACAAGGAACCGGAGTGTTGAGATTGTAGTTTTTGTTTATCTCGGTCCGAGCTCCGCCCTCTCGGAACTACCGTGGCCAGCGTCACAGAGGCGCCTCCTCCCTCCATAATTTCAGGAGGTTGAGGTGATAAATTTGGCGCGCCCCTCTATCGGTACGTCTAACCTCATAATCGAGATCCCCACTCGTCGTGTGACCTCAAAGGGTCCTTGCCACTTGGCGAGTAATTTAGAGCTCGATGTTGGGAGTAATACGAGTACCTTATCTCCGGTGCAAATTCCGTGAGCCGAGCACCCCTGTCATACAGTCGGCGTTGGCGTTCTTGAGCTTGGAGCAAATTCTCCTGTGTTAGTTGCCCCAGTGTGTGGAGTTTTGCTCTAAGATCGAGAACGAACTGAATTTCATTTTTACTGTTAGAAGGTCCCTCCTCCCACGCCGCGGATGACGTCAAGGACACCGCGGGGCGTCGCCCGTACAGCAGCTCAAACGGGAGAACCCGGTGGAGGCTTGCGGGACCTCTCGTACTGCAAACAACAGGGGTCTAGCCACTTATCCCAATTCCTAAGCGTCATCGGGTACGCAATTTACTGAATCATGTTCTTGAGCGTTTTATTAAATCGTTCCACTAGGCCATCTGTCTGAGGATGGTAAACGCTAGTGCTGAATCGATTTGATGCCCAAGAGCTCGTAAAGTTTGGCGACGTGTTACGTGACATAAAAGTCGTGCCTTGATCGGTGAGGATTTCTTTCGAATCCCCACCCGGAGATTATCTTGAAGAGTGCCCCTGCAACACTACGCGCGGAGATGTTGCTCAGAGGCACTGCTTCCGGATATCGCGTCGCGTAATCCACTAGGACTAACACGGCGATGTCCGCGTGCTGACCGTTCTAATGGCCTGACGAGGTCCATCCCAATTCTTTCGAAGGGGACCTCGATTAACGGTAGAGGGCGCAATGGCGCTTTTGGGGTGGCCGGTGGGTTTACCAGCTGACATTCACGGCACGCCGCACACCACCTGCGGACGTCACCGCCAATGCCCGGCCAATAGAAACGGGCTATTAGACGGAGAAGTGTTTTCCGTTCCCCTAGGTGACCGGCCATGGGATTATAGTGAGCCGCCTGGAAAACCATTTCCGGCGGCTCCGTGGAATCAATAATTGCGTTACTTCCTCCTTTGTTTGGGCGTCCTGCGCCACCCTGTATAGCTGATCTTTAATAAGCGAAAAATCACGGATATGAAACGGCGACACCGGCCGGAGTTGTTGACCATCGATTACTCTCACTTGGTCAAAAGCGTGCTTAAGGGTTTCATCTCGCGACTGCTCCAAGGGAAGTCCCCTCCGGGAATTCCGGAGAGGAGGAGCGACAACCTCGCCGCTTCCCACGTCATTCGAGCAGCCGAGGGCGGCCCGGCTCCGCCTCCCCGCCAAAGCATCGCACATCACACATCCCTTTACTTCCATGCAGGACCCATCCGCACAAACCCCCTCCAATAATTTTCTAAAATTCGGCCAATCAGTACCCAAGATTAGCGGATGGGTGAGGCGGGAACTAACCGCTGCCTCCACACTATGTCTTTCTCCCTGGAATTTGATCGCCAGGGTCACCACGGGATACTTGTGAATATCCCCATGCACATACCTCACCCTCACCAGTTTAGCTGAGCCCAGAGCCCCGGGTTGAACCAAGCGTTGGTGGATGGTGGTCTGGTTACAGCCGGTATCCAACAAAGCTTGGTATGTACCCCCCTGGATTCTTACCGAATCTGCACGCTCCAGCCCGATCGGGGGCAGCCTGCGGAACATCGTAGACCCGCACCACTGCCCCTATTTCCATCAGCGGACACTGATCCCGGAAGTGGTCCGGGTCTCCGCACCTCCAGCAGACTGGCCCAGTGGGGGCACCCGCCGTGCTGGCGGGTGCCCCCACCTGAGGTGGAGAGCGGCTGAAGGACGGGGAAGGGCTAGGCGGGTGTTCCCAAGTCCGGGAGGCTGGTCTCACAAACGCTCCGCGCCTGCGGGGGGCAGGAACGGACCCTGGGGAGAGAGCAGAGCGAGAGGGAAGAGGGGAGGGAAAAAAACAGGGGAAGACACAGGGGAAGGGGAGAGAGAGAGAGAGGGCTCATCCGCCCTGGGAATCGCCGCCATGTGGTCCTCCGCGAGTCGGACGGCTTCCTCCAGCGATGCCGGGCGGTGGCACTGGACCCACTCCGCCGTCTTCCGGGGCAAACGCTGGACAAACTGTTCCAGTACCACCTGGTCGACTAGCTCCTCGACGTCGCGGTCCCGCGCGAGCAGCCACCTCCGACAGGCATCACGGAGCCGCTGGGCGAACGCAAACGGGCGGTCGGATTTATCGAGCTTCAAGGCCCGGAAGAGCTGGCGGCTTTCTTCCGGACTCCGACCAACCCGTTGCAAGATGGCTCTCCTCAGATCGGGGTAAGCCAGGAGGCTTGTTGCCGGCAGCTGTTGCGCCGCGAGCTGTGCTTCCCGGACAAGAGAGGGACTAGGCGGGCTGCCCACTGGTCTTGGGGCCACCCCCAAATTTCCGCCGTTCGTTCAAACAGATCGATGAACGCCTCTGGATCATCTGCCGGCCCCATCTTCTGTAACGCGGGTGGGGGCAATGTGGCGCGGGTGTCCGGGGTCGCGGCTGCGGCTGGAGCGGCCTCCTGGCTGAGGAGGCTCCGGATGGCGTGCCGGTCCTCTGCTTGAGCCCGCATGATCTCGAAGAACCAACGATCCTGGTCTTGCCGGAGCTCAAGCAGGGATTGTTGGTGGCTCTGATGGAGTGTCGCGAGGGACTGGAGGACTTCCGCCAGCTGGGAGGACTCTATGGGGCGACTCTGTTCCATTATCAAATTCCCGGGTTTTGGCACCAGTGTAGTAAATTTCTCAAAAGAGGACAGGAAAACAGGTCTCCGGCACAAGGTAAGCCTTTTTAATTGTCTCTTATAATGTGCACACACACACGTCAACACAGAAACGCTGGGTTGCTGTAGGTCGGTCTCCCTCTGCTCTGTGGCTGCTGGCTTTTTATCCGCTCTCCTCGCTCTACTGCAATTAGAGACAGGTGTTAGACATAATTTAGCTCAGGTGTGAGCGCCCTTACCGCTTTTCTCTCCCGGACGGGCGCTTGACCACGCCCCCGCTGCCACAACCACACAACCCACAACTATTCAAAATCAAAAGCAGACATGGACATTGTGTAATATTGTACAGTGTGAATCAAACTTTTTTTTTTTCATGGACATTGTGTAATATTGTAGTGTGAATCATAATCTTATTTTTTTTGTCATTTAAAGACCACACTCCTGAGAACAGCTCACTATCATCTGTGGAAGCCTCACCTACCCAATCGCTGTCATTGCTCTCTGTTTCACCCCAAAGTACATCGTCAACCTCCTCCAGCAGCCCAGGACTTGACACACATTGGGATGACAACTTTGAAATTCCATGGAGTAAATTTCCTGATGAAGTGATGCATTCTTTGGAGAGGGGAAAAAGGCCAGGCCCAAAACTGAGGAGGCAAATGGTCCGGATTGTTGTGACTGAGATGATGGAAAAATGCCCTCATATAGGTAAAAAGCATTCAACTGACGTTGCAACAAAAATGGTGGCAAAATATCCTAAATCTCTCCAGGATGTAATAGATGGTGATATTGTTGGAACAGGCTACCATTCACTTGTCAAACAGTTGCTAAACAGAATTGAAAATGTGAGGTGCACTTCAACACCCAAAATAAGAAAAAGAAAACATCAGACTGATGTCTCAGACCACACAGATGAGATCCCATTAGAAGAGAGAGCAGCAATGCAGGATACTTACGGATGCATTAAATGGAATGTAAAATTTCTGTCCCTTGAAGAAACTCAAGAGAGCCAGCAGCAAAAGATGGAAAAACTCAAGGTGATGTTCCAACACACTGATGCCAATCCAGAAGAGGTAAAATGTCTGATGAAGTCCACATTTTATACACAGCGTGAACATGTCAACCAGGGAAAAAGTATCAAATGCCTTAGAGAGGAGTGGCCGTTTTGGTTTGATGAACTTGGCATGTCAGTCCACTTCATGGAACTGACTGGGATTGACCTCAAAGAGACATTCACACGAAATTTGGATTTGAAGGGAAAAAGGCTTCTCAACTACATGACCACAGTTTGTGTCAACAAGAGCAAGAAGCTCCTTCAGAATTATTCAAGGCTTCAGAGGATGCGAGGACTGCAGAGTGGCAGCTCAGATGATGTGATAGAGATGCTCCTGCTTCTGCTCAGCTACTTTGATGAGGAGTCCATGTTCTACCATGTAGAAGATACATGTCTGGCAGAAGAGGTCCAACTGGAGCAAGTGCCTCTGACACCCACTGTTATTGTCTGTGGTAAGTTTGTTTCATATCTCTCTTTTTTTTAATTGCACTGTTTATAGAATTTGTCATGTGAGTGCAGCGCTTATTAATATAACCTGTTAAATTTGTTCTTTGGACAGTCCTGCTATTCCACAACAAGGTACATGCTGAGTCTGGATTGGAACCTTATCAACACAAACATCTCCTTCATTTCTGCATTGTGCCTCATGTTCGGGAGTTACTACTGTTTTAATATCCATTATCCATCTGAGCTGGCTTCAACTCTGGAGTTTCTTCAAAGGTGAGTAAACATGGCTTACTCATTTTTTAGACCTGGGAGTCTGTCTCTGAGGTCCCGGTCTTAATCCGGACCTTAACTAAGGCTGGGACTCAAGGCCAAGAGTCAGACCCAGACTAAGAGCCGGACTCAAGCCCGGTCTTAGTCTGGGTCTGACTCTTGGCCTTGCCTCTGGGTGTGGAAATTATAGGCAATTAGCAAGACACCCCCAATAAAGGAGTGTTTTTTTTTCTTACTGATCAATTAAAATGCTTAATATGCTTTTATTCTACAGGTGTTTTTTTTCTCCATAAACCCAGAAAAAGGAACCAAAGTAGAGAACAAAAACTCCAAGCGTCGTCTCAACGTGAACCCTCGAGTCCTCACCCTGATACAGGAACTCTCCGATCACGAGTGGTGTTAAGCCCAAGTATGGACTCTTTCTGTGGACTCTGTTTGAGAAGAGGTACTGTTAGTTTTCGCTTTAAATCCACAATGTGTATTATGGTTAAGGCACAATAAGTATTTTTTGTTTTAAATGCATTATGTAACTTTTTCTGGTAGAGGGTCCACCACCTGCTTGTTTCATGAAGATGTTCTTGCTTTGCGGGAATGTTACACAGTATGGTATAAAACTTATCTATCTTGCATTTATTCAATTAGAACTTTTTTTATTGCAAAAAAATACCTTAAAGGAACTCGCCAACATTTTGGGACTTTAGCTTATTCACTGTATCCCCCAGAGTTAGATAAGTCCATACATACCCTTTTCATCTCGGTGCGTCAGACAGAGTTACAGCACGCACGCACCGCTAGTCTAGCTTAGCACAAAGACTTGAAGTAAATGGCTCCAGCTAGCATACTGCTCCCAATAAGTGACAATAACGCTAACATTTTCCTATTTATATGTTGTGATTTGTAAAGTCACAGTGTGTACAAATAACAAGGTCATATGAGACACAGGCATCTTTTAACCGTATACATACTGGGAACTATATTCTCAGAAGGCAAAGCACTGCTACGTGGTTGGATTGATTAGCGCAACACTCTGAGCGAACTCTCTGCTCCTCACCACGGGGCTTCTCAGGCGAAGAAGGCACACTGAAGAAGGCACACGCCGAAGCGCGTCTGTGCAAAATAAACAATATATGCATAGTGCGGCCTCTTTTTCCATTCTATATGTTAAAGAATCCAATCAAACTATGATATTTGGGTGGAATTTGATTTGCCACTTGCTAGAAGCTAGCTAGTCTAAATTAGCCAGATGCCAATATGGATAGGTTTATTTTGTTAGAAAATGCAATTATAGTACAGTGTAGAGCGCAAATGTGCACGCCCACATTTTCAGCCATCTTGGTTAAAAATTATTTTTTTCCCCATATTTTATTTTCTTCCAATAGAGATTTTATAAAATTGATTCAAAGTACAATATTTGAAACAAATATTAGACAAAAAAGACAAAGGAACAAGACAATTTATTGAAGGCACTGACTACAATCCCATGCAGCACTGTGATATATGGTGTGGTATAAAAGGAAGTCCACTTAAATGGTTTAAATTATGTCTTTCTAATAGAAGTTTTAAATTTAACATTGGTGAACATTCATCTAAGGCAGCTCCGCTTCTGTGTGGTGTGCCCCAGGGTTCTATCTTAGCTCCCATTCTTTTTTCATTATATATGCTTCCATTGGGTTCTATCTTTAGGAAGCATGGGCTGTCGTTCCATTGCTATGCTGATGACACTCAAATCTATCTGCCCTTAAAAAAAGAATTCTGATGGCTTGGAAGCAGTTATGATATATTCATCTGATGTGAAGGCTTGGTTGAATTTTAATGAGAGTAAAACTGAAATAGTAGTGTTTGGTCCGTCAGATTCTTTCAGTACACCCAAAATAAATCTCTGTGATTTATCATTTTCTGTGAAGCCTTGGGTTAAAAATCTGGGTGTGGTTTTTGATGATGTTCTGAAATTTGACAAACAGATAAACACAGTGGTTAAATCATGTTTATTTCAGCTTCGACTACTAGCAAAAGTTAAATCTATTCTGTCTAGTAAAAATTTTGAAATTTAATTCATGCCTTTATTACATCGAGGCTGGATTACTGTAATTTACTGTATTTCGGGATTAGCAAATCAGCTTTATCCCGCTTGCAGATAGTTCAAAATGCAGCTGCAAGACTTTTAACTAGTACTAAAAAACGAGATCACATTGGGTCGGTGTTACGGTCTTTGCATTGATTGCCTGTGTGATACAGAGTAAATTTCAAAATTCTTCTTTTAGTGTTTGAATCTTTAAATGGTTTGACTCAGAGCTGAAATATAGGCGGTGACCACGCCTTTTCGGAAGCTGCACCCAGATTGTGGAATGCTCTGCCCCTCTGTATTAGATCTGCACCGTGTTCTGTTCTTTATTGTGTAGCACATTGGTCAACCCTGGTTGTGTATAATGGTGCTATATATAAATAAAATTGACATTGACATTGACGACAACCTCGGTGTTCACGGTAGGTCTGTCTTTACATTTTTATAAGTTATAGTCAACAATCTATTGGTAAAACTAAATGGGAGTTTTACTTCCGGAACCAAAGTATAGAACTATATAAGGCTGCAACTTGATGTTCGATGTAAAATCTAGGTGCTAATTACTGAAGGGTAAAAATATAGATTTTTCGATACATTGCGATCTTCATTTGAATCTCAATATCGATTAATATTAAATCCCAATATCAATCTTTTACTCTGTTCAACCCACAGCAATGAGAGGAAATCACTCACATTTGCAATCAAATTTCACGCTGAGCTGGTAAAATGTATCTATTTGGCAACTGGCAAGTACATGTTCAGATTTCACACACCAATATTTGTGTAGTATAGTGATGGAATATTCAGCAGCGAGATCCTTTCACAGCATGCTGAGAGTAAAAGTTGTTTAGTGTGTCCAAAGACGAGATCCATGCAACCCATTTTTCATTGAATAAAGTCTCTGTTAATATCCTCTCTGTTCTTTGCAGTCAGTTGTTGTCAAAAACAACAGAAAAATACATTTAATTTCTAATCATGCATAGTCCAGATGAGATAAAGCCATTCGATTCTCTCTCTTTAACATGTAATCATTTACAGCAGCTTGCGCTGCAGTCTAGATCAGCACAAATCAATGTAAATGCACAGAAATAGTACAAATTATGCAATTAAACAACAAACATGTAAAACTATAATATATTAAATATAATATGTTATTTATTGATTGATACATAAATTATTTCATTTTAAAAAAGCCAAAATGTAAAAAAAAATGATAAAAACATTAATAAAATATAATTATTAAAATTACTATTTTCCTAATGTAGATATTTAGAAGGTCCCCTGTATAAATTAACAGCATTAGCTGGAATAGAATTTCTTTCATATGTAAGCAAAAGGGACATTATAATTGAAGTATACCCACATGAATCAATATCCTATCGAAATCAAATTGAAAGCTTGTGAATCGAATAAACAGGACTAGTGCTGAACCACTGGTTCACTAAAAGTATAGGCAATTTATATATACTAAAATATTCATTTAAATCAACTTTCTGTACAATCAAGGTATACATTCTATCAGTATGTGCATTCCCTTAGAATCAAACCCATGAGCTTTGCATTGCTAGTGCTCTACCTGTTGAGCTAAAGCAGAAAAAAAAAAAATATTTTTGAGTGGTGAGTTGTGGTGATTACCAGTTGATTACCATAGAGAGTGTGAAGGTTCTGCTGATTAAATAATAGTGCACCTCCAGGATTTACCATTTACTTTCTTGTGTATCGTTGCATACAGACATTCTGAATAGGATAGGGAAAACATTTCCCAGGAATTCCAGGGAAAGGCCAGCACCAATGCCATCTCTGATGCAAGATAATGTCCATATTAAAGTCTTTAGCAAAGGATCCGTAATATTTTAGAGTAGATTGGCTGCCCTGTTATCAGTTACCTCGAAAATGTGCAACGTTCAGAAGAATACCAAAGCATTTTGGAAAGTAATGTTTTATTCAAAGTCTTCAATCTTCAAAAAGGACAAAAACAAGCACCTAGAAGTAGCTAAACTCTTTTGAAGTAACTAGCATCAGGCACAAATTGAAATTATATTTAAAACCAGTGGAAAGCTCTGCCAAGAGCATGGGTATGACACTTTAATCTTTTGGGAAACTGTAACAGTTTGAACAAGAAAAATGAAACTGTTCAAGAAGAATCCAAACTGTTAGTACAGAGATGTAAAGTATAATTCAACCAAATTTTTCTGGGTCTGTATGTTCTGTGTTTTTTATTAACAAGACTTGCAGGACTGAAATCAGTAAAGTCCCAGCTGCAGCACACACATGACTGTTAATAACAACTTAACATTTTATCCCAAATCAGCCACAGGCAGAGGTGTGACCATCCACATCGCTTTATGACAATGGCTTGTGCAATGTGCCAGGAAGAACAGGATTTTTTTTTTTTTTTAGAGATAAGATACTACATTGTGGGGCAATTGAGTCTTTGACTTTTCCACTTGTGTGTTGTGAAATTCGAACCTTTTTGCAGTTGTAAAATTTAACACCAAAACCAAGGCAGTCCAGATGTTTTAGGTACCACTAGGTAATTCTTGCATGTACAGTACTACACAAATGATTGCACTTTATTAATTGGGGTTGATTCTAATCCAAAGAGAGAGAGAGAGAAAGAAATATAATATCACAGTGGTTGACATCCTCTGATCAATATTGGGTAGCAACTAACTAGAAGTAGCTATGGTCTGTACTTATATAGCACCTTTTTAAACTTAACAGTATTCAAAGCACATTCATACACCAATGGTGGCAGAGCATCCATACAAGTCGCTAGCCTGCCATTGGGAGCAACTTGGGGTTCAGTGTCTTGCCCAAGGACACTTCGGCATGTGGGCCGGTATTCAAACCACCATTTTTGCGATTAGTAGCCGACACGCTCTACCAACTGAGCCACAGCTCTTGTGTAAAAGAAAAGGTCTTCTTTTGAATTAGGGTTGTGCATAAATTAGCAGGGATGCACAGATACCATTTTTTCTTTCTTAATCTGATTACGATACCTGGACTGATCCCGAACCAATACCACTGTTGCTTTTTTCTTTAGAATATCTTTACCTCTGTTTGGAACTCATTGGTGTCTTAAGATATCAGAAGAACTGGTGTCTTCAATATCTGTAACTGGATTGTGTAGCATTGTGTTACACTGGATTGTGTTAAGGAAAACTTTATTTTTAAATTGTCTACAGGATAATGCAGCAGCAAAATTAACAGCAATTCCAGTGAAATTATCCAGGAAAAAGAAGCCAGTGGACAACTTTAATGGTGCTTTTATGGCAGTAAAAAGCACCATTAACACACAGTATCGTATTTGGATCAGGTTTGTCGGACCGATACCATATCAGGTTAGAAATGTCAGTTTCAGAGCTGATACCAATCTACTGTATATATTATATAAAGATATTGCACATTTAAGTAGCTTGTAGCTGGCTGTACAGAATGATGTGGTTAGCTATTTTTGTATTAGTGGTGTGTAGTGTAGTTTAAAGTATAGTTTGACAACAGTTTAACTACATTAAATTATGAGCAGTGTGTAGCTTGAGAAGCTACAGTTTCAAAAACCATGATAGACCACCAGCTGTCCACTAGTAGATGTCAACATGACCTTTGTCATCAAAAGACTACAAAGAACAATTGAGATATGCCCTGAGGACTCACTGACCCTCAATGAGGCCATAGACTCAACAGAGCACAGAGAGCCACTTCAGTCACGAGTGAGCCTAGATTTCGAGCCCCCTCTCACTGTTTCAAGGCCTCTGGTGTTATGCCTTTCTATGTAAAACACTGACCAAAGCAAAAGCAAGCTAAAATAATGAGCCTTCTAAAAGGGTCTCTAAAATAAAGCACATTGCTTCTTCCTTACAGTGGGCACTTTTTGGTTAAATTCAAGAAAGAGTTCTAAAAACTCTCCTAGAATCTAAATTCTAACAATACACCCTGCTGTTAAAATACCTTAAACCAGCGTAAGATGGCTTGCCAGTCTTAGCTGATTTAAGCCTAGCCAAGCCAGTCTTCAGCTGGTCTAGTCTCTAAGTCTGACCAGTTGACAAGTGCCCAAACTTGTCTAAAAACCATCAAACCAGGCTGGGAGACAAGCTAAAACCAGCTTAGGCTGGTTAAAGCTGTTTTCTTCAGTAGGGCAGCCACACATCCTTGTGGATAACGGCTGCCAGTTGTGCATCTCGTTTAGCTTATGCAACCAGGTCCAGTGGGATTCCATTTGTTTTAATGGTGCCAAGTGAATACTAACAGAGCAATATGAGGGTTAATTCAATTCTTTCCCATTGCCTCTTCAAGCAAAGTCCATTTGTGGGAGCAGCAGGAATCTGTTTAGCCACAGTCGCCAGAAATCAATACAGAATAGAGCCCTAGGTTTTGATGCTAGTGCTTTCACAAACAAGCACACTACCATCCCCTGCTACCAGGAGGGAGGCTACCCATGTGTTATTCATATTGTGAGTAACAAAGCCAATACACACAGCCTAGCACACAAAGATAATTGCTGTTGGTGCTGGGTGGAGTGGAGGCATCAGGTTGGGATATGGGTTGGGAAGAAGGGAGGGGATCCATTCAATATTCCCCAAAAAGATGGCAACAATCCACATTTACCACATTCATGGTTAAACAATGATGAACAGTTTTTTTGGGACTACATTCAAATGGAACTCTGTGCATAAGCAAATATGAAAATCATGAAAGCAAAATAACTAGTAAGGCTTAAAATACACAGCATTATGACCGCTTTGATGCCTGTGATGTCTTGTGGCCAATTCCGACATTCTAATGTTTGGAAGTTAAATGAGTGGAAGAGTTTCAGCGATAACAATTTCCAGTTATATCTGTTTCTCACACAAACCTATCATGTGACTTTGGCAGATTTTATACAAATTTGTTTATGATTCGTTTGGAGTACTTCTATTATGCTTATTTATTTTTTAAATAAATTATTCTGACTGTACTTGTATCTACTTGTTACGTGTTTTTATTTTTGGTTGATTTATATTGTTTTTATATTTTTTGGTTAGGTTTAGGTGTTCAAATGTGTTTATACTATAAAGTAGTGTAATGTAAATAAATTATTGTGACTACATTTACCTGCCTGTAACATGCTTTATATTGTTTATAAGTGTTTAGGTTTAGGAATGTGGTTAGGTTAGGGGATCTACAATATTAATATTATAGTATAAACTAAACTGATTATACTAAACTTACAAGTATAATAACACATTTTGAGGTTAAACACGTACAATACATTTTAAGATTGCCATACCTGTGACCGAATCGTCTAAACTGAGGAGAGAATGTCATGACAAGGACGTTTTTACACACAGTGGCTCAGTGGTTAGCACTGTTGCATTACAGCAACAAGTTTCTGGGTTTGAGTCCTGGCTCAACTAGAGCCTTTCTGTGTGGAGTTTGCATGTTCTCCCTGTGTTTGTGTGTTTCCTCTGGGTGCTATGGTTTCCCCCACAAGTCCAAAAACCTGCATATATATATATATTTGATTTAGCACAATATCCTCTGATCTATATATATATATATATATGCAGACTATTATGAAGTGTACCCTGCATCTATGTGGGACAAATGCTAGGAAAGATAGAGAGAGATGTATTCTTTGTGTTTATTAAAGAATCAGAGCATTAACTTAGCAAAATGTGCAAAGTATAATGATTGCTGTTGAGTCAGAGGTTGCAGAACCCAGGTAGAGAACTTTAATAAGGGTAGAAATAATAAAAAAATTAAGGGGAAGCTGCTAGACAGACTGGATACCAGGGGGTATGTGGTGGACAGAAAGCACTATGGAGGCTCTGGAGGGACGATGGCGGGGCAAAAATGGCCTTCTTATCCGTAACAGGATACCTGGAAAGCTGACATCTCAGTAGTCTTGCCCAGATAATCCGAAGCTGAGATAATGAGGCTAGGACAACCTGGACCACCGAAGCTGGAAACACCAAGGCTTGGACCAACAGGGCCAGGAAAGGGGCCTCTGAAGTAGGAGTCTCCAGCACTACTGAAGCTGGGAAAGGAGGGGCCTCATTGTAGACTCCGGGACCACTGCAGCAGGGGTGGAGAGGCCTCCGACATAAGCGTCTTCAAGACTACTAGAGCAGGGAGTGAGGGGCCTCCAACATAAGAGTCTCCAGGACCAACAGAGCAGAGAGCATACAACATAAATGATCAGAATCAACAATTATCCCCTTTAACCCAAAATAATTCCCCATCCCCCTCACAATCCCCAACCCCTCTCAATCCTCAACAAACTTGACTGTGGTCAAGCCTGAGATACACACTATATACATTTTTTTTGTTGAGAAAATACAAATATAAAAATAACAGAATAAAGAGATAAAAGGATAAAAGAAAAAGTCCTCAATGGATACAATTAACAATTTCAACCTAAATCATGTTTCTTTCCACATGATCCTCACTGAGAGCATTCTAGAAAGTTCAAGTAATTTACTTGAGCACACTTTGACTTCTTCTAAGAATGATCTGTCTGCCATTCATTACACTAGTTTGAACCCAGCTTTTTGTATATTTGTCACCTACTTCAATAACCATCCCATCACCCAATATACATAGTCTGGGGCAGAATTAAATTTGAGTATACAAAAACCTCAATTATATAATTCTGAAACATTACCCAGAATTCTTGAATCTTAGCGCAGAACGATAGACTGACATCGCCAGCAGGTAGGTGTATCTTTCAAACCAAGCCTAAACAATCAGAGGTAGTCCAGTAGCAATTATGAAAAATTGCATACCCTTGCATCCCTAGACATAGTTTTAACAATTAAAAAAAATATTTCCCGCTCCCCATCCTCCAATACCAAGTTCAAAAATCTTTCCCATAACCTCTTTAAGAGCTGTTAAAGCTGTTAAGAGCCCTATCACCAAGACTCTGTATCAATGAGGAATAATACACTGATGCTTCATGCCCCTTTCCAAAGGCTGTAAGCACCATACAGAGGGTGTCTGCATCATTAGGGGGCTGCGTTCTACCACCAAAGATAGTACAAAGTGGTGGAGTGGTGGTGTAGTGGTCTAAACCACATAACTGGTAGACTGGTAATCAGAAGGACGCTGGTTCAATCCCCACAGTCACCACCATTGTATCCTTGAGCAAGGCACTTAACTCCAGGTTGCTCTGGGGGGATTGTCCCTGTAATAAGGGCTCAGTAAGTTGCTTTGGATAAAAGTGTCTGCCAAATGCATAAATGTAAAGTAGATGGTGCAGCTGTAAATACCTGAAATATTGAGACATAGAAATCCCAAATTGCTGAGCTATGATTTCAAAGCTCCATTTTCATAAAGGCCACCAATTGTAGCAACACCCTTCTCTATCCATTCTTTCAAACAATAGGGGGACTTGTTAATACACAGTTTGGGGTTCAGCCATATGCTTAAGGAAACATTTAGGTAAGTATCAATATTGAACATGTGGTAAACCTTTGTCCATACTGAATGTAAGTATGAAATAATGGGAAGCATTACTTCTCTAGGCAATATGCAATAGTGAGATTGGGGCAAGGACCGCTTGTTCAATGTTGTACCAGGGTGGGGCTCTCTCAAGTGAAAGAGACCAGAGGGCCAAGTGTCTGGGACTAAAAGCATAGTAATTAAACAACATTTTGGGGAGGCCTAAACCTTCTTTGTCAATAGGTCTATGTAACTTACTGAAGTGCAAACAAGGTAATTTGCCATTCCAAATAAAAATGTATATATTCTATCAAATTGTTTAAAATAAGAAAGAGGAACTTCTAGAGGGAGAGACTGTAGTAGATAATAGAATTTGTGGATAAAATTAATTTTTATAACATTGATCTTCCCAGCCATAAAAACCTTAGTGAAGCCCACCTATCCACATCACACAAGAACATTTCATTAATGGGTCAAAATGAACTATAACCAAATCTCTCAAATTTGCTGGAAATAAATTAGCTAAATATCTAATGCCTAGCTTGGGCCATTGAAAGGCGCCAGGTTGGAAAGCCATGGCAGGACAATATGCTGTAAGAGCAAGAACTCCCGATTTAGATTCACCATTTATTCTGAAAAATTGGAAAAAGAATGAATAATTTTATGGAGGCTAGGAATAGATCTACTAGGGTTGGGACAAATAATAATATATCATCTACATAGAGTAGAAGTTTATGCAACACACCTCCTGCTACAATATCAGGAAAAATATCCTCTTTTCTTATTGCAGCTGCTAAAGTTTCCAGGGTAAGACAGAACAATAAAGGGGAGAGGACAGCCTTGATGGGTTCCCTTACCAAAAGAATAACAAATCTGAAATTAATCCATTAGTTTGCACTGCCGCTAATGGTTGTTTATAATGTAACTTAATCCACACAATAAAAGTGTTCCCAAACCCGTAAATGTCCAAAATTTTAAAAAGATAGTCCCATTCCAGCCTATCAAATGCCTTCTCGGCTTCAAGGGAGATGGCAACGATCGCGGTCTGATCATTAGCTACTGACCACATAATATTTATAAAACATCTAATATTATAAGAAGAACTATGACCATGAATAAACCCCACTTGATCTACATGTATAATAGATGTAATTGTTCTGCTTAATCGATTAGCTATTTTTAGACAATATTTTTTACAACTAACTGGATCAGGAAAATTGCACAATAACTTTTACATTTGGGTCTAGTGAACTAATGAGCTCGACAGCAAGTAAAATGCACAGTGTAGACTGTATTGTTGTTGAAATGCAGGCAAAATTACCCACTCACACCATTGATTTAATAGTCCATAGCTTGTTGTAGGCATGAAAATGTCTTGTGCCCATCCTTGGCATACATTCTTAGCTTAGCAGTATAAAGCAATGTGAAGCTTACCTTCTGTCGGTGCAGTTATTTTGTACACTATTTGAAACCGTCCCACTTCACTTGTGTAACTCTAGCAAAGTCAGGAAAAAACATCTCACTGTGGTCCTCCCAGCACAACTTGCCTTTATTCCTTGCTGCTCATAGAACAAAGTCTCTGTCAGCCGACGACAATAATCTTGCCAGGATGGATTGGAATCTGTCACCCACCCTGGGAAGCTGACTGTAAACTCTGAGTGCACACTCAATTTCAAGCTAGCAGTCCACTATGTGGAACCAATTTGGAGTGAGCTCATCCAAAAACCTCACCATATTTTGACCTACCTTTTCCTAGTGGATTCCAATGAAATAAACATTATGAATAACCAATTTTCAATATCCTCTAGTTTTTCCCACACCCATTCCACATCAGCCTTGTTACCAGTCAGGTTAGCCTGTAGCTCTCTTTTAAGGATGAATATTCTAGATATCCCAACCTATGCCATGAAGCTCACTGTCTCTATCGACTGGACCACTGCCATCTTTATGCGAGGAGATATGAGAGAACGTAAATGCTTTTTAATGTCCTCACATGCGCTGATTTTTTTTTAAAATCCTGCCCTCCCTGCACAGTTTAGCAAACAAAACTATTACAGTTCCAACCGGCTAATATTGCTTAAAAGGATAATTGTAGCAAAGTTTAAGCGGAGCTCACCTCCAAGTGACCAACTCTCACATAGCGTTGCGTGACTCCTGCTGGTTTTTAAAATGGTTCAAGTTTTATGTAATGAGTGCAGGTGAGTCAGAAGTTGCAAAAACCAAGTGCAGAAGAATAATAATAAGAGTATAATCGAAAACAGAGTACAACGAAGCAAGAAACCATAACAAGAAACAAAAGAAAAAAACGAATAACTAGTTAAGTCAAGTCAACCTTTATTTATAGAGCACATTTAAAAACAACAGAAGTTGACCCAAAGTGCTTTACAGATTAAACAAATAAATATACAATGACAGAGTGATCTAAAAACAGATTTATTTAAAGTTAAATATAAAACGTAATAAAATAAAAAAATATAAATACAGCATCGTGGCAGGGCTGCGGCTGCTCCTTTGGGGTGGATGGTAGCGGCGAGAACTCCACTACGGTGCATCCCTCCTCCTTCCCGGGTTTCGGCACCAGTGGAAAGGTAAAAGGGATAGGAGGAGGCGAGAACCGGCTTAACAATATAAATAATATTTAATTAAATAAAAAGACACACACAAACACACACAGGGGTCAGGCAGCTGCCCGAAAATCTCTCTCTCTGTCGCACTGCCTTCTACAGTTGGCCCTTATCCCTCTCTGGCTAATCAGCCCAATTAGGGGCAGGGTGTGTGGAATCACGACCTGGCTCTGCCCTCCGCCCTGCCACAATCATGTATTTATCCATTTCAAACTATTCAATGATCTATTCAAAGAATAACGATCATTGAATAGTTGATAATGTTTTTTTTTTAAAGAAGATTTAAAAATGGCTAGTGATGAAGCTGATCTCACATGGAAAGGGAGACTATTCCATAGATTAGGACCTATCACAGAAAAGGCACGGTCACCCTTAGATCTATAGCAGCAACAAGGAACCCTCAATACAAATTTATCAGAAGACCTGAGCGCTCTGGTGAGGGAGTAAGGGAGGAGAAGGTCACTGATATATTGGGGCGTAAGACTTGATAGTGCCTTGTAGACATAAATCAGAATTTTAAAATTGACCCTGAATTTAACAGGAAGCCAGTGTAGAGATGCTAAAACCGGGGAAATGTGATCCCTCTTTCTTGACCCTGTTAAAAGCCTAGCTACCACGTTTTGAACAAGCTGAAGGCAGAATAACACAGTTTGGGCAGACCAATGTACAAAGAGTTACAGTAGTCTAACCTTGATGTGATAAGTGAGTAGATCACAATTTCCAAGTCTTGGAAGGAAGAAAATGTTTTATTTTAGTAATAGACCTCAGGTGGAAAAAGCTACCCTTGACAACAGGACTGATCTGCTTATTGAAAATGAACAAGGAGTCTAAAATCAAACCAAGACTCCTTACATGATCTTGTACATTCGACGACAGAATCACATCATCAAGTTCGCTGATGACACGACCGTGGTGGGTCTCATCAGCAAGAACGACGAGTCAGCATACAGAGAGGAGGTGCAGCGGCTGACGAACTGGTGTAGAGCCAACAACCTGTCCCTGAATGTCGACAAAACAAAAGAGATGGTTGTTGACTTTAGGAGAGCACAAGGTGAACACACTCCGCTGAACATCGACAGCTCCTCTGTGGAGATCGTCAAAAGCACCAAATTCCTTGGTGTTCACCTGGCGGAGAACCTCACCTGGTCCCTCAACACCAGCTCTATCACCAAGAAAGCCCAGCAGCGTCTCTACTTTCTTCGAAGGCTGAGGAAAGCACATCTCCCACCCCCCCATCCTCACTACATTCTATAGAGGGACTATTGAGAGCATCCTGAGCAGCTGCATCACTGCCTGGTTTGGGACTTGCACCGTTTTGGACCACAAAGCCCTGCAGAGGATAGTGAGGACAGCTGAGAAGATCATTGGGGTCTCTCTTCCCTCCATCAAAGACATTTACAAAAAACACTGTATCCGCAAAGCAACCAGCATTGTGGACGACCCCACACACCCCTCACACAAACTCTTTACCCTCCTCCCGTCTGGCAAGAGGTACCGAAGCATTCGGGCCCTCACGGCCAGACTGTGTAACAGCTTCTTCCCCCAAGCCATCAGACTCCTCAATACTCAGAGAATGGTTTGACACACACGTGTCCTGAGTTGCACTTTAATTACTGTCACTTTATAACTGTCTGCTACCTCAATAACTGCTATGTGCATAGAACATTATCTCATAGTATGTTATGTTTACATTTTTAGAAACTGTCATCTTTTTGCACTGAGTACTGGTCGGCGCTGCACTGTGTCTATTGTCCTGTTCATTGTCAGAAATTTGTTGTACTGTCCTGTACTTTTTGCACATGTTTGCACGTGCACTTTATATAGGTATATGTAGGTTTTTTTATATAGGTATTTTATTTCGCTGTGTTGTCTCATGTGGTCCTGTGTTGGTCCTTTGTTGTTTTTATGTAGCACCATGGTCCTGGAGGAACGTTGTCTCGTTTTGCTGTGTACTGTACTAACTGTATATGGTTGAAACGACAATAAAAACCACTTGACTTGACAGAGGACCTAAATTGACAACCAGGTCGGGTTAGGAGGACATGGAGAAATCTAAAATCAGAACTTCGGTTTTGCTTTAATTTAATTGTAAAAACATTTTTTGCCAGCCAATGTTTAATATCTTTGAGCAATTTAAGGCATTCTCAGATTAACATTTCTTGTCTACACTCACTGGGAAATAAAATTGTGACTTGTCAGCATAACAGATATGCAGTACTTCTGAAAAACAGAGCTCTGAGGAAGCAAAACTGTATTGAACTATTTACCCCGTGCAATTTACATTGCACTAACACTGCCAGTGGCGTGACTTCAGGGAGATCTGGGTGGCCTGGGGTGAGAGGGGGTCCACAATGGCTGACCAGAAGGCCGATGAAAAACAACAGAGGTCAACAGTTATCAGTTTTGTTAAGTCACCATGATACAGATTTTGAAACGACACTACTGGTTGGTGCTGCAAATAAACCACACTAAAATAATACATCCTACTTGAATTATTTTGTAGTGTAATTGTTGGAATTATAAGTATTAGTATTGGGGAATAGTTCACCCAAAAATGGAACACTCTTTATCTTTTGCTCTTTTAGATGGAATTGGGGCTGTCAATTATCACATAAATTAAGTCCAGTTAATTATATTAACAATAATGTGTTTAAAAAAGATTATGAAATTAATCATGCCCCCTGGACTGTATGCAAGCTTTAAGAACATGGCTTTTCTTTTCTTTTTTATCACACTGATGTTTATTTTTGTTGAAATTGAGTGTTTATTTTTTCTTGAAAATAATTTATTTGCCTCAGCCATTTTTATGTTGTCAATGTAAATGCTGTTTTCAATGAGTCAGTAATGCTGCAGCCACAAGGGGGTGCTTCTTAAGGATGTTAGTGGTACGCAAACCTTCAGCCCTCAGACGCCGACAAGCCACGTCTGAGAAAAACCACTAATTTGTGTCTTGTTGTTTTGTCTCCTGCTTTCTCAGCTATGTCCAAATGTCAAAGTTGTAAAATACAACATTTCTCATGTAAAAACATTTGAATCTTTATCTTCTTTGTGTTTCATATCAAAGAATTAGTTAGTTTAATAGATATGTTGAGTTTTCAAAAGTTTGAGTTTCCCACATTGTAGTGAATGTAACAGAGCAATTGGAACAGTCGTTCAATGCAAGTGAATGGGTCAAAAGGGCGCCTGCCCCTTATACATTGAATTTTGAGATTATTTTTGGCTCTATTTTAGGTAGTGAAACAGCCCCAAATATGTCTTGTAATATGTTGTTTATTTAAATCACATGCCTGATTTAAGTTTTCAGTTGTTATTTCTGTACAATGTTCTGTTTAATGTCAATACTAATTGTGTAAATGTTGTACAGTGTTTTCCAAAAGTTATATAGTTTTACATACACCCTGCACAGTCATATAGTAATTGTGAAAAAATCCTTTTATTATTATGAAGACTTATTTTTTACATTAAGTAATAAATTAAATGACTTTAATAAAGATGTTGGCCAGCCAGGCCTGAGGAAAGCCACTAACTTGTGTCTTGTCTTCTTTTCTCCTGATTTCTCAGGCACAAATTCATCTGTAACTCAGGTCCTATGGCTGGGACCTGTAACAGATTTTTGAGGTTCCACTGAGATCCATGTCCAGACAGCAAGACTGAACTTGAAGTCTACAACAAGGCAACAAGCCCCACATCTGACAAAGCGGGGTTGCGTATGTGAATCTGAAAAGGTCCAAAGGTGTCTGGAACTAAGCCGGGTTGCCGATGAGAGAAAATACTGACCTGTCTGAGAAGTTGTACATAACTTTAAATCCAAGGTGTCTGAAATTGAGCAAGATGACCGACGAAAGAAAAAGACTGATCTGGAAAATCAAGAAAAGCCTTCACAAACTGAATGCTAATGAACTCTTCCAAGTTGCTGATAGCATAACACTAGCTTCAGGTCTGGATTCCTCCACCATCTCCAGCGATGATGACGAAAGTTGTTTCAATTTCATTTCTTCCTACATGCAAAGCAACTCTTCAACTGAATTGGAAAATGAAGGGTATGCACGTTTACTGTTTTGGAAAGACATTATTGATGAGCTCATCCAAAATCATGTAACTGTTGATGTGAATGACCAGCCTGTGTTTAATTTGATTGAAAATGATATGCACAAACAAATACCTTCACTAGCTGCACATACACAGACACTGTCAGCAACCACACACATGCAGCCATTTTCATCATCCACATCTGCAGGTGTAGATACAGACACACAGTTTCTTGAGGATCAAAAGCTACTCTCTATCTATGAGGAATTAGGTAGGAAGCTGTCAGAGTTCAAAATGTCACCTACAGCTACTGTTTGCAAAATAGAAAAGCCACCCCTCACAGAGCAGGACAAAACACAAAATGCAAAACACTTATCTCACATCAAGTACTTACCACACACCAAGACTGATGGCAGGATGTACATGAGAGACTTGTCATACTTACAGCACAAATAATCCGAAGTGCATGGGAGTGAGGTAGGTGACAGCACTTCAGACATCGGTTACAATAGTTTGTGCAAGCAGATCAACAAAGGCCTCAAAACAAACCACACAGAGACTGAGATCATTCAAGCTGTTCTACACATAATTAAAACAGGACAATTCAAAGATATGTTAATTAACAAAGATGATCTAAATGTTACTTAACTGAAAGGTTTCCTACAGTCTCATCTAAGTTAAAAGAGCAGCAGCAAGCTTTTCCAGGAGCTGATGAGCACCAGACAGCGTCTCTGTATGAGACCCCGCAACAGTTTCTCTATCGGGTCATGGATCTCAAACAAAATTTTATATTTCCTTCAAGACAGAGCAGCACAAACATTGAGTATGAGCCAACCACTGCACAGAGTGTGTTTTTATGCATCAATTCATCAAAGCCTTCTTCCAAACTACAGTGACATCAGAAGTAAATTGAAGCCCTTCCTCTCTAACCAGGCTGTAACTGGTGAAGCACTGTTGAAACAGGTGAGCAAGATCTTAAGTGAACGTCAATGCCCACAGTGCACAGTGTGATTAGGAGGAGGGCGTAGCAGGACCATGATGGAGGATGGCTGGCACTGAATCAGCTGATCAGCGGGAGAGCGAGATAAAGGGAAACTTGAGATGCTGGTTCGAGTGAGAGAGAGACGCACATGCGAACTGAGTGCCCAACTGAACAAACATGCCGCTGTCTGTCAAATCCTGGACCTTGCTTCGAGCAAACAACCCCTCAGAGAAGAGGAAAACTATATGGATGCCCCAGATGTGTAGAACAGGGAAACAGCGCTTGCAGTCACTGTTTAATTTGCTGTGAGGATTATATACAATATAATATAAAATAGCAGAACTATGTGGAAGCAAATGCTTATTAAAATGGAAGATAAATGGTTATGCTGTGACTGTTTTGCCTGACACTGGTGCTCATGTAAATATCCTTGACCACAACTGGAAGAAAACATTTAAATCACAATCACAGATTATGACCCTTGAGTGAGCTGATAGGAACCAGCACCCTCAATGTACTGGCTATCAACTGAGACATTTTGACCTTTGAGGGTTGGGATGAGGTGTCTATAAAAATTCCAGGAAACAGCGACCCTAACCTGGCAATCCAAATCCCCTTTCTGGTGGGTAGCATGGCCCTAGAACAGCCACTGCTTGGTTTCAACATCATTGAACAGCTGATAAAGGGATATGTCTACGATCACTGCACTGCTTAGTGGAGCAATGGAAATAGAAAATGAGCAAGCATGTGTAATTGTGAACTTCATACAGACCCAAAGCCCTTAAGTTAGGAGGTCGAATGTTCTTCCTACAGGGCAGGTGACACACGTAAGATGCAAAGTGCCTATGGACTTTGACCTGTCAGACCCAGTTATCCTGTTTGAATCCAACCAAAAAACCTATAGCTTGATCAGCTTGACATGGGTGATGGTCACAAAGCACAATGCTCTTTCTCCTATAGGAAATCACACAAGCTATGATGTCACCCTGCCTCGGCGAACTGGGCTCAGGAATATACTGCCAATTGCAAAAATAATTGTATGGCAAGGAAAATGCTCTATAAATAATCACTGGCATTTGCACATAATGATGAAGATGTGGGCTGCATTACGAACTTACAAATGACCATCAATCTCACAGATGATATCCCTGTTTAGTGATCATAAACCTCAGTTCCAAATCCCCTGAACAAAGAAGTATAAGAGTACATACAGGATATTTTTGCAAGAGGGTAGACTGTCAACTCCAAATCACCTTATTCAACACCATTCGTCTACGTCCATAAAAAGGATGGAAAACTACGGCTTTGCATTGACTACAGTTTGTTGAACCAGAAAACAATTCCTGATAGGCACCCCCTTCCTTGAATTCAAGACCTCACTGATACTCTGGGTGAATACAATTGTTTTTTGATCTTGGACCAATGAAAAGCCTATCACCAAGGCTTCATTAGAGAGGAATCATGACACTTAACAGCCTTCATGAATGGGTACAGATCCCCTTTGATTTGACCAGTGCGCCGGCCGCATTTAAAAGAATTATGGAGGAAATGTTGGAAACATTGAGAGATGAATGCTGCATCCCGTATCTAGACAACATCCTGTGATACGCCAAAATATTTAAAGAACATGTTGAAGGACTTTGAAAAGTACTACGAGTACTCCAGCGGCATGGCTTTAAACTGAGACCGTCTAAGTGTGAGATATTTAAAACGGAAGTGCGTTATGTTGGACGACAAGTCTCTGCCGATGGAGTTAGATGCAGTCCATGAATTGAGAACTAAAACACCTACCACTGTTTGAGAGGTCTGCAAAATGCTGGGTTTCCAGAGCTACTATCGCTCATATGTCCAGGACATCTCTCGAATCGCCAAGCCCATCTACGACCTATTGCAAGTGAATAAAATCGCAACAGAAATAGTCTAAGGAAGAACAAAGAGAGGAGGAAGGAAAAGTGTCTGGTTAACATCTCGGACACCAGTATGTTGACTGGTTTATGCTTTAACTACCCTGCCAGTCCTTGCCTATCCCAACTTTAGCCTGCATTTTCCTCTTCACACAGATGACTCAGACCAAGGACTCTATTCTTTATCAGTGGCAGAATGGCAGACTAAGAGTTATCGGCTATGGGTCAAGGACTCTGAAACCTGCTGAACAAAATTTCAGACTCCATGCTGAGAAACTGGAGTTCCTCACACCGAAGTGGAATGTCTGCGAGAAGTTTAGGGATTACTTGTTCTATGCGCCTCACTGCACAGTCTACACAGATAATAACCCCGTGATCATGAGCACAGCTAAACTCAACGCAGTGGGCTACAGATGGGTTGGCGTGCTCTCATACTTCAGATTTGACATGAAGTACCAACCTGGAAAAGTGAACATGGATGTTGACACACTCTCCTGATTTCCACTTGATATAAATCAATACATCAAGGAATGCACAGAAGAACTATCCCGCAAAGCAGTCAAGGCCATCTGTGAAGGGAGTAGAGTTGCTGAGTGACTGGATGTTGCCTGGGTCGCAGTCCTCAACCTGTCACTCACTTGAATTCAGTTCCTGAGATTGTCTGGAAGAGATTGACCCTGATGAGTTGATAAAATCATTTAGAACAGACCCAGCTATTGCCAAAACCATCAAGCTATAGAAATCATGTATAGAATCTATAGAAACAATCTATAGATTCAATCACCTACATGACAACATGGGCCATGTTGGAATAGAATGGTTCCTTAGCCTTGCAAGAGAAAGGTTCTTTTGGCCATTAATGAGAAGGGACATAGAGTTGTATGTCACTAGACAGTGCCTATGTATAAAGTAGAAGAACACACAAGAGCTCAGATGGGCAGCATAACCACCAATTCACCCCTCAAGATTGTGTCTATTGACTACTTCCATCTGGAACAAAGAAGAGGTGGCTATGCTTACATTCTTGTTTTTGTAGATAACTTTACAAGGTTTGCTCAAGCCTATGCAAACAAAAATAAGTCAGAAAAAACTGTGGCAGAGAGAATCTTTAATTACTTTATTCCTCGGTTTGGGTTTCCGGCCAGACTACACCATGACCATGGTCGAGAGTTCGAGAATGAGCTTTTCAAGACACTTCGGCAACTTGCTGGAATGGGCCACTCTAGGACTTCCCCATATAATCCGCAGGGCAATCCAGCTGAATGGACATTGTTACAGATGCTGAGGATATTGGAAGAAAAGGAAAAAGAAAGATGGAAGGAAGGAACTCCTCAGATTGTCCACACCTACAATTGCATATGACATTAAGCAACAGGATACTCACCCTTTTATGTACTGTATGGATGTCATCCATGCTTGCCAATTGACCTGTTGTTCAGACTAATGCCTGGGGAGGAAAATGGAAATGGGCTGAGCGAATGACAGAGGTATACCGAATTGCTTCTGAGCAAAAAGAGCAAAAACTCAAGCACACTTAGGAAGATGTACTATGACCAGCACTTCAAACTTCAGCCTGGTGACCGAGTACTCATGAGAAACCTAGGTGAGAGGCAAGGCCCAGGAAACAGTCATACTGGGAGAAGACAATCTATTCTGTGAAAGAACAAGTGAATGACATTCCAGTGTACAGAGTGGTAGCTGAGACAGACAGTTCAAAATGGAGAGTCCTACACAGAAATAATTTGCATCAGGTCAATGACTTACCTGTTGATGTTCCAACAGCAGCAACTAAAAAGGTGAGACAGCATAGACAGACACAACAACAAGACAAACAAGCACAAGATAGTGACATGGATACTGATGGAGATGAGAGTGACGGGCATTACTACTGGCTATGAATGCCAATTAACCAAATGAATGACCCTGAACTTACCTACAATCATCCTACCTGTAATGTACCTTCCTGCGATCCTTTGCGACAATGACCCAGTGAAAAACTTGTAAAGGAAAATCAGCCTACCTGTACAGTGGCACCTGCAGAACAACACTGTGAATTTGATGAACCTGAAGATAGACAAGGACTGGAATATCCTGCAATATAGCAAGATCTGTCAGAAATTGAGAGTAATCAGGCTCCTGGACCAGCCAGCTCTGAACAAGAAGGGAGTTCAAGGAGACCTAACCTGACCCCCAATACTGACAGTCACACAGGTGATAGGCGGCCAGCCCAGATGTTCACTAACCATATGTTAGGTCAGCCTACAGTGCAGCCATATCCTAAAAAAAACTGATATATAGTAATTGTGAAAAATGCTTTTATTATTAAGAAGACTTATTTTTCACATTAAGAGAGAAAAAAGAAAGAAAATAAATTAAATGAGTTTTATAAAGAAAATCTAAATTATACATAATTCTATGTTATATATTGACATTTTAATGCAGTTATTTTTTTATTAATTCATTGGCATGTCATGCAGTTAAATACATTTCTAATTTTAATAACTTGATTTAAAGCATTGATTAAAGATTAAAGCAGTGAAAGCATACCATGTCCATGGGCTGTTAAACTCCAAAAGTGACATAAAAGTGCCATGAATTAAAAGTATTTCATACGACTCTATAAAAATTATTATATTTCAACAGAACAAAAGAATTACTCTCAAGTTTTATTCTTGCTTGTTAATATTAAAAGAGACATATTATGCCCCTTCTTACAAAATGTAATGTAAGTCTCCCACAGACTTGTGTCCCCAGAATGTGTCTGTGATGTTTCAGCTCAAAATACCCCATGTTGTAAATTCCTCTTTTTGGTTGGAATCAAAAACACGCTGTTTTCGTGTGTCTCTTTAAATGCAAATAAGCTGCTACTCCCGCCCCCGACATAGCTCTGGTCTCTGTGAATACAATCAGAGACAATGGTAACTTTAGCTGCATTAGCCGTGGAATCAGCTAACAAGCACATTTGGAAAGGCGATTTGCAAACGTTCACAAAATATAAAGTAAGATACTTACATCTTCAGGATATAAAGCTGAAACACGAACAGTTGGTACTGATCCATCCATGCTTGAGAATAATTAATTTTTTTAAATCCTGCTTTATATTGACACTCATTCACAAAACAGTCTGGTGTAAAATGGTTTGGACAAACATACACAAATTTTTGTATGTTTTGGGGAACATTTCCTTCAAAAACAAAACTTGGTCCACTGCGTCTTCAGTGGCTCTGATGCCGGGAGTACATGAAGACTCTTATGTTCAGCAGAACACTTATGACGCTTGCGAAGCTGAGACATTATTCTTCTCACTGTATCTGCTCCAGCGTGGAAAAAAATGGTGGACTGTGTGTAGATCACACAGGGGAGGATCTATGATAATAGGGTGGAGTCCGTCACCAGTCTTGACGTCACGTTAGAGCTGAAACGAAAGCCGTGCATTTGGACACACTGCTTTTGATTAATAGAAATATAAGAAAGAGGAGTGGGTGGACTTTTAACATTGTAGGGTGGTTGTGTCCACACACTGCCGACTCGCAAACACCATGTAAAAGTGAATTTTGCATAATAGGCCCCCTTTAAAACTTAAAACCTCAGTGATGACAAATAATATTGGTTCTCACATGTTTGGTCAGCATGATCCCACAGTGATATTGGAAAGACTAGATTGAGTTTTCTTTTGTCAAAATCGGTATACAGGTGAAACTCGAAAAATTAGAATATCGTGCAAAAGTTCATTAATTTCAGTAATTCAACTTAAAAGGTGAAACTAATATATTATATAGACTCATTACAAGCAACCTTTATTTGATATTATTTTGATGATTATGGCTTATAGCTTATGAAAACCCCAAATTCAGAATCTCAGAAAATTAGAATATTACATGAAATCAATAAAAAAAAAAGGATTTTAAATACAGAAATGTCGGCCCTCTGAAAAGTATAATCATGCATATGTACTCAGTACTTGGTTTGGGCCCCTTTGCATTAATTACTGCCTCAATGCGGCGTGGCATGGATGCTATCAGCCTGTGGCACTGCTGAGGTGTTATGGAAGACCAAGATGCTTCAATAGCAGCCTTCAGCTCTTCTGCATTGTTTGGTCTCATGTCTCTCATCTTTCTCTTAGCAATGCCCCATAGATTCTCTATGGGGTTCAGGTCAGGCGAGTTTGCTGGCCAATCAAGCACAGTAATACCATGGTCATTGAACCAGGTTTTGGTACTTTTGGCAGTGTGGGCAGGTGCCAAGTCCTGCTGGAAAATGAAGTCAGCATCTCCATAAAGCTTGTCTGCTGAAGGAAGCATGAAGTGCTCTAAAATGTCCCGGTAGACGGCTGCGTTGACTCTGGACTTAATAAAGCACAGTGGACCAACACCAGCCGATGACATGGCTCCCCAAACCAACACAGACTGTGGAAACTTCACACTGGACTTCAAGCATCTTGGATTGTGTGCCTCTCCATTCTTCCTTCAGACTCTGGGACCTTGGTTTCCAAATGAGATGCAAAATTTGCTCTCATCAGAAAAGAGGACTTTGGACCACTGAGCAACAGACCAGTTCTTTTTTTCTTTAGCCCAGGTAAGACGTTTGACATTTGAAGCCCATGTCCAGGACCCGTCTGTGTGTGGTGGCTCTTGATGCAGTAACTCCAGCCTCAGTCCACTCCTTGTGAAGCTCCCCACACATTTGAATGGCCTTTTCCTGACAATCCTCTCCAGGCTACGGTCATCCCTGCTGCTTGTGCACCTTTTTCTTCCACACTTTTCCCTTCCACTTAACTTTCTATTAATGTGCTTTGATACAGCACTTTGAGAACATCCAACATCTTTTGCAATTACCTTTTGAGGCTTTCCCTCCTTGTGGAGGGTGTCAATGATGGTTTTCTGCACAACTGTCAGGTCAGCAGTCTTCCCCATGATTGTGAATTCAACTGAACCAGACTGAGAGACCATTTAAAGGCTCAGGAACCCTTTGCAGGTGTTTAGCTGATTAGAGTGTGACACTTTGAGCCTACAATACTGAACCTTTTCACAATATTCTAATTTTCTGAGATGCTGAATTTGGGGTTTTCATAAGCTGTAAGCCATAATCATCAAAATTATATCAAATAAAGGCTTGAAATATCTTACTTTGCTTGCAATGAGTCTATATAATATATTAGTTTCACCTTTTAAGTTGAATTACTGAAATTAATGAACTTTTGCACGATATTCTAATTTTTCGAGTTTCACCTGTACATTGACTGAAATTTTGAAACACAGTCCCCAGTTGCCAAAGCGGTAAGTGTTGTAGGGCATATGGGCACGTGTGAGCTCCATTTAGGTCCAGGAGAGCTCGCCAAAAGCTAGTAGTGAATCTAGTAGTGAAAGTTGTTTTCAGCTTTACAGGACATTGTACAATGAAGATAAAATTATGTATTTATAGATTCTGTCCTCCAAACCTTACCTTAACCATTAGTGGAGTAAAAAAGTGAATCCTCCAAATCATGCTCGTAATTGATTATTCAAACGTGGTTACTGCCTGGCTTTGAACCATAGTCTCCCACTCAGATGATGCAATACACTGCCAATCGCACCAGGTGGAAAATGAAACACGTTGAAACCACTGTAAACATGTCTGATAAGAATGCTGCATGTCAGCGCATCGGCACATGGTCGCTGATCCTAGGGTACCGAAACGATCGAAAACATCATACCGACTTCATGTGTAATCATGTTGGTTTGGTAACCATTTGTGACGATCAAGTTTTCAATATGCAGATTCAGAAATAACCTTTGAGTGCTACAGCTTAATAATGAGCTATTGCATGGCTGTAGAAGACTTGAAGTATGAGGGTGAATAATGTCTATTAATGACAAATGAATGGCAAATTGTTCCTCCAAGATAGAGGAACAATGTAACTCATACATTTGACATTTCATACTTATGCAATAGGACTGTCATATGTTGAGTCTTGATGTATTTTTATTTTTCCTCCCAGCACGGCAGACATCACATCTCATATTAGACTACCACCTTAAATGGAAATTCTATTGAGCAACACTCACTGCAATGAATCTCTTCACTGATGCTACCCTTACAAAAAAAGTACAACAGCATTACATTTAACTTGTTTTGGATTTTTTTATACAGCAATGATGGCATTACCATGGTATTCTCTAAAGTATCTTTCTGTACCAAGTAAATACTGTATATTATATGAACATAGAAATCAAACAGTAACATGGCATACCAAAAATGGTATTACCATCTTATACCGTCACAGAACCACAATATCACTGCATCATTTTTTGTTATTTTCATTCCAAACTGTGGGTAGCTGCCTACATGGGTAGAGAGTTTGCTAACGAGAGTTTGACGTTAGCATGTAGCTTAGCTAAGAACACAATGCTCATATAAGCATAAAAATACATAGCACACAAGATTATTGAGTAAAATGGACCATTTTAATTAAGTTGAACTATTTTAAGCATTACTTTAGTAATGATTGTAGCAATGCATTCTGTATCGATGCATATGGCATACTTGAAATTCTCAAGTATGCCGTATTCACGTGGCAAAAAGTTGGCAACCCTAGCTATAGCGTCACAGGTAGGACAAAGCTATCTGTGTGGGCAGCTCACTAGTTTTTGCATAAAAATTATTTGATGCCAGTTCATCTATAAATCTCTCTGTTTTGTCTGTACAGTTCTATGTTTTATCTGTACAACTGGTTACGCAACGAAGGAAGAAGTAGAAACAAACTTAAGGAGGAGGAGAACACAGAGGAGTGTCAGGACAGAACAATCTAAGTTATAGATAAACAAACAGCTTTTGAAATCATCTGAGAATGGGTAAAACACAGCACATAATCACATGACAGTAGGATGTGCCAGCATGAGAGTGTTAGTCATTTATGAACTCAGCATCTGTTGCAAACAACCACAAACGCAGGATGCATCTCAGCCGTGGAACCACAACAGACATAAACACACACACACGCAAACTCATCTGTACATACTAAACATATGTTCATACACAGCAGTGTTTGGGAAGATATACTTCAAAACTTTACTGCTTGCCAAGCTAGACTCGAAATGGGGAATTGTTTCTTTTTGAACAGGTTCATGACTGAACTAACCAGTTTACTAAAACGACTATATATAAGAGAGAGTTTGTTTTAGTAGAGAACAATGTAGCGTTCTGTTCTAAATTAATTGGAAAAAGTAGCTTTTTACTGGAAAAGTTACACTTTTGAACTACTGTTACTATACTGAAACTTAGCTAAGTTAGTAGTGTCACAACTTTTAGTTAGTTACCCACCAAAGCTGCATGCATACTTGGAAATACACACATTTACTACATACACACTGCATCTGATTAAGATCAATATAAGTTAAAATATTATTCACCACAACATAAAATATGAATTGCACATATTCATAAAATAATAATCCATATAGTCCCGGCCACAAGTTCTCACACACCCACATGAGTTAAATGAAAAGGTCTGCCTGGGCGCCACTCTGCCATGCACCCTGTTGTGTTGAAATCATTTAGTGTCACTCAAATATTGTTATGGAAATCACCACTGACAGAGTGATGGAGAGGTCTTTATTTGTCTCTCACACTCTACTGTCTACAGTTCCTTTTGCATTCAAGATGCTATCTGTGAACAAAATAGTCTGCAACCCAATGAAGTGCACTATTCTGGACAAGATCTCTTGTCTCAAATCAGTGTTCTATAATTAGCTCAAACTCAAGAGATTTCAGCTAGGCAACAACTAATTGCTTTATAGTAGTAATGGTAAATGGTCTGCACTTATATAGCACCTTTTTAACCTTAATGGTATTCAAAGCGCTTTACACTGTGACTCATTCACCCATTCACACATACACATTCATGACAGAGTTTCCATGCAAGGTGCTATCCTGCCATTGGGAGCAACTTGGGGTTCTTGCCCAAAGACACTTCGGCATGTGGAGTCGTGAGGGCCGGGATTCGGACCACCAACCCTGCAATTAGTGGCCGACCCGCTCTACCAACTGTAAGTAGCCTTTGCTAAATCATGCATCACTATTATTATTGCTCTATGAATATTGATTTGAACAAACCACTATGACCTTAGTATTAGGGCATTTCAGACATGTTTTGAGCAAAGATTTCACATGGCAGAATCTTCACAAGACAGCAAACTGACCCCTCACTGTTTGTGTGCTGTTGCTAGATTTAGCATATAGACATTGGGGCCTGCAGCTGTAGGAACAATGTGATCTGAGAAACATTTTCATCAATCACGAAGTGTGTCCAGTATTTCTGTTGGCAAATGTATCATTCTTTTGAGTTGGTTCTTTTCAGTGAATTGGCCAAACAGGCTCGCAAAATGGTCTGAATCAATTTGTGATTCAGTACAATTCGTTCAGAGCGCTTTCTCACTGAATCATTTAGAGCGGGTTCTCACTAATTAAAACAGCAGAACACGAATTAAGATTTTTAGAAATATCTCAGCTCTGTAGAGATACAAGTGATTGGTGACCAAAATTATGAAGCACATAAAGGCCGCATAGAAAAATCCATATAACTCCAGTAGTTTAATCCATGTCTTCAGAAGTGATATAATATGTGTGGGTGAGAACCACATCAAGATTTAAGTAATTTTTTACTTTAAATCTACACTTTCACTTCCACATTTTGGTGTGGAAGTGACCTTCACCTTTTTATTCAGCCACCTACTGGTTGGGGCTGTTCAAATGTGGAGATTTATAAGTGTGAGTGATTTATATATGGAGTTTAAAAAGTCTTAAATATTGATCTGTTTCTTACCCTCACCTATCATATCTCTTCAGAAGACATGGATTAAACCACTGGAGATTTATGGTTTACTTCTTTGCCTCCTTTATGTTCTTTTTGGACCTTCTGAGGCTTGGTCACCATTCACTTGCATTCTGAGGACCTACAGAGTTGAAATGTTCTTCTAAAAATCTTCGTTTGTGTTCAGAATTCATGGTTACTGTAGGGATTTTGGTTAGTTTGTTGGGTTCTGGATTGCATTCTCAACACAAGTGAACCATTCCAGAGTTCGTTTGAAATCGTTTCAAGATTCCGAAATCGCACCCCTCACTGAACCCCTCACTGAACCAAATGTCATGAATTAAGAATGCAAATGTAAATACTTTTGTTGTACTTTTTCCATGTTTTGATAAAAGTCAAGCCCAAGAATTGAATATATATAGGTAAAATAAGATCGGCTCTCTTGTCATTTGTGGTGCTGACCGACTAAACGAAAGGAGGAATGTCATGCTCAGAAGTGTAAAGTATGATGCATATGCTTTGTTGTCATTTGTTGAAAAGGCTTATGCTACTCAGACACTTTTATGAAGTCTCTCAGAAGATTTGCAGAAACCAAATTTTAATAGACAATTAGACTTGTTTTGGTCATTAATGAAATTGTGTGCTTTTGGTTCAATGCAATGACTCGTGAAAGATGATCATCTTTCACCAACCACTGGGGAAAAGGTGTAATTTTCAGAAATGGTAAATAAACTAATCAGGGAACGAATCTGAACGAACTTTTATTGCGCATACAGTAGATTCAAAAAACACACTGGGATAATTCAAAATCCCCACCACAACACTTCGGCAAATGCAAAAATTTCGTTTTATAATTAACCTCCCAAATTTCATTACAATTACTCTGCGAGTAGTCTGTTTCTTGCTTATTAAAATAATACAAATTGTTATTATGTGCATATTAATCAAATAAACTCTTGTGTGGCTCTGCACTCAATCTTTCAACATCAGTCTTTTGTAAGCATGCTTTGTGTGGATGAGTCTGTAATGTAAATGGTGGTGTGTGTTTGCTCTTGATAAGACCTGAGTGAGCTTGAAGAGGAAGAGTTAAACATGCCAAACCACAGGCTTTTGCACAATTGTAAACCAGGCAGTACAGCAGTCACACACACACACACACACACACACACACACACACACACACAAAGCACCACAGAGTCACAATGTTTACAGACAACCGATGATTTGCTTACTTACGAGTCTCCACACATTAGGAGAAAATATTTTAACACTAGAAAAATCACACAGATCAGCTTAAAATAAGACTGAATGAAAAATGATAGTAAAAGCGATGTGAGACAGTGTGAGCTGTAATGATGTGCATCTACCTCATGCTAAGAATGTTCTAGCACACAGAGAATGATGAGTGAACTTTTCATCAAATATTATCTGTATTTGTACATTCTGTGCACTCCATGTCCACTAGCTGTCCACAGTACCATCCTTCCATGTGTGTGTGTGTGTGTGTGTGTGTGTGTGTGTGTGTTTGTGTGTGTGTGCAAAAAGAATGTGTTCTTGCTGCACATCTGTATGTGTGTTTGTGTGTGTGTGTGTGCAAAAACAATATGTTCTTGCTGCACATCTGTATGTGTGTTTGTGTGTGTGCCCACAGTTCTGGCAGAAGAATGCTCTATTATAACATACTGACTGAATAAACAGCAGGGCATTCTCTCTTGCCAAAAGACCTTCATCGCCACAATGCGCTCTCTCTCTCTCTCTCTCTCTCTCTCTCTCTCTCTCAAGAAAGCGGAACTTATTGAATTAACAAAATCAGCACTAAAGAAATGTAAGGCTTAAATAAAAGAAATGGTTAACCCTGAGTGGCTTCCCATGCATATTTATTCCCAGTGAAGGACACATTTATACATACCATTTACATTCTAAATCTTTTACAAGGCAGCCATCCTGACCAAAAACGTCTTACTTTAACATTCCCATCTCTAAACAAATCGGAATAGTCTACTGATAAAAAGGCTGGCTAGAAGAGCCTACCCCATAGATTACTTTTATTGAGCACGTGGGTTAGTAGGAGAAAGAGAGAAGAGAAAGAGAAAGAGAGAGAGAGAGCACTGACCCCAAATAGCAGATCGCCATTTTCTAAAGATTTCTGTGGAAGCGAAACTTAAGTGGGTAATTTCTAACCCAAGCTATGTAGACCTATAAATAATGCATGCCAGTATTTACATTCTTGATTGAATTTAACAAAAAATCCTCAGATTCCTTGACCTGCCTGATCTGATTATCTGTTATTAGAAAAATTAATTAAAAGAATTTGTATAAATCGCAGGCCTTAACATAAATTGCTGCTCCATGTTAAGATGACAACCCTTGCTTTTTAAACAAGACTATTAAAATTATATTAAAATAATTAAAAATTATACTATTAAAATTAAACTATTACATAATGTATTTTTATAACTTTGACAGTAAGTTATGTTTAAACTAGGCCCATGTGTTTTGTTAAAGCATCTATAAATATGAACAGCCAAGAACAAGCGTTACAATAATAAATTATTATGATATTTCTTACTAAATGCATAGAGCATTCTCTAATGGTTTATGCATAATGAAGAGAAACTTATCTTATTCCCCTGATTACTTTGGCCAGTGCTCTCCCTCTTCCATAATTCTCAAGAACGATGACCTCTGGTACAGGGTCTACATGCTTCTTATCGGTGGACCATCCCATTTGGGAGCAAAAGGCCCAAACTTACATTCCAACACCAAATAACTGCAATGGATGAAAATGCATTGTGGCTTAAAAATGCATTGTGGAACTAAATGCTTGTTAAGGGTTTCCCCTTTTGAAGGCATGCCCAGTGTCTTTATCCCAGTTAAAGATCCAGGTTAGATACAAGTTAAGATCAGTCAACAACATTTGTGGCATAATATTGATTACTACAATAATTATTTTTGACTTGCCCCTCCATTTCTTAAAAAAACAGCAAAAATCTGGGTTACAGTGATACACTTACAATAGAAGTGAATGGGGGCCAATTTTTCAGTCCAATTTTTCAAAAGTATAGACACAAGACATAAAGGATATGTGTGTTAACATGATTTTAGTGTGATAAAATAACTTACTAATCCTTTCTGTGTAAAGTTATAGCCAATTTACAACTTTTTGCCATGATGATGTAATGTTATAAACCCTAAAAGGACTTTAAAAAGGACAATTTAAACATCTTTACAGCTCAAATAATACATGAGTTTTAATAGAAGAATTAATGCAAGTGCTTTTATTAAATTATAAGCTTCACATTTCTGCCTATTAATTCATATTTTAAAGAAAAGGAGGGATGAGTCTAAATAAATGTTTGTGGCAATCAGCATTATGCCGCAAATACTGTCGATTGAGATGAACTTGTATTGAATTTCTTTTCATCAGTTTATCCTCTGAAGTCCATCGTAATAGATTGAAGTGATGTCTGGCTGGCACCGGCTGCAGTTAGTCATCATCACTCAGCAACACGTAGCAGTGTAGACCGACACCAAGCAATAAATATTCCTTTAATACTTCTAGGGCTAGGGCTACGTTTAAAACTGTGCTTCATTTCACAACATGTGCACAATGCTTGCTTCCTTTAGACAAGTTCAAACAAGCCGAAACATTTGGTTGCTTTTTAAAGAAAACTGCTATCCTTCTGAAGAGTCACATTGAATGTTTTTATTTTGGACACTCATGTTAAAAATGTTTCTGTTTTTTGACAAACTTATGCAACTTTCTTATCTTCAAAGACCCTTAAAATCCAAAAAATTTAAATCCTGTTGCTGATGGGATTTCCCATCGATTCTCCCCACTCACTGATGCATGAGAATCATGTTGAAAGCGCCCTTGAAATAAGAAATTATATTGTAAGTAACGTGGAAATAGAGACACCAGACACTATTGTTACATGGATTTCGGGGGGTCGGGCATCTGACATCAGTTCAAATGTATACTTGCTGGCTAATGCTAAATGTAGATTTTCTAAAATTGTTATTCATGTCAGCACTAATGATATCCATCTTTCCAGTCGGAGATCAATAGAGATAATGTTAAAGAGGTGTGTGAACTTGCAAAAATGATGTCAGACACTGTAAATTGCTCTGCCCCCTCTCTAATCATTATGATGACAAGATTTATAGTATATTAGTGTCACTGAATGGCTGGATGTCTAAATGGTGTCCGGAGAATATACAGTATTGTGTGCTACATTATATATCACCCGGGCCGTATTCTGATTTCATGGTGAATTTGCTATAAGATCTAGTAGTTACTGTGGATAGAGCTTTAATTGTTGGTGACTTCAACATTCACAAGCAGCAGATACTTAAAATAATGACATATAGGATTAGCATTTATTGATATTCTCATCACGCTTGGAGTCAGACAAAAAGTGAAAGGACCAACTCATCGCCATAATCATATGCTGGATTTAATTCTGTCATATGGTGTTTTTTGTTGATACTATAGAAATTTTACCGCAGAGCAACGCCATCTCAGATCGGTACCTTGTCTCTTTGTATGCTTTGATCAGCTAATTTCACTGAATTTATACCACCCTATCGTTCCGGTAGAACTATTCTTCACTAATAATCTTCCAGATTTGTCTCATATATTCAGTAAGCCAAATATAACTTGATGTAATAACAGAAAATATAAATGCAGTCTTCTTTAGCACTCTTGATAGTGTCACTCCCTTCAGTTAAAGAAAAAAGCCCCACACCATGGTACAATGATCACAAGCTTGCTCAAGAGATCACCTCGGAAAATGAACACAATTGGAAGAATACAAAATTAGAGTGCATGAAAGGATAGTGTCTGTAGTTACAAACAGGCACTAACAGCTGCCAGGTCTGCATATTTTAGCAAACTCATAGAAAATAACCCCAACATCCTAGGTGTTTTTTCAGTAATGTGACTAAATTGGTAAGGAAGCGTGTGATCATTTTTGACCTTAAGACATGCCAGTCTATTGCATACTGTGGCAACTCAAAAACACAGACAATGTAAATCTTTATTTAATGAACCAAATCGCTTTCAGCCGTGTTTGATTTAATGGCAAGTGATTTTCTGGTACCAAATGATCAATTTAGCATGATTACTCAAGGATAATGTGTTGAGTGATGACTGCTGGAAATGGGGTCTGTCTAGGTTTTATCAAAAATTGCCTTTTTAGAGCTGTTTTTTACATCAGTATTGTCCTGACTATAAATTGTGATCAGTCCAATGCCACTTTGGTGAATTAAAGTATCAATTTCCTTCCAAAACAGCAAAATCTGTACATTAGTCCAAACTTTTGTCCGCCAGTGTAAGTGAAGTTCTACCACGTTATATTCCATCATTTACCTTTATGCATTTGGCAAACACTTTTATCCACAGCGACTTACAAAGCCCTTATTACAGGGACAATCCCCCCAGAGCAACCTGGACACAATGTGCTCAAGGACACAATGGTGGTGGCTGTGGGGATCGAACCGACAACCTTCTGCTTAACAGTTAAGTGATTTAGCCCACTACGCCGCCACCACCACCTTTTCCTTATTGACTCCTAAACTATGGAATAGTCTCCCTAACACTGTTCGGGACGCAGACACACTCTCTCAGTTTAAGTCTAGACTAAAGACTCATCTATTCAGCCAAGCATACACCTAATTTATCCTCCAACCAACAATTACTCCATGGAAAAAAGGCAAGAGGAGTAGTTACCCTGTCCGGAGGAAGCCCGAGGCCCCCGTCTGGAGCCAGGCCCAGATGGAGGGCTCGTCGGCGAGCGCCTGGTGGCCGGGCTTGTCACGGCACAGCCCGAAGAAGCAACGTGACACCCCCCTCTACATCCCTTGGCCCCACCACCCATTGGAGAAACCGCAGGAGTCGGGTGCATTGCCATATGGATGGCAGTGAAGGCCGTGGGTCTCGACGGACCAGACCCGGGTGGCAAAGGCTAGCTCTAGGGATGTGGAACGTCACCTCGCTGGGGGGGAAGGAGCCGGAACTGGAGAGGGAGGTGGAGCGCTACCAGTTGGATCTGGTGGGGCTTACTTCGGCACACAGTTTTGGCTCTGGAGCTGTACTCCTGGATTGGGGATGGACTCTATTCTTCTCTGGAGTTTCCCAGGGTGTGAGGCGATGGGTGGGTGTGGGGATACTCAAGAGTCCCCGGCTGAGTGCCGCTACATTGGAGTTTACCCCGGTGGACGAGAGGGTCGCCTCCCTACGCCTACTGGTTGTTCAGACACTTCTTGGTGTCCTGAATAGGGCCCCAGTAGGGGACTCCATAGTGATGCTGGGTGACTTCAACGCGCACGTGGGAAATGACAGGGGCACCTGGAAAGACGTGACTGGGAGGAACGGCCTACCCGATCTGAACCCGAGTGGATGTTTGTTATTATACTTCTGTGCTAGTCATGGATTATCCATAACAAACACCATGTTCGAACATAAGGATGCTCATAAGTGTACGTGGTACCAGAGCACCCTTGGCCTAAGGTCGATGATCGATTTTGTAATCGTGTCGTCGGATCTGAGGATATATGTTTTGGACACTCAGGTGAAGAGAGGGGCGGAGCTGTCAACCGATCACCATCTGGTGGTGAGTTGGGTCAGGGGGTGGGGAAAGATTCTGAACACCCTGTACATCCTCGAACACCGTGGTGGACACTGGTGGTCAGGGAAGCCGTCTGACTGAAGAAAGAGGCCTTCCAGGATTTGTTGTCCCGGAGGTCTCCGGAGGCAGTTGCAAGGTACCGACAGGCCCGAAGGGCTGCGGCCTCTGCCATGAGGGAGGCAAAGCAGTGGGTGTGGGAAAAGTTCAGAGAAGCCATGGAGAAGGACTTTTGGTCCGCACCAAAGTGCTTCTGGAAAACCGTCCGCCACCTTAGGAGGGGGAAAGGGGGAACCATCCAAGCTGTATACAGCAACGGGACGATGGGACGCTGTTGACCTCAACCGAGGAGGTTTTTGGGTGGTGGAAGGAACACTTCCAAGTCGAGTTCGTTCCACGTGTGGGTTGGTTTCCGCCAGGGAAAAAAAAAGAGAGCTGCGTCAGAAGGCAAAGCCCTCGATCTACCGGTCAATTTTTGTTCCTACCCTCACCTATGGTCATGAAGGCTGGGTCATGACCGAAAGAACTAGGTTGTGAGTACAAGTAGCCGAAATGGGCTTCTCCCTTAGAGATAAGGAGAGGAGCTCAGTCATCCATGAGGAGCTCGGAGTAGAGCCGCTGCTCCTTTGTGCCGAAATGAGTCAGTTGAGGTGGTTTTGGGCATCTGATAAGAATGCCCCCTAGGTGCCTCCCTAGGGAGGTGTTTCAGGGACATCCAGCTAGAAGGAGGCCTCGGGGAAGACCCAGGACTAGGTGGAGAGATTGCATCTCAACACTGGCCTGGGAACGCCTTGGGGTCCCCCAGTCAGAGCTGGTTAATGTGGCTCATGATAGGGAAGTTTGGGGCCCCCTGCTGGAGCTGCTGCCCCCGTGAATCGACTTCGGATATGCGGTTGAAGATGGATGGAATAAATCAATAAATAACTGTGTGATTGAAAAGTGGACTGATGTCCTATTAAAACTGAAGTGAACAAAAATTCCAGACACAAGTTAAAAAAAGAGATCTCTGTTTTCTTCTGAAGACTTTCACTGGAATTACTGTTAATTTCACTGCTGCAATATCCAGTCAACTATTTTATAATGAAATACTGTGTAGTTAGATGTTTTTGTTTCTTTCCATATAAAAGAGTACCCCCAATCAGATCCACACAGTGACGTATGATCAAATGAAAAACAAAAACTACAACACTGTTATCGGCTCGCTACTGGCTGAGAGTTCAGGTATCAGAATCGGATCGAGAGATATTTTTTTTTATAGTTGCATCCCTTATGAAAATGGCTGACAATACAATTCCTTACATATAAATCAAACGCAGTTTGACGAAACATTTGAATTACTACTTTGTTCGATATTGTTTCATCTGCTCCATTTTTCAATATAAGTTACTTTGCAAAGCCTGAATTGTCTCAAAATAATCCATAATGAAATGTGCCACACACGTATAAACCCACATTGATGGGTCCATGAACTGGATTTGAATAAGCCAGTCATTCCTTATGTTGGGACCCTTCAAAAGGCAATGCACAAAGATGCAGTTATTCCACAACCTCGGAACACAGCAATGTCTGGGAATCTTACTACATGTTAATCTCTTAATTTTTTAAAAGCAAACTACAGTAAAAATAGTACCAATTACTTTGTTGAAGTACCCCAGCCACTGTCTCTTTCACTGCGATGATTATATATAGGCCTATTGTGGAGTCAGGGCTGTTGAAATGAACACCACATTGTTATGTCACTATGTGGCAGATTTCAAAATGAGTTGTTTTTGCATGGTGGGATCAATGAACGGTCTTTTTGGGTTGGAGAGGAAGTTTTGAGTTCTGAAACTCACAGTATGTTTTTATAGTACAGTGACCTCTTAAATGTCAAAATATCAAGAAAAACATTCTTCTTCCATAACATGACCCCTTTAAAACTATTCTTAAAGAAAAAGCTAAATATATATGTTCAAATCCAATATCAACTATACTTCTAATCCCTTGGGCCAGTGCTCTTCCTCTGGTACACATCAATTCTCAAGAGGAGTAAATTCTGGTGGAGGCTCCTCTCAGCCTGCTTTTTTTATTTTTATCAGTGGACCATTCCAATTGGGTGGAGCAAAAGTGAAAATTAAAATGACAAGAATATACAATATAAAAAATACAAAATGTATAAATAAGAATTCAACACTTAAAAATGGTTTCATTAAAGGTCACAGCTGAGTGTTTTAGTATTTGGTTTGCAATCCTTTCTTTCTAAGATCTTCTGGACAAAGTCTGGGTATTCAATAAACAAGTTTCAGTAAAAGCTGTGGTGAAAGTTTCCTCCAAGTTTCAGCTTCTAAAGCTGTCAGTTCATCCACAATGAACATCGATGATCTGACATTTTTTCTCCATTGCATCCCATGAGTACTCTGTTGGGTTTAGGTCAGGGCTCTGGGAGGGCCATTCTAGGACCTTTACTTCTTCATATTTCCATTTTGCATCCAGAACTCCTCAGTACACTTCAGAGTTCATGATTAGATCAATAGACACAAGCTTACAACACTACTGTAAGAGAAACAGCCCTAGCAACCCTTTTTTGGAGTAACCCCACCCCTTCTGGACAAATCACGCCCTATTTTGGACATTCCGCCCCATTTGGAGATCTCCAAGCAGCTATACCTACTTAGACTTTGATGTTTCCACCTTTGTGCTTTACAGTGTCCTTAGTGCAGTGTGGCTGGAATTCCTTCCCAGCCTTCTTCCATACAAATACTCTACCATTAGCAGAGGCGGCAGCAGAGAATTTTGGTAGCCAGTGAGTGCTATGGGGGTGCCAGATCACTTATGGGGGAGCTAAGTTTGATCACCAAATAAGCACAAATGAAACTAGGCATGAATACACGACCCACATAATGAAAGCAAATAGTGTATCAATATTGTGTAGGGAGGACAGGGGGCAAGCTAGCACAGGAGAATTTGTTTAGCAAAAACTGAACTAAAGCATTAAATTCTAGTGACTTTGTGAGCAGTAATTTGACATATTCTTTAGAACCATTGTTTAGCATTATTGCATGGGCTAAGCATCTATAAAATACTAACCAGACAGCACTAGTTTAAGTGGTTTTAGTTTAGTTTGGTTAAAATTCCTTTAAAAAAAAAGTAGCATGCTGTGATATTACCATGGTACCATGACGGAATCAGATGGGTATACTATGGTGTTTACATGGTAACTATAAATGCAAAGACATTCAACACAGTTACACAATTTCATTAGTCTAACACAAGACACATTTTTTTGTGATAAATAATTATTCTATCATTTTTGACTAATGATGCCAATTTATTTACATATTTAGTGTAATTTTTTTCACTTGTTAGACATAATATTTCTCTAACTTAAATTAACACGGTCAACAAAATCGATTTTATTTTGGACTTACAGTACCAGAAATGGTCCACCACATTGGTATTATATAATTTCATAAAAAATAAACAAATCTTCCACCATAATCCATCACATTAAAATGTATATAAATAATATATCATTATATATATATATATATATATATATATATATATATATATATATATATATATATATATTCGTTTTTTGCTTTATTATATTAATTATTGATCATTATTGATCATTCAGTAACGTGTTCTCTTAAATGTGTAAAAAGTAATGTGTTCATAGAACCAAAAGAAATTAAGCTAACAGTTTACATGGCATTTTTTTTATTGACTTCATATACAGTACAGTACTTTACCTGTGATTATAACTCATAAAATCAACAATAACAGTGTAAATAAACATTTTCAAACAATGCAACCACATTATTCATGCCGCAGTGCATGCTGGGAAAAGGGTAAATGGGGCTGACCCACATAAACATTTTGTGTATGCCTGCAATAAATTAATTAATTCAACTTGCTGCTGTGCCTGTATTTCACACATCACACCTTTCCTCAACAAGCCACATGGTTTGAGGTATCACTCATGTCCGTAACAGTGCAGGATGAGTTACGTGTCAAATGTAATGTTTGTTCAAATCACTAACCCTAAGCTTGAGCAATAGGAATAGTGGTGTTTATTTTAGCAAACTCGACAAACAGCTTGTTCTTTGAGAGCGCTCTGTGTCATATCAAGTCCCACGTGTATGCAACATCATGGTAATGAATGCTGTGATGACAATGAAATATATTTGTTGTACGTAGCAGGGCTAATGAAGGCCTGTCATGTGTTACATAAATGTTGTAGGTGTGTGTGTGTCTGCTTTTGTCCTGATCTCTTAAACTACCCTAGGACTATGTGCTATGCAAACAAACAGCGGTTGCATGGGACACAGCAATGCAGACCCGGTGTGATTGGATAACAACTTACATAATCAGGCTGCCACGGCGACAGCTTGAAGAGGGAGGGGGAGGGTTCTGTCCAGCAGGACATGCACATACACACACAAATAAACACAAACCCATACACATATGCATGCACGTATGCATGTTTGCTCTCCAAAAATCCAGTAAGTCAAGAATATATGAACCGCAGACTGGTGAAACTATTCTCAGAATGTTGTTATTGATATGGTGTGTAAATGCAGAACTGACACCTTTTGATTTTGTCACCCGAAATTTCGCTACAAAAATGAAATGCTGGAGAATTTTCAGTTATAGCAGCCTCTGATGTTTCAGTGGTGACAACAATAATTGTTTGCAAGATTTTATCATATCAATTTTTATGCCTTATCTCAACTCATAAAATGTTTTATGGTAACATAAGACATAACCATTGTTCCCATCATCCGCATTTGGAGGCACAAACGCTATTTTTAAATTGTCATTGAGGTAAAGAACTACTTAGTCATACAGCTTGTTTTCCATGGGGTAATTTAAAATAATAACTCAATTGTTTTCAGTAAAAAAACAATAAAAGCATTATTATTAAAGCCTTAGCTGTCTGATTTTATGAGCAATTTGTTAACTAATGTATCCTCAAATGGTCTGCAACAAAACAAAAGCATTTGTCCACTGCAGGAACTTTTCCTAGTTCTTGGAACTATTTCTGGTTTTCATTTCTTTTCCACCACATTAATCAGTTCCACGTGGTTTTCACACTGGGCCTATTTTCTGCGGTCCGAATCCGATGAAGATTGTTCCCGGCTCCCCCCGCAGCGCTAGGCTAGTCTGGTCACGTGTAATTCTGTCGAACCCCTTTTTCATCATCAAATTGTGTGATGACAAAAATGAACATGATTGAGAACACAATGTGTGAGTGTTTTTTATTAATTAGGTGTCATTCTAAACACCAGAGCGAACGACACTTGCGCCTCTGTGCGTCGCTTGCCGTAATTCAGCAGTTGTACATGTCCAAGAGAAGGGGACTATTGGCTGCACACAAATTGCAATTTGTTATTTCATGAGAAATCAGTCATTGCTCTAAGATGTTTCAGCAGCAGGTCTATTTTTAGCACAAAGTCTAAATTCAGTTCCTACATTTACCATCTGGAGATTCCACCAGCATGTGGTAATTAAAGTTCATGTCCAAACTCTGAAAATATACTGAAACATCAAATTATGTCCCTGACGATCAGAGTTGTAGCAATTGTATGAAACTAAACTTTATGCGTTTTGTGTTAAACTGTCTATAGATCATGGTTAATTTTTCAAAGATTATTGTTATGCTTATATTTACAATTGTTTTTATGATCTAATTTGTATCAATATTTTTCCACCTATTGTCATAGAGTGATTTTTAAGGCATTGCAAAAGGGGCCGATGTCTAAAATGTTCTACTTCGTTATTTTGATCATTTCGTTTGAAGTGTAATTTTGTAATTGGGTTCGTAAGGAGGAGGTGGGAATGGGCTGAACAGTCAACGTAAAACCCTTATCTCTCTCCCGCTGATTAGTCAACTCAGTGCCAGGTATAAATCATCAAGGGCCTCCTGGGAAACTGAGAGAGACAAGGGGAGGGTGGGGGAAGATAGAAAGTGTGAGCAAAAAAGACAGAATGAGAGAGAGAGAGAGAGAGAGAGTCATGGGTTGCCAGTCCCTGGACACGCTGTCGCCTGGTCCTCAGCTGCTCCTCCCCTGGTGGATGGCAGCGAGTCCTCCGTACCCTGGCAGGACGACAAAGGCTCCTCCATTTCCTGGCGGACAGCAGTGGTGAGGACTCCACGACAGCGCATCCCTCCGCCTTCCCTGATATCAGTACCAGTGTAACCCGGTTCTTAAGATGGACAAGGAGGAGACGGGAACCAGCTGAACAGTCAACGTAAAACTTAAATTACAAACTGATCTCAAACATAACATAAACTTCAAAACAAACAAAGACGCAAACACACAGCTTTGTGCGTCTCTCTCCAGCCCCCCTTATCTCTCTCCCACTGATTAGTCAACTCAACGCCAGGCGTGCATCATCACGGCGCGGCCACACACCCCTCCTCATCACAAATTGGAATTTAGAAATATTTTGGTTTAATTTTTTAATTTTTCAATAAATTAAATTGAATTGTTCAAAAATCTAATGGACTGGTAGAAGAGAAGTGAGTGCTGACACAATCACTATAAATATTAGCCATTATTTGCGTATCAGTAGATGAAAATTTATAATAATTCTTAAAAATCTATAATTTTATGGAGAGTACATCCAAATTCTGATGAATCATGTTCTTATATTTCTTTGCATACAGTCCATTTCCACTACCAACTTATGAATGAGCTGTCTTTGTTTATGTTGCTGGTGCTTAAAGGGAAATGGATTGTATAGGAAGCAGATGGTTCATTAACCAGAGAAGAACCTAAGAAATAATTTGCACTTGACCCAGCCCATCAGCGCATTGAGCAGGCGATTTCGTATAACCCACTTGCACCTAGACTTGCCCATTGACTTTGTGATTATGTCTTATGGCAAAGCGCTGTGCTAAGCGTTAGTGCTCTTAAATTAGAGCCCTATGCCGGAGTATTTATGGAGAAGAAAAAAATTCAGCATGAGTTTGAAACATCCATCCAGAATTGTGATTATTTTAATCATTCGGCAGTCTTGGATTTATTTAATAAAAATGATATTTGGAGATCACACTAAGACTCTTTAGTCTCCTGCCTCTCAAATTTATCTGCATAGAAAAATATTCCCGATATCTTACACAAGAGATCTCAAAAATGTTTGAGACTGTGCTCAGATTTACCAAGACACCAATGTATGCAATCAAAAGAGCCCCTAAGGGTGTGTTCACACTTGGCAGGTTTGGTTCGATTAAAACGAACTCTGGTACGATTGCTCTGTTAACGTGGTTCATTTGAACACGAACCTTGGTGTGCACCAAACAAGCGGACCTAGACCGCCTGAAAAGTGGGTCTCGGTCCGCTTCCAAACGAACTCTGATGCGGTTCGATTGATATATGAACGCAACATGGACCAAAGATGTCTAAACGGACCAAAAACAGGTAGTAATTTGCCTAATCCTGACCTCAAGCATACCTGGTTCTTCTCATCATAGGACTGTTATGTTGCCCATAAAAGTTTGGTACAGGCATCAGAACCGCCGTCCTTGCAGCATATTTTCGTTTGTGTGTGCAACGGAGGAATTCCTGCCGCTGTTTTGAATCCTTTACACATTTTATTGGCTCTTCGTTTGCTCTCAGCTGGTAAAAATACCACCATATATACGTACATATATAAATATAATGAGCGCATTTCACCTAGCAGCCAGCATTGTTATGAAAAGCAGAGTATAGAGTTAACAAAACATACCATCCTCCATCATGAGTCAACGCAAGTCCAGGGCACTCTCCCTCCCATTGCTCGCCGGTTTAGATAGCATCCATTTGGTTGAACCACTACCACTTTTCCTTGATGGTCACTTAAGTTTTTCCTACAATGTTAGTAGGTCCGGTGGTAGCCGTGTGCGGCCAACAGCTGAGACACTAGAGATTTTTTCCTTTCGCTCATCGCTAACGAGTGAACCATCTGCACCTAGTTTATTGACCACAGCGTGGTTTTGCGCACTACCATTTAATTTTTTACAAATCGAAAGTCACGTGAACAAATGATACTGGTATCGCTGTTGCTAACTTTAAAACTAGTGGGTTGATGTCGCATGTCGGAAATCCAGTGACGCTGGTAGTGATGATTCTCCCTGACCAATCAGCGATCTGCAGGATTTTTACATCACATTTAGTATCGGCTTGGCTCGCTTGGAACCTCGACTGAGGTGGTACTAAAAAAGTATCAGGTACCAGGTACTATCCACAGTGGAAAACCACAAAAAAGCGAGTTGAGTCAAGTTGAGTTGAGTTGTACCGTGCAGTAGAAAAGCCCCATAAATGTAACATTTTCTTTTTTGGTCTGGACCAAGAGGACCACGACAACCGAACTACAAGTCTGAACACACCCTAAGTCTCAAGATTCTCTGCCACCTGAGATCCCCCTGTCATATTAATGTGTGTGTTCATGTATAGATCATGTTTTAATTCATGTTGATCATTTAGTCATGTCTTTTATTTAGAAATTTAGTAGTTTTAAGTAATTTGGTTTTCTTGTCATGTGACCCTCTTGTTCATGTGTTTATTGGTTTGGTTCATTGTCTTGTTAATTTGTTATCAGTTCTAGTTTGTCATTTGTTCTTGGTTTATTAGTCTCATGACCTTGTTATTAGTTCTGTCTTGTCATTGGATGTTTTGTTATGTTGTTACATTTTGGTTTGTATTTATAGCCTTCATGTTCTTTAGTCCTTTGTTGAGTATTGTTGGTGTAACTTGATTTCCTGGACTGTTAACTGTGTTCTTTTCATGGTCAAGTCATTTAAGTGGTTTTCTAGTCTTCCCCTGTTGTTTAGTTCTTGCCTTTTCTTTTGTTTTGGATATTTCACGTTTTGGATATTTTCACGTCTTGGATTGCACATCATGTAAATAAATTGCACTTGGGTTCACATCATCGTCTTCGTCTGCTACTCCTGTCTTCAGCCTGCAACAATGTTACAATGTCTCTTCATGAACTTAGTGCAAACTCTGAGCAATAACATTTTCCGCTGAGTCCAAGTCAAGTGCAGTGTGAAGGCTGAAGAAACCATTGATCTAAATCAAGCTTGTCTTTGTCTAATTCAAGCCGTCTGTCTCATCACCCCCGTCACCCTGATCTTCAGTCCTTGTTCATTGTTTCTTTCAGCAGTCTATGGATGAGTCTTGTTTCCTGTCTGAGGAGGGAGGAGTTGAACTCTGAAAGCAGTGGCAGGTGGCTTCATGCTGCTTTTGTGTGTTATTTTGTGTGTGTGTGTGTGTGTGTGTGTCTGTTTGTCTATCAGTTGCTAAGTGCATGATGTTATTCGCACATAATGTCAATGTTTCAGGAACAGATTTCAAGAGGCCAACAAAAGTTTCATCACAGCATTGACTTCTGGCAGGTTGCAAACATGAACACACTCTTTAAATCTTTTAATCTTCCTTTCTCTGACTCTCAATTAAAATAAATACATAAATAAATACCAATAACGGAGTGACTATTTGCAATATGTATACCTCTGATATAGCCTAGTCAGATGGAACTCGACAAAATCAAAATGGAAATGTCTCAATCTCAGTGGAAATCTGAGAAAACTGAATATGGCTCGGTGAAGGCTGAGCAGTGCAGAGAATGGTTTGTTTCAGGTAGTGGCAAATCAGGGGCTGGCAGAAAGCGAGGGGACTGGCAGATTTGCATCCTGGCCCATCGGCCGCAACGCATGCTTTCTTTCTGGGGCAAGGGTCAGGTGGCTTGTTCTGTATACAGCAAGGTTACCAACTCCATTGTATCACTCCACTTGTCTGTTTTCAGCATTCCAGATCAGAGTTTGAGATCGAAACGAAATGGGGAGCAATATTCTATAAAAAGCGAGTCTATAAAAGAAATATTTGCAAGAGTGCTGTTGTACTGAATATCAGCACAGCTGTGAATACCTGCCGATCTGCTGGTTTTGGTCTAGTTTGTGATTTACATGTTATCTTTGTTGGGTTCAGGTGTCGCTGGCTCACGTAATCAGCATTGCCATGGAAGCCTTGATTGTTTCCATAGTAATGGTGATAATTCCAGTTTGCTGCGGGCAAGTGGCACCTGATCGCCATTAGTTCCCCGGCTATATATACCTCAATCTGTTTTGTGTTCGTTGCTCGATTGTTTGTTTGAGTCCTGTTGCTTTAAACTCTCTCCCTTTGCCCTAGTATACACTGTATCATGTTCTGTGTATTGGTTACCAGTCTGCGCTGTGTATGCCGGGATTGTGGTTACCATCCTGCCAGTTGCCTCGCCTCCTTTGATGCTTCTCTTGAGTTTCTCCTCAGTGATACCTCTCTTTACCAGAACTGGTATGCACATGACCACTATGCACACAAGCCTATGAACATCCTACTCTCTCTGGATTCCTCGAGGATCTACACTGCGCTGACTCAATGCACGTCAAACTTAACTTGCTCATATCACAAAAAATGGTCTTTTGTCACCACCTGGTGACAAATTTTTATTGTTGCAAGAAAAAATGAAAAAGACACATACACACCTGCGCTGCTATTACTCTTTAGTTTCTAATGGCACAAACACAAGCAGAGTGATACAAACAGTGAAGCAACTGATTGCTGATATTCTGTAAGATCAGTACTCAAGGAACGTCTCTCGTCCAATAAGATTCAAGGACCGGAACTAACTGTAGTATAATGAATATTAATGATATAATCGTGCTGATTTTGCTGATGATATAAAATTAAGCAATATCTTGAATTTCACAATATTTGCACTTTAATCATTCAGGGCTACACAGTTAATCAAAATAACATCAAAATGATGATATGGTCATATGTAATTATTATTACCGCAAAAGGTTGCGATTGCAAACAGATAAACATTGTCTGTGTGCAGTTCAGAATAATCGGGTGGCACGCTGTTGGGCACGTGCGTGGCTCATGAGCGTGAGAGCTTTTTTAGCACTTTTAGAGCAGTTCACATGCATTGTGGAAGTAAATGCTGTGTGTTCAAGCAATTCTTCACATTAGAATCTGCAAAAATTATTATACAAATTTACTAAGTACAACAGAAAAGGAGGAAATTACAGTGTTTGAGCAAATGAGGAACATCAGCAAACTGTCAAATATGCAACACTTTTGGTGTCAAAATAAAAAGAATAATTCAAACTGAAAAATATCAAGATATACTGTATTTTGTTAAGCCATTTCGCCCAACAATATTGGGGGCAATGTGGATGTGTGTCATCAAGGTTTTGGATAAGATATGGAGATGTTTGCTTTCAGGCAAAGCCAAGTGTGGAATTACTTACTACTACTTCTTACTACACTTCACTATTGGTATTTGGTTCATGTTGTTATAGTCATGTATACCAAAGGATGAGGATCCACACTGATGGTGCATGAAATATCACAGACAAAACGCATTTTCTAAAAAGCCAACTTTCATCACCTGTTTTTCTTAATAAGAACATGTGAAATGATAACAATGTGATAGCATTTATGTGCATTAATACTTAATGTCGTAAGTATTTTTTTCTATGCAAGCTCCGGGTAAGCACATTTATATTTTTTTACTGTTATTTTATGTATTTATTATTACTTTTTCATTAATTTTTACATTTTACATTTTTCCTTTTCATTTTCTTCTAAAAGCATGTTGAATTTAGCTTATTTTGAAACCATTCTTGGTAAATTTCACATATGTGCCGTACTTTACATTAACGAGAAATCGATTACTCGAAAATGCCCATCCCTAGTAGTTTAACCACATGCTATATCAAAATCTATTAGAATCAATTGTGAGTTGAGTCTCTTGTGCACTATGCTGTTATTTGTGCCAATGAAGAGCACTTTATATTAGTCACTTATGATGTTCCATTCACAGTGAGCTTAGAGGGGAGCTGCAGACACTATACAGCAAGGCAACTCAATATGATTTGGAGCAGAGCTTTCAAGTCTTTTCCCCTCCCATTTCAAGTTGTCAACATTTTAACCTCTCTCCATCCTATATTTCACCTAACACTCAGACTCAGTATCAGTCTTTCTGCTACTGACCTGCACAAATCACTATGACATGTTCTTATTAGACTTTGGACATAGCAGTGTTGCTGGTCATGGAAAAACCAGTTAGCCACACACACAGACAGCTTTTCATGGGAGACATACTGCTCTAAGATTGGAGTAGGCTCAGAAGTTAAAGGGAAGTATGCTTCGTGTCCAATGAGACCACCTTATCATCACTCTCATTCATATGATGTTTTATTGATGTTCTAATGGACTTGAATATTGTAAATGGCAAATATGCACTGTTAAAAAGCAACAAAAATAAACTGTTTAAAAGGCTATTACCCATGGCACCAAGCACAATGTGATTTTTGAAATGTTATTTCTAATGCACATAAAGATGTGGGGGCTGTTGTGCTAGTTAGCTGTCATATTTTCACACATGACCGTGACATTCCTAGGAGTGTTTCTGAAAGGTGAAATACATTACAGTAATCTCTTGTAGTTTAAAATATTTACTGTATTAGTGTGATCTCCTATGCTGGTACTTTCCAGCATGCATTGTGACATTTATAAATTATGTTAGCTATTTACTGGATTATTTTGTTGTTGTTTTTGTTGTCATATTTAGCTACTTGTGTTGTTGTTATATTCAGAGGTTATAGCATTTTCTTTTAGCTTACATTATGTTTGTTGATTGTTACCATGGTTGAGTTTTGATTATTGAAATCTGTGCGTGTGATGGATAATTAATATAAATAATTTAAATCAAAATCACCACAATGACATTCCAAAGACTCCAACTCCCATAATTGTTTATTGTTAAGTTTTTACTATAAGGGATAATTAACTGCTAGGTGTATGTTAAAATGTTAGTTAGTTAGTTAGTTAGTTAGTTAGTTAGTTAGTTAGTTAGTTAGTTAGTTAGTTAGTTAGTTAGTTAGTTAGTTAGTTAGTTAGTTAGTTAGTTAGTTAGTTAGTTAGTTAGTTAGTTCGTTCGTTCGTTCGTTCGTTCGTTCGTTCGTTCGTTCGTTCGTTCGTTCGTTCGTTCGTTCGTTCGTTCGTTCGTTCGTTAGTTCGTTACGGGTAGTGTAGCGGTTAGCGTGCTGCGCTACGAACCTGGTGACCTGAGTTCTATTCCCGCTCATGGCCAACACCAGTGACTATTATCTGAACCGGTCCCGGTCCTGGGCCTCCCCTAGGTTGACTCAGCCTAAAATGAGTACCTGGTGCGGTGTGTAAACATCACCACTGGGGAGACAAAGGTGGTTGGGTGTGGTGCTGGCCACCCACCCCCTTGTGTACCATTCCGGCCTTCATAGGTGCTTGCTAACAGCACTTGCCCCTACAGTCTGTTAAGGCTAAATGGGGATCTTTTTTTTGTGTGTGTGCAGGTCAGCAGTCAGTTTTGTTCTGAAACACTCTGTGAGCGTCGTGCCACCCTCCCCCTCCCTGAGCGTCTACTGAGGCAAGAGCCGAACAGAAAGAGAGGAGAGAGAAGAGAGACAGTATATGAGATATGTGAGAACTGTGAGCCATTCCCGAGAAAGTGTGACATTTTGTGAATAGTGAAGATCTTGAAAACAAACTCTTTTTTTTTTTTCTTCTTTTTTATGTTTTTTATTCAAATTTTGAGTTCCCCAGAAAACTCAAAGGAGCATATTAATAATGAAATCATATTAAAACGCTACATACTACATAAAGCTAAATTTACATAAGACTTACTTATTGTTAATGCATTATTATTTGTATAACTTCATTATTAATAATTAAAGTTACTCAAAATACTTTTATTATTAGTTATAAAACTTAAGCAATTTCAAGTGGTTTTTCAATAAACTCAGCTGATGAACGGACATGTTTATTGTAGATTGGCACTATCGCTCATACTGACGTCTGCAATTATTTATGAAAACTGCCTTCATTTGCTCTATTACTAATTTCTATTATAAAATAAATCATCATCCAGGAATGAATGTGTCCATGTTGGTCATTGGTGACTAAGCAGATATTTTGGTATTAATCACGTCATCTCATCACATGATTGGTTAAGACATAAGCTCTTCCTATTGTTTGCAGTATATCTTGATAGACTCTCTGGTAAAAGAACTGGTAAAAGTTCCTGTTTTTATTTTTATTTTTTACATGAACTTATGAAGTTTAACTCCTCTCAGAAGTTTCATGAACATATGTAAACTCAACTGTCTCATACTGTATTCACAATTGCCTAGATAAGAAAAAGTCATTGATTCTTTGTGCACATGTATGACAATTGACTCACTCGCATCTATTTGTATTTTTCATCAGGAACTTTAGGAGTTGACATTTAAATGAAACATAACTATGAACTATTAAGTTCCCTGAACTTTATGAAAAAGCAAACACTTAGCAAAACACCTTTACTGTTCATTATCATTCTCTCACTTTACTCTGGTTCATTTCTCATAACCTAATTTTTACAATGATTTCATGCACTTTTGCCATTTTCAACAGTTCTTTTTTTATTTTTTTTAAGTTTCGGACTGGGTTACTTCCAAATCCGTCATTTCGCAACTGGGATCAACTCAACATGCTTCTAAATTCAAGCCACTGTAAAGAATATTTGGTAACACTTTACAATAAGGTTGCATTTGTTAACATTAGTAAATGCATTAGTTAACAAGAACTAACAATGAACAACCATCATTTACAGCATTTATTAATCTAAACAAATTGAAAATTCTGTCAATCCTGCTAGATGTCCGTTATTTCTGCGTACATAAATAAAATGTATTTTAATAGATTTGATTTTTTGGCTTTTGCATGTGGTAGTTTTTAATTAAATTATTAGACGACAAGTTGTGTAATTTTATCAAAGGAAATGTAGTTTTATTTTTTATTATTGAAAAAATATATTTTAATATTTATTATTAAGTAAATCTACCTAAAATGATTAGGTAAATGGAAGATCTTATTTCCTTTGGTACATTTTAACCAATGTGCAGAAATAGTAATTAACACACCCAAAAATCTGTCTTAACAATAAGGTCTGTCAACACCCATAATGAATGATTTTTTTATTGTTAAATAATGTTACTAAAGAGCCTAAAAACATTAGTAACACATTAGGTAATGTTGAAATATGTTACACTTTGAGAAATGTGTTAGTAGTATATACTGTACATGTATTATTATATGTATTATTTATACTTCATATAAATGAACATGAACATTAGTTAGTTAACATTAATTATCTATAAATGAAACTAAACCAAGTATAATAAATGCTGTTTTAGGGTGTTGTTCATTTGTAGTTCAGGTTAGCTAATGCATTAAATAATGTTAACTTAAACATCTTTTAATATTAAGAAATGTGCTAGTAATTCATGCTGTAAATAAGTGTTGTTCATTGCTAGTTCATGTTAACTAAGGCTTTAACAAATGTTAACTAAGTTATAAGCTAATGTTAACAAACGCAACCTTATTGTGTTACTGAATAGTTAGAACAAACAACCAATGAGGATTTAAAGAGCAGATAAAATCACAGAAACAGGGCAAAGATCAGATGCTCTTGCTGGCGTATGTTTCCAACAGACCTTCAAACATTCCCAGCTCGCAGACTGTGACCTTCCCCGCAGGGTCGCCATGGAGACACTGTTAAGAAGCTACTCATTCCTAAGCAGCAGTTTGGTCAAAATGACTCAGAGCAAGAGAGATAGAGAGAAGAGAGAGAGAGAGAGAGAGAGAAGAGAGAGAGAGAGAGAGAGAGAGAAAGAGAGAGAGAAACTTGACATTAACAATACTTTAATTACAATTTTTTCTTAAAAAAATACATAACTACATAAAACCTACACAAAAATACCCACCATTACATAACAATAAATAGAAAAAAGAAGGGGAAAAATGACACTAAGTTTAAAACAAGCCAATACAACTTAATCTTTGTTTAAAGAAATAAAACAATTAAATATACATTTGCAGAGAACCATCAATGTCAATTTCACATAAACATTTTTCCACTCCCCAAGTATAGTTAAAGGTTTATATATCTTTAACCAGTTGATAATAAGCATATTCCACCTTTAACCTTGATTTTATTAGACAGCCATATTGCCATTTTGGCCTGCCCAAACAAAAAAATAAAGCATAAAGCATCACATGGATCTACTTTCTATTTTGTTATACTTGGGCCCACAAATAAAAAGAATAGGTGAGAACACTTCTCCTAAAATTTTACATCATTCTTATTATTGAGATAGCAAAGTTTCAAGTCTACCACAGGAAAAAATAAATGAAAAACTGTTTCTGTTTGCCCACAAAAAGGACACCCCACCCCTACCTGTGGATCAAGGTGTGCTCTGTGTCTGTTTGCAGCTATTAAACCATGCAAAGTTCTCCACTGAAGGTCCCCGGACCTTTTCTCAAAGGGAGCCTTGTACAAGGTCCTCCAGCTACCTTTAGGGGAAGTCACTGATCCAAAACTCTCATGCCATTTAGATTCTTTTAGTCTCTCTAAAGAGTTCATATGTGGGACTTTGACACATGTGACTTACAGTGATTTTTTCCCAGTTTCACTGAAAAGTTCTAGTTCAGGAGTTCTGAAGGTAAGAATAGTCCTTTCCGTTTCTTGAAAAGCATCTAAAGCAGGTGCAATTTATAACTCTGTGAAAATGACATCTATATCTTCATTTGTTGTTTCCAAACCATGTTTAAAATCCATAGGTAGACATTCAAGAGGATCATTCAACAGTCTCTGTGTCAAGCGAATTGACCTCACACCCACCTTAGCTGCCAGCACCTCAGCAGACATCCATTCATTTGTTGTTATTAAATGTCCAATCTTTGTAATTCCAGCATTCCTTAAAACAGTCCTCATTGACGATGACTTCAAAATTTCACAAAAGTATTGTGCAACAGTGGCTCTTCTCTCATCCGAAGGCCCCGCACATCCTTGAGATTCCTTGATATACTTAAAATTTCCCTGGCTTTCAACATGGACTGATAGAAAGGTGTCAATCCAGACAAATCAACTCCTTGAGTGTCCATTCGAAATATATGTCGGTCTAGCCACACACTGCCCGCTTTTTTTAGGAGGGCACAAGCTACTCCAGCCCAGCTTACATAAAGAAGTCTTTTTGCTCTCTGAAGTCTAAAAGTCTTTATTCTGCTATTAATGTCCACCAATCCTTGGCCTTCTTCTTGTCTGGGCAGATATAATGCAGATGCTTTTAGCCACTGCTGACCAGACCAAAAGAAATTCACTACACATTTTTGAACACTTTCCACCAATTCCTCAGGGGGTTCAAAGACAGTCATTTTATGCCATTAGTATAAGGCTGCAAGGTTGTTGCAGACCAAAACTCTTCCCTGTACGATAGCTGGGGGTGCAGCCAATGCCCGTGAGACAACCAAGCAAACACCTTTTCCATCAGGCCCTCCCAATTCTGTCTCTTATATTCCTCTCTTCCTAAAAATACCCCCAGGTACTTTAACCCAGACCTTCGCCACTGTAATCTATGTGGAAGTCTCGGACCATTATAATCCAAACCACACCAGAGGGCATCACTGTTATCCCAATTTAGTTGTCAGATGAAACTTTCCCATAACTCTCTAAAGTTTCTGTTAAAACCTGAACATCATATTCATTTCTTAAAACCACAGTGATATCATCAGCATATGCTGAAACTTTTACACAATCATTACAATTTGGAGCATTCTTACCTGTAATCCCATTATTGTTTCTCTTAATTTACAGAGGAGAGGTTCAATGACCAAACTATACAGGTGACCTGAGAGTGGACATCCCTGTTTTATGTCCCTCTGTACTTTAACAGGGACACTCAGTCCACCTGCCATCTTTATCATACATGTGGCATTATTGTACAACAATTTTATCATTGCAACAAATTTGTCTCCAAATACAAAAGCCTTTAAAACTCTGAAAAGTAACTGGTGATCAACTCGATCAAATGCCTTTTCCTGATCTAGTGATACAATTCCTATATCAATATTATTTATCAAGGCATAATCAATAACAACACATACTAAATGCAAATTGTCAGTGATACATCTATCTTTTATGCAATAGGATTGATCTTTGTGTATAATTCTGTGCAATATTTTGTTTAACCTGTTAGCCAAACACTTTGATATTAGTTTATATTAGGAACATAAAACTGCAACTGGTCTCCAATTCTTTATTAAGATCACCTTTCTTGGGAAGTAGTGTTAAAACTGCTCGTTGACAACTTTTAGGCATCAAACCTATACAAAAATTTCTTGGAGTACGTCATAGAAAAAAAGCTCCAATTAAGGTCCAGAAGTGTTTTTAAATTCACCAGGAAGCCCATCTATACCTGGGGTATGACCTGAGGCAAGTCCTAATACTGCAGCACTTAATTCCCCAAAAGAAAGTTCAGATTCCAAAGTTTGTTTATCTTCAGCAGTTAAACAAGGGAAGATTCTGTAAAAGTTCATTTTGGCTCTTCTCATCTGTGTTCTTAGAATAAAACTTAGAATAAAAGTCAACTGCCAATCTTCTCATTTCTACGGGATCACTTGTATCATGACTGTTTTTCATATTGTTTGATAAATACAATCTGTCTAAACGTGCAGCTGAAATGCTCCCCTCATTCACATTTTCCCAAGTATATTGTTTTACCAAGGGATTATTTTCTCTCCAAATATCTGTAAAATTAAAAGTTTAAATAATATTTGCTAAAACAGTAGGTGAATGAAAATTAGGTGCTCCATTTCTATCAAAAAAGGATCAAGTGTACAGTTCCAATCCTCTCCTAAAATGATCAGATCATGAACCTGTTGTTGTTTTAAAAGTGCATTCAATTTATTAAAAGTATTTATCCTATCAGATCCACTATTAGGTGCATAGATAATAACAAAGATAAAAAGCAGACCATTAATATCAGCTCTATCTGCCAATATCCATCCCAGTTCAATTTCCTTTTTAGACAGGATTTTAACTTTAGTGGTTGGAGAGAAAATAATTGCAGCTCCTGCACTCAAGTTAGTCCCATGAGTAAGAACACACTAATTACCACACCACAGTCACCAGACAACCTCATTATTCACATCACTTTGAGTTTCTTGCAAGAAAGTCACATTAAAATTTTTCAGCCTGATAAATTCTATGATAGTTTCCACCTTCCTCCTATCCCTCATCCCATTAACATTCAAGGATCCCACCCATAAAGTCTCCAGAAGAAGAAGAGAGATAAAAAAGAAAGAAGACGAGGAGAAAACATATTAACCATAGTGATTAGTTCACTAGGCCTCTTTGGCCTAACTTTTCCAGTTTTACTTTTTTGTCGAATTGCAGTAATGTGTTTCTTTAGTCTTTAGTCAAAATGCTTCTGTTGTGAAAGCTCTTCATGACTACTATGTCTCCTTGCCCACATATCAGATGCTATAATCTTGTCCAAGTCTGGAAAAAAATCACTCACTTCAACTTTTTTACCCTTCGTTTCATCAAGAAATTCACTGATTTGAGCCAGTCTGTCAATCAATTCTGACATTTCTGCTCCTTCAAACCATTGTTCATCATCTTTCACGCTATCATCAGTACATTGAGACATTCCATCCAACTCATCTACTGAGCATTCCTCTACTGGTTGTACATCTGTCTGAGTCACATTCTCACTATTAACCACATCTTGAACTTCATTACTTAAATGTCTGACAACAGCATAACTACATTCAGCTTGCTTACCCTCAGCATCACCATTGCTTTCACTCACCTCATTGTGCCCGATGACTCCCTCAGAAGGCCTTTCTGTCACTTGCTTTTATCATTGTGGAGCGGAGGGGGGCAGGGCCGAGTCGGAAAATTGGCCTGATGAGGCGCGCAAGGGATAAAGGCGGGCAGTGACAATGGTTTGAGAGAGAGAGAATTACGGGCATGTCCATCGTGTGTGTTTATGTCCTTGTTTTAAGTTTCTCATTAAAATATTATTTATATTGTCAAGCCGGTTCTCGCCTCCTCCTTGCCCATCCTTTAACTGTGCTACAATCATGTTGTTGTATTTCCACGGAATCAGTACTGTCGTTGTCTTTAGACGATCCGTTCTCTGTTGAATCGTCAGGCAAAAACTGTTCATTATCCACTTCCTTATGCAGGCAAGAGAAATGTTTGTGGCCTAAGTTTCCACATTCAAAGCACTTAAGGTTGTCGGTACTTGCATACAGCATATAGGAATTTTCTCTATGACTCACACGGAACGATATCTCTAACGTACTCTCCGTCTAAAAGATAGAATGTGTTTTTACATTCTAATGGAATCATTCTAACTGGACTTGCAATATGGCGTCATTTGAGATGAAAGGTGACTCATTTGAAATTGTTACTAGTAGCCGAAGCCGTTAAAGGAGTCACGGGCACAAACATTTCTTTGATCCAAATTCCGCTCTCTGTCAGCTGGTTCATGAGCTGCTCCGTTTTCAAAAACACTACTTTAGCCTTCTTCATTTGTGATGCTGAGAGAATATTCTCAAAACAGACCAATTCTCCCACCACCACCATGAGTACATCCTCCACGCTAACGCCGGGATCGGGCACACACGTACCCATTTCGCATCGACAGGTGTGGGTTTACCTGTACGGGGTCATATGTCATAACATCACGTGACAAAAGCCATGAGCATCTTCAAGCACAAAGTACTTTCCTAAATGATAATATATTGACCAAAAAAAAAAAATAAGTTGAAAAAATAAAAGATTTTCATGCTCACTCTAACCAACATGCTCCACTCTTCCCAACACACTCACACATGCGAACAGAAAGAGAAAGAGAGAGTGAGTGAGTGAGAGAGAGAGAGAGAGAGAGAGAGAGAGTTCTGATGGCAGTTGGCAGCAAAACATATCTGCTCAAACACTACTTAAATGATTGGAAACTAAACTAAGAACTACTGGTGCTAGTGAAACTTAGTATGGCACTTTCCGTACAAATGTCTCCTTAAGATTTTTCGCTTATGTTTTCCTCTTTGGATAAAAGCGTTTGCCAAATTAATAAATGTAAATGTAAGAGCAAAAGAGGCAGAATTTTTTTTAAGGGAAGACCTCTAAGAAACTTTAAGATAACATAAAAAATTACATAATAAATATATTAAGCTAACTGCTAACCAGGCTAACATTACATGGCAGTTAAAACTGTTCATCACAGCTTGGGCCTGCCTAAGGCAGTAGCATGTATATAAAATGAAGAGGAGCTGGAGATAATATATCCAGCAGAAGATAAATCAAACAATGATAAGAAGAAGATGAAAGAGATGATCCTGAGTGAGAACCCAAAGATACTGCTGTCTGACTACAGTGGACCAGAACCCAACAGATTCCAGTGTAAACTTCTCTTCTTCACTGATCAGTGTGGCAGCGGGGGCGTGGTCAAGCGCCCGTCGGGGAGAGGAAGCGGTAAGGGCGCTTGCACCTGAGCTAAATCATGTCTAACACCTGTCTCTAATTCCAGTGTGCATGGGGAGAGTGGCATATAAGCAGCCACAGAACCTCCAGAGCGGGGAAGAGAGTGACAAGGGAACCCTGTGTTCCCGAGAAAGACTTAGTTGAAAGTGCTGTACATAAAAGTGTTATAAATATTAAAAACCCTGTTACCTGTGGAGTTATCACAACCCTGTTTCCTGTGTTAGTGTGGAACGCTCTCGCTTCGAGAGAGGGAAAACACAGGAAACAGGGTTGTTAGAGAATTAGAGACAGGTGTTAGACATGATTTAGCTCAGGTGCAAGCGCCCTTACCGCTTCCTCTCCCCGACGGGCGCTTGACCACGCCCCCGCTGCCACAATCAGCCATCAGCCTAGCACAACTCTCTCATAACTGTCATGAACTGCAGCAGAAAAGGTGGCATCAGTTAAGGTAGACAAATCACTCTGGAAGTTGAAAAAGAGATAAAGCTGACTGTAAACTTGTATCACAAAGGTACAGTCATGGTCCAGGGGTCAGAACCCAGCCTTGATGAATTTTTATGAACTTTAAAATGGGGGTTCAGAAGTTAAAGAAAGATCATGAGGTGAAGAGAAGTGCAGAGACATGACTATTTTGCCATTGTATGGGGTTAAACCAGTAACAAAATCCATGACAATGTGAGACCAGGGTCTTGAATTTACATACAGCGGCTGAAGAATCCCAGCAGGGGGTTGACTGGAAATTTGCCACACACACACTGGACAGGTAGAACAAACCTACAAATTTCCTGCGCCAGCGAAAGCCACCAGAACTTGACTTAAATAACACCTGGGTACGAGCAGCTCCTGGGTGACAGGCCAGATTAGATCAATGACCCCTCTGGAGGACATGAGTTTGGACACTCGGGATGGTGACTTCCCATGAATCCGAGTGGACTTTAGCATCGATTCCCCAAGACACTGCACCCACCACCTTTCAGGGAGGAAGGACAGGATCTGGGGAGGTGAGGTGCTATTGATCTCAAAAGAGCGAGACAAAGCATCTGATTTACCATTTTAGACCAGGGACGATACGAATTAAATCAAATCTGCCAAAAAAAAAAGTGCCCGTTTAGCCTGTCTAAAATTAGATGTTTAGCAGAATAAATGTATTCAAGGTTCTTGTGGTTGGTCCAAACTGCAAAGGAAACCCCCGAACCCTCCAACCAATGGTGCCACTCACCCAATTCTAACTTGACATCCATTAACTCCCAATTACTGATGATGTAATTCTGTTCCACCGGGATGAGACGATGAAAAAAGGTGCAGGTGTGCAATCTCCCATCAGACAGAGACTGTTGGGACAAATCTGCCCCTACCCCAACCATCAACATGACAAGTAGGTTCAGGATTAATAAGGATGGGATTGGAAACAAAGCTGCTCTTGAGTTTTTCAAAAGCAGCTTGAGGTGCCCAACTAAAACGAATCTTGGTGGAGGTTTGAACTGTTAAGGGTGTGACAACCTGGCAAAATTTCAGAATGAACCGCCAGTAAAAATTGGCAAACCGCTGGACCGATTTGTCCCCCTCTCTAATCTGAACAAGATGGTAAGCATTGCGTAAGTCCAACTTGGTGAAGACAGTGGCCCCCTGTATGAGTTAGAAGGCTGGGGACATCAATGGCAAAGGATAACCCATTCTTTACTGTGATGTCATTCAGCCCCCAATAATCAATGCAGGGTGTTGAGGAGCCATGTTTCCTCTCCACAAAAAAGAACCCTGTCCCAGCCAGAGAGGAAGAAGGACGAATGATTCCTGCTTCCAGAGAATCATTGATATACCTATCCATGGCCTCCCTCTCAGGAACAGAGAGCAAATAGAGGCGACCACGTGGTAGAGAAGTACCAGGAAGCAGGTCAATAGCACAATCATATGATCAGGGCAGAGGACTAGAAGCAGCCCGGGCCTTGCTGAATACCGCCCTCAAATCATGGTTGACCTCTGGCACCCCCTTGAGATTCACCAGTTTTTCCTGTGGAACAGAACAAGACGATACAGGGGAAAGAGCAGAAACAATACATTGTGACAGACAAAACAAACTCCAACACAAGACAGTATTCTCACCCCTGTTAAGATGAGGGTTATGAGTTACCAGCCAAGGGTGTCCCAGAACCACTGGAACCAAAGGTGGTGGGAAATGGCATAGAGGTAGGTAATAGCACTAGGATCCAGTCCAATATAAATCCACAGAGGAAATAATTCCAGAGTGGAGGAAGGCACAGGAACGTCCAGACTGACGAAACTGGGAGAGAATAAAACAAGACATGACCGAGAGACAGGCAGGACTAGAATGCTAACTAAACGAACAATCTGACAATGAACATGAGAAACGAGAGGGATTAAATAGGCAGGGATAAAAAGATACACGTGACACACAGGAAGCACCAAATTATCTCACATGGATATAACAAGAACTGTGAAAGAACTGGATTATATTAGTTCATTTGGTAACACGTTTATTACATCTATAAAAAAACATATACATTTTTAATACATCAAAACAAACATCCTACTAAACCTTGCCTGAACTATGACAACACGATAAACAAAAATGGAAAGCAAATTCTGCAGCTCTGTAAAAGCCTGGGTCTCAATATAGTTAATCACAGAACAAAGGGTGATTCTCTGGGCTGATTTACTTACTGCTCTTCTCCAGGCAGCTGCAGAGTGGACTATGCCATCACAGACCTAGACCAAAACAAGATAAATCAGATCTTCAGATCGGAAGTCCAAACTGTATCCCCTAACAACCAGATTCTTCTGGAGAAAAGATAGTCAAGCCTTGTATGAAGCTATACTCTCTAGAAATCGTGCTGAGAACATGATAGATGCTTTTCTCTTCACCACATTTGGAGAAGATGAGAAGAGCATCAGTATGGCAACAGTTGATCAACTGTAGGAAGCAGTTGATAAAAAATTATTTGTGAAGTCCAACATTTTTTTTAAATCCCATCTGTGATCCAAACAAGTGGATAGAACATTTTGGAAACCTTTATACACAAAGTGAACTAAACCCCACCCAAAAATATGACCTGCCAACTACATCAACTAGAATACACAATAAAATGTCAATTAAATCATTTGAACACCCCCATATCACTAAAGGAACTCAAATCCATTGCTCAGATGGATTTTGCAATGCGATGTTGAAACATTGCAGCACCAAACCAAATGAGGCCATTCTCAAATTTTTCAATTTGCTCTTAAAATCAGGACACTTTCCTGAGAATTGGAAAGAAAATCAAATCACCCCAATCTTCAAACAAGTTGACACATTTAACCCAAAAAATTATAGGGGCATTTCTTTGAGCAGCAACCTTGGCAAATTATTCTGTTGTATAATGAATGACAGATTAGTCCAATATCTCCAAGGACAAAATACTTTAAAATTGAATTCATGCCAAAACAGAGAACAACTGATCATATCTACACACTGCACACAATTGTACACAAACATGTCCACCAAACAAAACAAAGAACAATATTTGGTTGCTTCATTGATTTTAAATAAGCCTTTGATTCAGTTTGGCATAACAGACTCTTCCTAATACTGATTCAGAGTGAAATAGGAGGAATGGTTTTGATCTCATTAAGGACATGTACACAAAATAAACAACAAAACAACTGAATATTTCAGCCAGAATGAGGGAGTAAGGCTGGTCTGGACTGGCTCAAGGCTGCACCCGAAGCCCAACTTGATTTAATATTTATAGAATGAATTAGCCACAATGCTTCAAAACCCTTCTAGCCCTGGACTCAGTCTAGAGGACAGAAAAATTTAATGTTTTCTATATGCAGATGAACCACTGTTGCACTCACCTACTGAAGAGGGATTACATGAAAGCCTCTCAATTCTAGAAAATTATTGTAGTCATAATTTTTCAAAAGAAAAATCATATTAAAAGACAAAAAAATATGTTTTTACATTTGGGGGAGAATTCTTAGCCATTTTACCAGTTACACTTATTTAGGTCTGAGACCAATCCTGGCTTCTGGACAATTTGACATGGCTGTAAAAGACCTAACAGACAAGACTCGTAGGGCTTATTCAAATTTAACCCCCCAATCAAACTGTGACTGAAGATGACTGTCATATTCCCTGTTGTCTTTTGTTTTTGTACTTTTATGTTGAAATTCTTGTTTAGTTCCTGTTAGTTTTGTAGTCCTTTGCCGTTCTATTCCTTGATTGGTTCTCCCTGATTAGTTCTCATTCCCTGATTGTTTCCCCTGGTGTTCCTCGTTCCCTTGTTTGTTCCCTTGTATATTTAAGCCCTTGTTTTCCCCAGATAGTTTGTCAGTTCTCGCATGTTTAGTTATGCTCTGTGCTAGGTTCCCTGTGGTTTTCCTTTATTCTGAGTTTTCTTGTTTATTTTAATAAAGCTGCACTTAGATCCTCATTCTTTGCCTGCCTTGTCTCAATTACAGTGTCATCAAACGCATTCATCTGTATGGCGTTGAAATCTGGGGACCCAAATATAAACAAAATTATGAATTCTGGGACAAAAGTTCAATTGAAACTTTCCACCTCGAATTTTGTAAAAACAACCTGGGAGTTCACAGAAGTGCTTCTAAACTGGGCAGATTCCCTCTCTTGACTGACATTCAAAAGAGAGCCAGCAAATTCCGGTTCCACCCAGTTCCCCAGAAAATCACCATCACTGTGTATTTAAAAATTAAAGAAATCAAAAAATTCTCCTTTTTCAAAAAACATTAAGACAGAATATAAATTTGCATCATATTTACTGCCACAGGAAGCTTCTGATGAAGTATATTGTGATTGAGCACTGTCTGGCTGTAGAGACGGGTCGACACAGAAAGAACTGGAGAACCAGAGAGGACAGACTGTGTTCACACTGCACTCAAGGAGTCATAGAGGATGAACTACACTTCCTCACTGAGCGCAGTAAATATGAGACCATTAGACACACACATTTTACACTCATTGAACAGATACTGCCTGAATTCAGCAGAATGCGTAATATAAAGACATTTTCGTATGTTCTAGAAGAGAATGCTGAATGTATAGATTTAGCAGTAGAGTATGTCTTCTTGTCCTGATCTAAGCGAGAGATGGTGACAACTCACTAAATATTAAACATGTGAGTTCTGTTTTCTGTTGCTCACTGTTCTCTGTAGTTACTTTTCTTTACAATTTGTGCACTTTCCAGTATGCTTATTATTAGAGGAGGTGAGACAGAGAGAGACAGAAGCTTCACCAACCGTTGAACATTGGACCTCTTCGTGATACGTTACATACACTTTATGTCAGCTGATTCATCATTAAATGTAAATCTGAGGTCACATATTCACTATGCACCTACGCCATAAGAAAGTTTTGTGCCCTGATATCATGTTACATGAGACACGATGAGAACCAACAAGGTTTGATGCTATAGACTTAAATTTGATTTGATCGCTTTACATGATATATTTGTTCAGATTTGAGACTGAATAACAACTTAACTTTTGATCTGCTCATCACACAAAGTGATTGCATCACTTCAAAGACTTGGAATATAGTACATGAGTGATATTGATTACTTTTACTGTGGTTTTATTGTGTTTTTGTCCTTGTTTGGGCTTGACAGACCACTGTTCACTTACATTATGGTAAATAAAGCGTGTCTAGACTTTCTACGTTTCACAGAAGAAAGGGTTTGGATCAACATTAAAGTGGCCATTATTAGTGCTGCTTGTTTTGACCAAATATAAAATTGTGCTAAGGACATGAAAGATACCTAAAATCATGTGGCTTGATAAGGAGAGGCGTGGTCTTAATTTTCTAAGCGAAAATACCTTTTTTTTCCTTCTTGCTGGATGATAAATCAAACAAACAAACACACAAACAAAAATTGCACAGACTTGCACTGAAGGAGGGGTTCGAGCCATACCTATGAGTAGAACATCATAGAGAGTAGACACATTTGACTTGGGCCAGTAACTAGCCAGAACACCCAAGTAAGTTCTGACTAAATTTATCACTGGGTGTGTTTTGGTCCAGGATTTTACATTACATTACATTTATGCATTTAGCAGACACTTTTAACCAAAGTGACTTGCGTATTGTTCAGTTCAAAATATGTATTTTATCAGGATGAACATTGAACATTACCATTCATATAGCTCTCAACCGAGTAACAACAATTCATCAAAATGTTCAAGAAACACTGTGTACTCCTGTCAACAAAGTTAATTAGTTGTTGCATAATAGATGGTAGAACAGACACGGCACAACCTTCGATATTTAAATGTTGCTTGAAAGATTGTTTAAATGATCCCTTAAAAAATAACTGTGTTGTTACCAGATGGTGATACCAGATTGCACTTTTCCACTGCACATTACGGTTCGACTGGACTTGTCTTTGCTCGCTTTTCTGAGCTTGCTTTTCAACTGCTGTTTAGTGCCGAGTCAACGTGGGTGGGATTATAGGCTGATCGTAATAGTTGCGCTGCCTCTACTGCCGTGACATCATCTTAAGCGTGACACAAACATTATTGACCATAAACAATAACACGACTGCTAGCTGTTAGCTACTAGCTCATTGTACTGCATAAAGCAGTTGTTGCATGGTGATAAATTGTGTAACAGATAAATTGGCCTGGTTGTTTTAGAAGCAAGCTTTCCAGTAGCTGGTCAACTAAATAAAGTGAAGTTTTCAGGCAGAATATAGAGTTAATGTAACAAAACATACCATCCTCCATCATGGACTCCATCAACGCCGTGACTGAATCCAGGGCACTCTCCCTCCCATTGCTTAACGGTCTAGATAGAATCCATTTGGTTGAACCACTTCCACTTTCTTCTGTTTGAAGCACTCCGGCAGTTGTGGTTCTTGATGATTCTGTAGTCACTTTTACGTTTTTTTTTTAACTTTTCCCTACTCTGTTGGTAGGTCTGGTGGTAGCTGTGTGTGGCCAACAGCTGAGACACTTCCTGAAAGACTTTGTCGTTTCGCGTCATTTCATTCGTCGCTAACGAGAGGAACGTCTGCACCTCGTTTATTGACCATGGCGTGGTTTTGCCTACAGCCATTTCTTTTCACAATTCAAAAGTCGCGTGAACAAATGATACTCCTATCACTGTTGCTAACTTTAAAACTAGCAAGTTGATGTCCCGTGTCGCAAATCCAGTGACGCTGGTAGTGACAATTGACCAATTAGAGATATGCAAGGTTTTAACGTCACATTTAGAATCGCTTGGAACCTCAACCGAGGTGGTACTAAAAAAAGAACTAGGTACCAGGTACTATCCTTATTGGAAAACCCCTAAAAAGCGAGCAGAGTTGAGTCAAGTCGAGCTGTAACGTGCAGTGGAAAAGCCCCATAAGATACTTTGATATATAACATGGTATTGAACAGAGTTGGAGTCACGACCTAGACAGCTTGAGGACCAGATCCAGACCAAGACTAGACAACTTGAGGCCCAGATCCAGACCAGACATCTTGAGACCCAGATGAATACCAAGACTTGACCCCTCGAGGACCAGATCGATACTAAATATGACATCTTAAGGGCCATATAAGGACTAGATCCCTCGTGCCCCAGATCCAGATCAAGATTAGATCCAGACCAAGACTAGACCTCTTGAGGCCCAGATCCAGATTTTACCCCTCAAAGACCAAATCCAGACCAATTCTTGACCCATCGATGACCAGATACAAAACAAAATTAGACCTCTTGAGGGGTCAGATCTAGATCAAGACAAGACCTCATTAGGGCCATGTCAAGACTTGATTTCTTGTGGCCCAAATCCAGACCAAGATCTCTTAAGGCGCATATTAAGAACAAGACTAGACCTCTTGAGGGCCAGATCTAGATCAAAACTAGACCTCTTGAGGCCCAGAAAAAGACTACAGCTCTTGCGGCCCAGATCCAGATCAAGTCTAGACCCATTGTGGTCTAGATCCACAACAAGATTAGACATCTTAGAGGCCAGATCAAGACTTGACCCCTTGTAGCCCAGATCCAGACCAAGACTAGACATCTTTAGGGCCAAATCAAGACTATACCCATTGTGGCCCAGATCCAGACCAAGACTATAACTCTTGAGACCCAAATCCAGACCAAGATTTTACCCCTCAAAGACCAAATCCAGACCAAGACTTGGCCCCTCGATGACCAGACCCAAATTAGACTTCTTGAGGGGTCAGATCCAGACCAAGACTAGACCCCTTGTAGCCGATGTCCAGACCAAGATCTCTTCAGGCCCAGATCCAGATCAAGACTACACCTCTTCAAAGCCAGATCCAGATCAAGACTTGACCCCTTGAGACCCATATCCAGACCAAGACCCGTCGATCAAAGAACCATGCTATGAATTTTAGTTAACTTACAATGAGAAAATTATTAATTAATTTATAACATTGCCATTCATAACCATGGCATTCTTGCAAATTATCTCATTTACACTGGATTGCGTATCTCTTTAATTCCATCTTGGCTCTTTTGAGCTCCTTTTTGCCTTCATGAGTACATGATAGAAGCTTCTTTATGCGTTCATACGAGAGCTTGCAATGTTCATGCAAAATCTTACACAGTTTTTGCAGTGTTTAATCACGAGCAATTATGAATGAACCTTTGTCGCTATATTTCTCTCTCTAAAAAACATATATAAAGTGAAAAGTAATGTTGCCTAATAGATGTAAAGAAAAGGAGTCTAAGTGTTTTTTATCATAGTCAGACAATAGTGTTAGTGTGAGATGTGAATTTTCTTGTTTAAAGGCACTTTGTAGATGTGTTTGTGCTGGATGTGAGACAGCAGTGGAGTCCTCTGTCAATGAGGTCTCTTTTAAGAAAGGACATATCAGGTTGCCTGGCATGTTGCACCATACGGTGTGAGGGAGGGGAGGTGTGTGTGTGTGTGTGTGTGTGTGTGTGTGTGTGTGTGTGTGTGTGTGTGTGTGTGTGTGTGTGTATCTCTGTGTTGGTGGGACGGAAGGACCTGATGCTGTGGTTGGTGTGGGGGTTGTGGAGTTAGGCTGGAGAGAGAAGCAGTGGTCTAACGACTTTATTCAGCTGGAGGAAACGGGGTAAATGCAAGCTGATGTGGGTGGAGCAAAGCCAAATTCAGCTGGTGTGCATGTGAGAATGAGTGTAATAAAAATACAGTGAGTACATGTGCGGTTTGTTTGTGGTATAACAGGAAATAAAGTCCCAAGCCACAACTTGTTTCTTGGCTGTACTGTCCTGTATGTGTCCTTGTCTGGCAGTGTTGTGAAGTAATAAAATAAAAGTGGCACAGCTACTAACTAAAAGAACTTTTCACCCAAAAATGAAACATTTGTCATCATTGACTCACCCTCATGTTGTTCCAAACATGTATGACTCTATTTCTTGCATGGAACACAAAATACATTTTGAAGAATGCATTAGCAATAACAAAGAATAGGGACTGGAGCTTTCAAGCTTCAAAGAGGATACAAAAGCACAATTCAAAGTTTAAAAAAGGTCTATATGAATCAAGCGTACGCCTTCCGAACAATACGATTGCTTCGTGTGAAAATAAAAATAAAAATATTTATTCTCTGTTAATCTTCCCCTCTAGTGACTGCTACTACTGGCTCATTAAGTCAATGAGATGAACTTGAGAAAAGTTTCATTCTGATTCGTGATCAATTATCATTTAGACTTGTTTTGTGTTTGGATCAACTGACTCATTGAAATTTTACAACTCTCTCTCTCTCTCAAAAAAAAAAAAAAAAAAAACCTTTTTCATTTTTGGTTATACTATTGTATAAACTTTATTTGTCACTAGCGTGAAATTGGCTGTTTTGTACAGTAAAAGTTTCCAGTAACAAACTACATATTTCTTTAACAAAAAAGAAAATGTTTCATTGGGGTATCCGAGCCTGGATATCCCATGTTACTGACGCAGCGAGATTTTGGTCATGCCACCAGGGAAGGTAAACGTACTGGACCCGATACAAAAATGTCTTGGCAGATGAGTTGGCACACTGCGGCCAATCCTAAGGAACCGGAACTCTCGGAACAACATGCCGACTTCATGTGTGTGATCATATTGGAACATGCTGAGGCAATTTCATATGTAGCTAAAAAGTCTATTTTTAGTTCATTAGGACAGTTATTTGGATAAAAGTAAAAAAATAAAAATAAAGTGTATATATATATATATATTTGTGCCAAAAATACTGCTCTAATTAAATTATACATTATATAGTAATATTATAATAATTTTTATTTATAACATAATTTATTAGATTTTAAAATATATTACCCCTTAAGTAACTTTAATGTTGTTAGCTACTTTTTATTATTAGCTTGTAGCATGTACTAGGTGTTTTTGTTCCAAAAAGAGTGGTAACGCTCTGTTAATGTTGCATTTGTGAGTTTATAAATGGTTCATTAATAACTATTAAATCATTAAAAATATTATTATAAATCATGGATATGCAGTTATAACAACATTAATAAAAAGGGTGAATTTCATGTAATGCTTGCAAATAGTGAGTTTTTTTTTTAATGTTTAATAAATAAAATTTCATGATCAATTTATATTTATAATAAAGCCTTAACAAAGGTTACAATAATGTACTGTAAAGTTTACCAAAAGTTTAGCTTGGCTGTTGTTTAACTTCTTTAAATTATGAGTAGCTTGTATATTTGTAAGCTATATTTTCAAAGTATCTTTAACTTGTGACTGGTTCACCCAGTGGCAGATTTAGGCATGGGCGTCATGGGCTAAGCCATTGCTAGGTGGTTGCTAGGTTGTTCCATCTGGTTTCTAGGAAGTGGATGTTTTCGCACTTAGCTAGGCATTGTTAGCATGTTTTAGCACATAGCTAAGTGTTGCTACCATTTGTTAGCATGATGCTAGCATGTTTCTAGCACATTTTAGCATGCTGCTAACATGTTTTAGCACTTTGCTAGGTGTTGTTGGCATGTTTTATCATGTTGCTAGCATGGTTTATTTCCATTGTGCAGTGGCTTTGTTGTTGTGTTGGGGCTATTTCCATGGGGTTGTGGCATTATTTCGTTGTGCTTTTCTACATTTTATTTATGTTTTTAGCTTTTATTTGCTTTGTTAATTTTGTTGTGTTGTGCACCCCTGGACCACTGTAAAAAAAAAAAAAAAAAACACAGTGAAGAATTTCACAGAATTTTGTGATACAAAAAAGAAGATTGACAGTGCTGTTCAAGGACTGAATTATGATTTGAATGTTGAAACATTATTTACATGAACCATCTGAATGAATTTATTCACTAAAATGAATCTAACTTCCTAACACAACATATCAGAGATACAGTTTAAGAGAGTGTTTCTGATTGGCTTGGCTTGCTGGGCTGCAAAAATGATGCATATATCACTATACCGCTATTCATTTTTGATGTGGTGGAAATGACGCCACAATTTTAGGACAGTCGTAATATTTAACAAAATATTAACTGAAATAATTTTCACACAATAAATATTGAAATGGTTTATGTTTATTTCACTCTATGCTTACATTATTATAATTTTAAACATGTAATACTTTGTATATTTATAATGGATTTTCATAGCTTAATATTGAAAGTCTGGATCTGGGACAAAGCTAAAACAGTCAAATATGTACAGTAAAGGCAATTGAAAAGTTCCAAAAAATCAACAATGAAGGCCTGGCAAAAAAGGTTCCAGTTCTGTTTTAATGAGACCTTTCAATAAATAAAAAGAAAAAAAAATATATATTTAAATATGTTTAATAAAAACAACCCCTGGGACATGCAATTACCTGAAGTTTAAGAAACACACAGTTATGTCTGTAAAATAATGTGTACTTATTATATAGCCCTTACTTAGACTATATACTGTTTAAACATTCTCTGCCATTTTACCTTGTATTTTCTGTACAAACATTTCAATGCTGGTCTACTGTATTGCTATAATACATCTCATATAATGCCACCCCTAAACAGCAAATATCAAAATATTATAATTGATATTGTCCTTCTCACAGTCAGACAGAAGGCTCTTGGCCAGAATAAGCTGCAATAGGTACCAGACCTTTTGCTGTAGTCAAAGGTCTGGAAATGCAATACTAGTTACTTCTCAACATTGCAGATAAAACTGTATGACAGTTTGTGTTGTGTAATGCTTCTTGACAATGTTTTGCAACCGAACTCGCTGTGAGCAGAGTCCACCATCCTCTGACCTACATGAGCACTGAATGCCAGATGTATCCAGGACAAGAGCCAGTCTTGCCCAGCACACACACACACACACACACACACACACACACACACGCACACACTCATGCACACACAAGCACAACATGAGGCAGGGTGGAGAGAGAGGAGAGCGAGAGTGAGCAAACAAATCATTGGGTGGGGAAACCACATTCCTTGAGTGCTATGAATATCTAATGGTATCCTGGGGGAAGAATTGAAGCTAGAACCTGCTCAGAGACTAGATGAGACGTTTAGCACACTTACAGCAGAAGAAATACATATTGGATGAGGCCAATATTCTGTTCACTAAAGTCTCATTTTTAAACACTCTTAAATATAAAGGCTTCAGTTTAAACTGACTTTCATATCAGCTTTGTCTCTGATGTTTCTCTTAAAACATTTCTTTGGAATTAAATAGTGAGACAGTTGTTTGCTGATGATAATTTATAGTAAGGAGCTTTAGAATTAATGTGGATAATGTAGCATAGTTCAGATAATTTGGTCTGGGGAGAAAATGATGAGAAATGTTTGAGTTTATATTGAAATCTCTTGTACTGAAAGACGTTTTATTTTGGGGTTTTACCGGCTGATGTCATTGGAGAATAGTGCCAACAGGTGCTTTTCAAAAGTGGGGAAGCACAGAATTTTTTATTTTTGGTATTTGCAATGTTGCCCCTAAAAGTGTCAGCATTTCAATTACTGAAATTTGTTCCAGCAATTTACAGTAAGAATTCGACAAATCATCATAAAGAGAAGCCGGTCTTCCAGGCAGGACAAAAATACATTCATTAAAAGTCCAATGTCCAATAGCCAATCACTTGTAGATCTAATGCAAAGAGTACTCATGAAGCTCCCATTGACTCCCAGAGAAGCGCTGCCTCCGGACGGACACAAAGTGACGTGTTTAGAGCTTCTCATCCAATCAACATGAATCTTTTGCCCCTTGATTTGAATGGTACAGGTATCTGCCATAGACTCCTATTGAAGTACGGCTTCAGTAGCACTCTATGGGTTGCGTGTCCACTGACTTCTATCAAAAAATACATGCAGAAAATATTGAAATGCACAGAGTGATTTGTCATTTATAGAGATTTTATTTGTATATATACAAACTTATTGCCACATTTCTTATGAAATAGATGGGGAAACCGTGATTTCCGTGTATTCTTAAAGCAATTGCCACTGTTGGAGAACCATAGAGCACTTTTTGAGAGAAAAACCCTTATATGAATATAATATAATAAAACAACAAGATTAATTGTTTTATGTCCAAAGAACCAATTGTGAGATCTGTCAGAAATAACTGGGACAGTCAAGCTGGAATAAGCACAAAAAAGTAACTTGGTCAATACGTTTGTTCTATATTCCAAGTCATTTGAAGCCATACAAAAGCTTTGTGTGATGATCAGACTCAAATTCAAGTCGTTCTTCACTGAAAAAGTTTCCATCCCATTCTCATAATCTCATTTGTGCTTTCAGATATTCGCACACTTGGTTAAAAGACTAGGGATGAGAATCGTATTGAAATTAATGATTCCGGTTCCAATTCCAATCAGCGTTCGAATTGAGCCAGAGCTCTTGGGGGTCGCCTTCTACCCACTTCAATCCCCCATATACCACATTCTTTGAACTGAATAATTACGTTAGATGCATGCACGATCCCACAATAATACCACTGTGAATCCCTACCAAAAATCCATAGAATAATCCGCTATATTGATTAAAATTTGTCATTTGAATATTTTAAGGAGTTGTACGACAAGAGTAAGACGTTAGGCTTAATAATTGAGAAGTTGCACTGTATGTTTGTAAGAAATCTTTCCTGTTCGATGTGTACTTTCATTATATGAAGAGAAACAGCTTCAATATTCTACCTAACTTCTGCATATAAAGAAAAAAGAAAGTCATGTGGGCTTGAAAATTTTCATTTTGAGAAGCTATACCTTTAAGGCACTGCACTGGCTTTATCAAGCACTGGATAGTCAGGAGTTTGGAGGCCATGGAGGGGGTCAACGACCACCAAATGGAGTCAGTGAAGCAAAACATGACTTTAACACAACACGACACATGCAAGGTCTCACCCCTCCCACTTGCTTTTATTCCCTTGTTTTCTTGCACTTTCCTCTGCTCCCTTTCTCCTAAACACAGTAATGTGGCAAGGCAACAGTGCAAGGATCCTGCACATGTTGACTAATACACACAACGGGCATAAACATCCACAAAAGCATGCACATAAACACATGGCACAAACATGTCCTGATCCTGGTTACCTGAGGCAACACGTGAAAGGCTCCGCCCTCCTGCGCGAAACTGCTGATAAACAGATGGGGTGTGGAGAGATCTTTGTACACAACACAGCATGTAGAGCAGCGCACATTGTGTGGAGATAATGCAGGCTGTTGTGTGTATACATGTGTTAACTAGCTGAATGCTAACAGAGAATGAACATATTGGATCATTTTGCTCTTAAACCCCAGTTGGTTCGAAACTGAGTTGAATATAGAAATCAAACATTATCTATGTTACCACAAAATATTTCAGCATCAGGGCATTTAAATATGTAAGAAAACACAGCAAATGTATTGATTTTCATGGGAGACGGTGCATTACAAGGACATGGAGGGAAAAAAAACAATGATTTGCAAAACTCATGCAACCAAAAATGTTAAAAGTGCTCTGCGACATTTTTCGATATTAAAATAATTTATTTCCCAGTTTAAAGTATGCCACTGGTTGGATGGCTTTTTAAAGAGTGTAAACACTGTGTCTCTGTTTTTAACATTTAGCATTTTAACTAAATTACTCATTGCTATAAGGAAAAGTTTACCCAAAATATATAATTCTCTCATCATTTACTCACCCTTATGACATCTCAAACTCATATGACGTTTTTACTTCTGTGAGAAAAAAAAAAGATTTTGAAGGATATGTGTATGTTTATCCAAACAATGTAAGTCAATGGGGTCCAAAAGGGGGCTCAAAACAGGACATAAAGGCAAGTCAAGTCAAGTCACTTTTATTTGTTTAGTGCTATTCACAATGCACATCTTTTCAAAGCAGCTTTACAGACAATTCTATTGTAACAAAGATTATGCTGTAACGTCTTAAAGTCCTCATTGTGCAGCTTAAGTGATTAAGATTAATGATTAAGTGTCTTTGAAGTCCACCCCAAATTGACTGCGGAAGTGCACGTCCAGTAGATGAAGTGTACATTTCATTTGGCTGATGAAGCCTTTAGTTGGAATTAATATATTGTCTATGTATTGCATTTTAAGAGAGTGTAGTCCATCTTATGACTAACGCCGGTTTCACACTGCACGCGTTAGCAGCGTGTAAGCAGCGCATATTTTATCCGGCGCCCATGTTAACAGATTAGAGCATTCAAGCTGCGTACACACTGCCAGCGACTTTATCGCTGCAGGTCGCCAGTGGCTGGCGGTGAAGTCGCTAGTGGGTGTTCCCACTACTGGTTGCCTAGTAACGTTTATAAATGACATTCACGGATGTCATTCCATTGCTGTTGACAGCGAATCTCTTTTCTTGCCACTAAAAACAAACATTTTGGAGGGAAAAGACTAAATATAAATGGAATCAGTACATAAAATGCTTTATATCAAAGATGAATGAGAAACAAGGCGTGCTGTTTGCCATAGCGGCTGTTTATCTGCGGCGAAAATGCAAATGCCGGTCTGTCTGGGTCCATAAAATCCCGCGATCTCAGATACACCTTTCCACACAGTATTTTTCTTAAAAATGTCCTTGAACGTGGGAAGAGACATATCATAGAGCACTGGAACATTTCTAACAGCAAGAATTAGCCTTTCATCCATCTTTCCGTTACTGCAGGAGCTGAGAGAGAGAAGGATCACGTGAGCTCTCCCGTCGTCTCTCCTATTGGCTGTCGCTTCCGTTAGTCGCTCCAAAGTTGAACTTTTCTCAACTTTGTCGCGTCGCTAGACACGCCCACATCTAGCGCCAACGGTCGCGACAGCTCGTGTCGCCAGAAGTCGCTGTGCTCGCATTGAAAATGAATGGTATTGAGTTGCTGTCGCGCGCGATGTCGCTGGCAGTGTGTACGCACCTTCACATCGCACGCAGAGGCGGCGCGGCAGCGCGTAGCAGGAGCAGAGCAGGAGCAGCAGTGCTGCGATCGTTTCGGCATCCTGTCTATTTTTGCTGCGCGGCTTAAGGTGCGTACACACTGCCAGCGACATCACGCGCGACAGCGACTCAATACCATTCATTTTCAATGCGAGCACAGCGACTTCCGGCGACACGAGCTGTCGCGACCGTTGGCGCTAGATGTGGGCGTGTCCAGCGACGCGAAAAAGTTGAGAAAAGTTCAACTTTGGAGCGACTAACGGAAGCGACAGCCAATAGGAGAGAAGACGGGAGAGCTCACGTGATCCTTCTCTCTCTCAGCTCCTGCAGTAACGGAAAGATGGATGAAAGGCTAATTCTTGCTGTTAGAAATTTTCCAGTGCTCTATGATATGTCTCTTCCCATGTACAAGGACATTTTTAAGAAAAATACTGCGTGGAAAGGTGTATCTGAGATTGCGGGGATTTTATGGACCCAGACAGACCGGCATTTGCATTTTCGCCGCAGATAAACAGCCGCTCTGGCAAACAGCACGCCTTGTTTCTCATTCATCTTTGATATAAAGCATGTTGTGTACTGATTCCATTTATATTTAGTCTTTTCCCTCCAAAATGTTTGTTTTTAGTGGCAAGAAAAGAGATTCGCTGTCAACAGCAATGGAATGACATCCGTGAATGTCATTTATAAACGTTACTAGGCAACCAGTAGTGGGAACACCCACTAGCGACTTCACCGCCAGCCACTGGCGACCTGCAGCGATAAAGTCGCTGGCAGTGTGTACGCACCTTTACGCTGAATTAAAGTGACAATGCATTGATCATGGCAAAAATACACAGCAGTTACCAAAAGCGCATTGATGATATCTATTGTGTTTTAAACAGTCAATCAAATGACCTTCATCAATTTAAAAAGAAAACAAATGTCCAAAAACAAACTTGTTGCCCAAACTACAAAAACAAGTTTAAATAATTTATACTGCCAGTTTAGTTTAAGATGGCCTTCCTTCTATCAACAACTCGCACTACACGGTCAACAAAAACAAAGATGAACCAAAAGTTATATAATATTATATTAATATTATTATAATAATATAATATAAATGTATTTGAAAATGAAATAAAGCAATGCCAACTTACCCATAGCCTACTTTGTCTGTAAACGCGCGCGTCAAACGCTGCCAGTATGAAAGCAAAACGCGCGTCAAACACTGCCAGTATGAAAGCAAAACGCGCGTGTCCTGCTTCCGCTCACCGTACGCACTGCTCCTGCGCTGCTTACGTGCTGCTAATGTGTGCAGTGTGAAACCGGCATTAGGGTACGTTTACTCGACAACGATGTGCTAAAAACTGAAATGTTTTTCCTTTGCGTTTTTGAAAAGTTTGCGTACAGACAACAATGTTGTCAAAAAGATCCCCGTTCACACGGATCCAGCGAAAACGACTTAAAACCCTGTATTATGCATGCCAGGCCAGTAGTTGGCAATGTCACTTGGTAAAAAACACTACGCTCCTGCACACATAAGCATTCTTCCACAGAGTGGTGAATACAAACAATGAAGATGGCGATAGCATCGAGCAATTTTGTCTGGACGGACGATGAGGTTGCTTTATTACTACAAGTGACCCTGGACTATAAAGCATGCCACATTTTTAAGGACTCCAACTGGTGATCTCATGTTGGTCTGTTCATCCTGGAGGTAAGGACGAAGTTCTCAAAGTTCATGCCTATAGACTGAACACGTAATACGTGTGCGCATGACGTCATCGTTTTCACAAATTTGTGTTTTTGTATGTTTACACGGAGACGATAACAGCATCGTTTTCAAAAACGTTGTCATGTAAACTGCCCCTAAGATGATATAGGCAGAGGTTAGCGAGGTGTGCCTTGCAGTCCTGCTGGAAGCTTGTGGCAGTTCTTTCCTGGTGAAGTCCATCCTATGTCCGAGGAGCAGGCAGTGGACATTGAAGTATCCCTTGTTGTACGTTTGGAGTTGACAGCAGTTCATCCTCTGTGAAGTACATTGTAATAGATATGTATTCTCAAGATGAGACAGGGACAGTAATAGAATAATATTAGGGTAGATTCTATTCACTTTAAAAAAGATTTATAGAATATGAGATATGTTTACGGTTCTGGCAGAACTGACTAATGCAGCATAACTATGAGTTGAGTGATAAATTAGGTGTATGCCTGGCTGAAAAAATGAGTCTTTAGTCTAGACTTAAACTGAGAGAGTGTGTCTGAGTCCCGAACATTGCTAGGAAGACTATTCCACAGTTTAGGAACCAAAAAGGAAAATAATCTGCCACCTTTTGCTTTTGTAGTGAAAGTGATGGATTATAGCATGATAGAATGTTGCTTAAGTACTGAGGAGCAAGACCATTCAAGCTTTGTAAATAATAAGCAGAATTTCAAAATGTATATGAAACTGAACAGGTAGCCAAAGTAGTGACAAAAAAATTAGGCTGATATAATTACAGTATTTTTCTTGGTTTTAGTCACACTCTAGCTGCTGAATTTTGAACCAACTGAAGGCTATTTACTGAACCTGTGGAACATCCTACCTGTAAAGCATTCAAATAATCTAGTCTTTAATTAGCTTATAGGCATCAGAAACAGAGAGCATGTGCATAACTTAGAAATATTTCTGAAGTGGAAGAATGCTGTTCTACAAACATTGTAAATGTGATTTTCAAAGGACAGATTGCTATCAAACATAACACCCAAGTTCTAAACTGTAGAAGATAATGTAACAGGTATTATTACATCCATAGGCGGAAATCGTGGGTGGGAGTGTCAGGACCCCCCAAATATCCTTAAATGTGTATTGTAAATAATATAATGATATATTCTTAAAATAATTCTTTAAGAAATAAAATAATACAAATGCAAATGGGGCAACAACAAAAAAAACCTTGGTGTCCCCTTCAAAAATAGATCTTGAGAATTGTTATGTTTATTGTCCCCCCCCCAACATTTTGATGAAATTTTCGCCCCTGATTACATCCCTGGCCTTTCTCTCTCTGTCCTACAGTGGCAGTGTGGGATGGTTTCTGGTTGGCTGGGTGAGTAACTGTTTAATGTAACTGACTGGGGGTTTGGTTTATAAAAGTAACCAATTTTCTTCAGTTTCTTGTCGCTCTGGGTATACTCACCTGCAGCCACCAGCTCCATATGATATTTGTTGTTCTGTTTAAAACCCTGTGATGAGGAGAAGGTTGTGGTGTGGCTGTGATGGTGCACAGCCGGTGCTGAATCAGTACATCCACCAAGAGACAAATTATATTATATAGATTTTTGGTCCAATAATTAGTAACAACTCTGTTTTGTCAGAATGGAGCAGAAAGAGATTTCTAGCCATCTAGTCAATAGTTCATTGATACACTCTGCTAACATTTCATCAGGTCTCGAAGAACTATAAAGCAGTAACATCGGCATAGCAGTGAAAACGAATTCAAAGGCTTCTGATAATGTCTCCCAGGGGAAGCATATACAGGGAAAAAGCATAGGACCTAATACTGAGCCCTGTGACACTCCATACTTTACTTCTTCTTGATCTGAAACCTCCTCGTTTGTACAAACAAAATGGTAGTGGTCGGATAAATAAGACCTAAACCATGCCTGTCCACAAATGCCAACATAATTCTCAAGAGATTTTCATGATCCATTGTGTTGAAGGCTACACTTAGATTTAATAGCACTAGAAGAAAGATGCAGCCCCGGTCATATAATAAAACCAAGTCATTTGTAACTCTGATAAGTGTAACTCTGGACTATGATGGGGCCAAACTCCTGACTGAAATTCTTCACAGATACCACTTCTCTGTAAAAATGAAAATAGTTGGGAGGACATTACCTTTTCTAATATTTTAGACATACATGGAAGATTTGGTATTGGTCTGTAATTAGCCAGCTCTCCCAGATCAAGATGCGGTTTCTTAACAAGGAGTTTTATAACTACCAACTAAAAGTAGAGCTAAAATATTAAGAGGTTCTGAGATGACAGGAAACACCTCTTTCAGTAGCTTAGTGGGTACATTATCTAGCATACATAAGCTCTTCCTGACATATGAGAGTGAAGGACTTGAGTTGCTTATAGGGAATACTGTGAGACACAGTCTTTTGATGTGCTGTTGCAGACAGTTGCATAATTCCAACAGTTTTTCTGTTTAAATTTGATTAGTTATGAAATAAATAAAGTATTTTCTACTGTGCTGTGATAGAATATCTGGTTCAGTTGAAGCGTTGTTCCTTGTCAATTTACCCTGGTACTAAATAAACACCTAGGATTGTTGTGGTTATTTTCCATGAGTTTGCTAAAATATGCAGAGCTCACCTCTCCTCGGGAAGCCAGATTCTATCTCCTTGTGTGTGCACTGATATCCTCGCAAGTCCAAAAATGGAATTGGGAGTTTCTGTTGCGAAATAGATGCATCGCTGTACCCTCACCCCAGAACCCCCCGCACAAATTAGATGCGTCGTCGGGATTGGAGCATGCATTGCAAACAACGAGCCAGGATGCCATGACGCTATTGCCCTTAAATGACGAGGTTCAAGGAAGCCGGTGAAGCTCGGGTGAAGCCACTGCACCACACACCTCGGATTGATGAGGGGAGTGCGTCGGACCCCTTCCATTACACCTGGACCTGACCCTCTCTGCACTCCTCAGTGCAGACTCAGTGCACCACAATGATGCCAGAGTCCCCCTTTTTTTTGGACACTCATTCACCATAGACACTTTTTCCCCTTTTTGGACATTTTAAGTTTATTATTATTTTCAAGAAACACCTCTCTGAGTCTTGACGCCACAACCAATGTGCCTGTGTCTTGCTCACTCAGCTACATGGGTCAAAAGTCTTAACAGAATGAAAGATATACAGTACATGGAAAGTTAAAAATCCATGGTTAAGTCAAATGATGTTGACTCTGCAAACCAGCAAGAAACTACTTCTTATCACAGATGGAGAGCTGTAGTTGCAACCAGACAACTTTGTGATGCTATTTGCAAATGTTCATTGGAACTATAGTTTCGGGAAACACCCAAACATCGAATTATGTTGGTAACAATGGAACTTTGACCAAATTTGGGTAAAAATGCTTTCAGGAAATTCACTCCTGTTTGTTTGAGTGGCATGTCAACTTCTGGCTCAACCACTGGTTGTGATAGGTTGAGTTTGTTCAAACCTGCTTGAAAACATCATTATTTTTGCTATTCTGTTTCAAGCCACTAGTTACATACTTACACACTTCATACACACTTCAGCTTTAACTTTAGCTGCAACACTCTATGATGTAGGCATCCGTTGACCAATGATAATTTCATATATGCATTTTGGAAAGTCCAAAAGCTTGATTGCAAACTCGTTCCACGCTATCCATCAAATGCTGAGACTTCATGAAAGTAAATTTAACATGTTACTGGAATGTTTCCCTTTTTCTTAATGTCCAACAACACCCCATGTTCAAAAATAGCTAAACCTCAGATCACCACATTCCAAGAAGAAAACTGATTCATCTTTGTTTCCATAACCACTCTGCTCTCCATGTCTATCTCAGTGGGTTTCAGTACCGACCTGTAAGTGTGCGTGCTAAACACCAATATAAACACCCAACCAAACAGCTGTTAAAATATTCACTTGATTCTTTTTATAAATTGTTGTAGGGGAAAAATATATGGAAAGGCTTTGCACACACCACCAGCAAATTGCTTTGGATAATTTGCAGTGTTGTCAACACACGTGTCAGAAGAGGCCGTCCATCGCCGTGACCTTTCCACCAGTGCTTTCATTCTCTCTCTCTGCCATGCAGAAGGTCAAACGGAGCACTCATCTTAAATTGGATCTGTTGGTTGTAATTACCTTCCCAATGACATATTCTTACTCCTGCCTGTAATTGTTTTGGAATAACTTTATTAATCATGTTGAGTTGATGCCTAATGGCTAGTTAAGGGGAAATACAATGCAATGGCATGAGTTTGAGAAAGACAGATATAGAATAAAATGAATTGATAATTCAATTAAAGAGCGATTCTACCCTGACTTAAAAATGAAGTGCATGCATTTTTTATCAGTAGTGTACTACAATGCTTACCCACTTTTTAAGCTGTCTTGGTTAATTTCCCCCCCAAAGGGATTTATTAAAATCCTTCATTAAAGAGTTCTAAGCCATGAACCAAACCAACCACCTTCAAGGTGAATCACAACATAACAAACTTTAATTTGAAGCAAAAAAGTATTAAAAATTTGAAAAAAAGAGTGTAAAATACTTTGTTCTTAATGTCTTTAATGAGGGAATGTACTACAATCACATGAAGCATTGGAAATGAGGTAATTGGATTAAACGATGAAAAAATATATAAAACTATATATTTAAGTTGTTGATTATAAGTATAAAAACAATATATTTTTAGTTTATTGTCAAATACGTATTAGTGGATTGGGAGTGTTGGGAGACTGACTCGAATTGCCTGATTCACAGTGTGTCATGGGAGTGGGTGGCTACAGCAGAGCTCTTTTGGCACACTTTGTTGGCCGCGATTCTCTGATTGGTGGATCTTCCTCTGCTGGATTCACTGGTAGAGTTGAGCCAATTTAAAACAGGAAGCTTCCTTTAAATGTCATCTTCCATTTAAAGATATATTGTATAATTTTCTTATACACATTTGTCTATTTCTTCTTTGTTACTTTGATGTTTTAAAGTGAAAAGATGGTGTGCTGTACTGTCAATGTGTATGCACACACAGTCAAATGAAGTATACTTTGACAGGCTTGCTTTCGACTGTACGCAGATGCTATGTGTACGTATCAAAACTGAAGTATACTTTAGACTTTAGCCTGAGGATGAGCAATAGTATTAGTGATGGTTGCCTTATCAAACACAACTTATTACAAATGGTATCCTTTAAAGTTGTCATGTGATCAGTTAAAGTCAGAGTAACACATACACTGCTGTACCAAAGGCTGGTTATGGCTTAAAGGAATAGTTCACCCAAAAATGAAAATTTGCTAATAATTTATTCACCCTCAGGCCATCCAAGATGTATATGAATTTCTTTCTTCATCAGAACAGGATTTAAGATATTTAGGAAAGTATCTCAGGTTTTTAATCTTCATCCAATTCAAGTGAAGGGGCACCCAGTTTTAAGAGTTCAATTCAAACAGCTACAGAGAGTTGGAGGAAGTGCCAATTAAAAGTTAAAAACATTTTCATTAGCTATTTTGTTTTTGTTATTAAATTCAGAAGACATTACTTAATTGACTGGAGTCGTGTGGATTACTTTGATGCTGCCTAAATATGCTTTTTGGACCATCAAAAATTGGTGTCCATTCACTTGCATTGGATAAAGCTAAAAACCTGGGGTACATTCCTAAAAATCTTAAACCCTGTTCTGATGAAGAAAGAAGGTCATATACATTTTGGGTGGCCTGAGGATGAGTAAATTATCAGCAAATAAAATTTTTGGGGTGAACTATTCCTTTAATTTACACTTTCTCAAAGGAGACAATGGAAGAACAGAGACAGCAATAGAGAAAGATTATACGTGTCTGGCCACCACATTCCTTTCCCAAAATTGAGTGTATAAACAGAGGCATTAGATTTTAGTCAATGTTTATGGTGTGTGTGTGTGTGTGTGTGACTGTGTATTTATCACTTTGTGGGAACCAAATGTCCCCATAAGGATAGTAAAACCCAAAATTTGTGACGTTGTGGGGACAATTTGTCGGTCCCCATGAGGAAAACAGTTTATAAATCATATTAATGATGTTTTTCAAAAATGTAAAAATGCAGAAAGTTTTCTGTGAGGGTTCGGTTTAGTGTTAGGGGATATAATATATAGTTTGTACAGTATAAAAAACATTATGTCTATGGAAAGTCAAAACATGGAAACCCAACGCGTGTGTGTGTGTGTTGATATGTATAGTGCTGTATGTTCTGTCTGCATTGAACACAGGTTGTTCTCAGATCATTAGCACATGCTTCACACTAGCAGGAGGTTTTCCTCAGAAGACATTCCTTACTGCTCGTTTTCTCTTTAAAATGGAAAAAAAACATTTGCATAAAGAGGCCAAAAGCTGCTGCCTGCATATTGTCCATTTTCTGTTGAGGAGAATTAGATAAGGATAACTAAAGGATATACAAAATAAATGACATAAACTAGAAAAAAAAGAAAAGAAAAAAAAAATAGAACTTTTACTAGTTGTAATGTAATTATTGAGTAAGAAATGTAAGAAGTGGATTGCATATGTAAAACAGGAATTTCAACTAGTATGAAATTAATTATTGATATCTGTTGCACTTTGAATAGGAGTGAATTTCAGATTGTTGTGAAATTCTGTTTGTGAAAATGCAATTACAGATATAAAGAATGTAAAAAATGTATTTTTTTACTAGTTGAAGTTTATTTGAATGTGTTTCTTTGAATAATAACATATTTATTTGTATTTATTTATTTACATTGAAATTATTGATACAATGTTTTATCATTTATAAGAATTGAAGTTTTAACTAGTGAAAATTGAATTGTTAGTATGCTATATATATCATTCATCTCCTGCACATGATTAAGACAAGAGGACAAGAGTACCTAAATGATATCAAACACTTATGGATAAAAAAGGAAAGTAAAAGCCTGTTTCCTTTTGGAGAGCCTAGAAACATTTTAATACACAACAACCCGCACTCTAGAGTTGAGTTCATGAGTTACTTCAGAGAAGTTTCTTTGTCAGCGCTGATAAAAAAAATGAAGGACGTGTGAATAATTGGCCAGTGACGTCGGCGAAATGAGAACGATCCAATCACAACAGGTGGCAGGCGGGGTTTACGGTAGCCCCGCCCTTCTCATTGGCTCTCTGTTTATGTATGTGTGTGTAATCTCTGCGCTGACACTAACAGCGCTCAGGAGCGGACGCGTGCACACCAGAGCGACACTGGAAATACGTGCGCCTGCTTTAAAGAGACACACGGGACAAAAGAGCATCTTTACTAAAACAAGATCTACTTCCCGGTATGTGTTTTATATAAAGAGATCACCGTGACAGCGAGATTTTGCTCTGTTTGCTGGACCTTTGCTCATTTTGTATCACATTTATAGCTGTAATCTATGAAACCAGCATGTAATATTAGACACCTGGTTGTTGAGTTTGAGTGTTCTTGTTTTTTGTAATTGTTCTTAAAACTCAAAATATTTAACTTAAGTTTTCTTGTATGAAATGTGTTTTTAGTGAAGCTATAAACCTTATGTATGACAATATATTATAATAAAAGGCAACTATAGTGTTGTACTTATTATAGCTACTGTGTTGTCAGCATTTAGCTTCTTAGAATATTTGGAAAATGAGGTATAGACCCCAGAAAACATTGTCCTGTTATCATTTACATCTGTCCCAGATTATGATTTAGATATCCAAAATTATGACTTGCTCCTTTCCACAAAACGTGTTTGTAATCTAACACTATGATCCGCTCCTGGAGATATTTATATAATAGGATATGAAACAGCAGCACAGGACAAGACATTTAATAATAAAGAATAGGATGCTAGTTTTGATAACAAAATAAAGAAAGAAAAGCATTGAAAGGGAAAGAAAATAGCTCTGTCTTTGCTATTTGACCTCAAAGTTATTTCCTTTCTCTAGTGATCTTACAGCTGCTGAATCTGTTGATTCAAGCTCCATTACAGTTACATTATAGTTTTCAATCTTGTAAATACACAAAATACACCCTTTCTAAAACTGTAAACACTGCCCTGTCATAATTATCGTATCTGTCTTTTGTCATTATCTCCTGCTCACATATATCAGGCAGTAGGTTGGCTTTGTTTGCAGAGTACTTTGTCCCCCTCTATGGCTGTTATTGTTTTGGATTTACTGGAGGCTTCTTGATGCACCAATCTGGAATATTTCTTCTGCAATACCTTTTGCTTTGTCTTAGCTTGCAGCCGAAAGGATTTTAGGCACTTTGTCAATGCACATGTTAAACATGGACTGGTTATGTCAATCACTATTGATTACACTGCACAAAATAGTTTTCTTAGTAAAAATGGAAAACACCCTTTTTCTTTTTTTTATTATTATTATTATTATTATTATTTTAAGCATAAACCTGGCTAAGATTCATTTGAAAACACGACTTGTAAGATGATAGCATTATGATTTTCAAATAAGTGTGGCTTGTTTTAAGGATGTTTAGATATATTTACTGAAAAACAACACAGAAATACTGAATAAGAAAGTGTTTTGTGCAGGGTTGCAAGTAGGGCAGGTTATTGATACAGATTTCTTGATTAGATCCGCAAACTCTCGTTTCTATTTAATTTGGATTATTTGGTCATATTTCAGTTAAAATGTTAATTTTGCTTACATTTGAAATGGATTTCTCACTCCGCAAATGCTGTTAATTATACAGGGGACCTTCTAACTTGGTACATTTACAAAAATATACATTTAATTTTCAATGCTGAACTTCTTCACCGCTAAACTATTCCATCATTAAAAGATCGATTTTGGGATTTTAAGATCTTTATCAGAATCATTCAAATGAATACCGTGATTCATCGGAAAACCTATATTTTTACCCAGCTCTCGTTGCAAGCAGGTGAGACTGGTTGCTTAGGCTGAAAGTTTTCAAAATAGTTGGTATCGCATGAGAAAAATGTTTTCTACTCTGATGGTTTTCCTTAAAATTGGCTTTCGAGAAACTGAAAGTGTCTGTCAGCTGATACTGGGAGCTTGCCTAAATGTTTTCTTCTCATTGCTAACATTCTTCTCATGTCTCTGCAGTTAAAAAGCCATGGCCGAGCACATGATGATGCCTTTGAACCACAGCTCTGCTGGTGGAGGCCTGCATGGGTATCGCATGGGAATGAATGGGCCCTCTCCACATGTACCCCAGCCTGGTCTACGGACGCTACCCAACGGGCAGCTCATGCACTACGGCAGGGGCCCCCAAAGCTCTATGGAAGCAGCTATGAGGCAGAGGAATGCGATGAATGGCATCATGAATGGTCAGGTCAATGGGCAGATGGGTGGTGGACACCCCCACCAAATGCAGCAGGCCAATATGATGTATGGAAGTCCAAATCAACCTCAAGCACAGCACCATCATATGCATCTGCAGAACCAGCACCCACAGCAGTATATGGGTGGTGGAGGCCTTACAGCATCTCAACAGCTTATGGCGAGCATGCATCTACAGAAACTCAATACTCACTACCACGGGCACCCACATGGCCCAGTCAATGGGCATCACATGGGAAATGGGGTCCAGCACAGAATGGGCCATGCCCAGTTGGCGGGGATGCAAATGGGCATGGGTGGTCCAGCATTGGGCCTCAACTTCATGGACATGGACTTGATCGACGAGGAGGTTCTGACGTCCCTGGTGCTAGAGCTTGGTTTGGACCGGGTTCAAGAGCTGCCTGAGCTCTTCCTAGGACAAAATGAGTTTGACATTATCACAGACTTTGTGTGCAAGCAGCACCCAAGTACTGTCAGCTGCTGAGAAGACAATCAGAAGTTCTACTTCTGGTCCTTCAGGCTTGGTCACCAATAAAACTTTGGGACAACATAAGAAAAGCTAAAATATTCCAGGTTATGCATTACTCTGTGTGTCTGTGAAGTTGTGCTATGCATATCGTAGTGCACACTTAATCTGTTTGCTTTCAATTAATGGTTGAGTTAAATTCTTGCCAAGAATTCTGGATGGTCTTTACTCTTTTAAAAACTGTCCACTGTGATTTGCCAGTTAAAGTATGGCTTTGGTAGGCAGGCCTTGTCTTTTCCCAATAGTCCTGCTGGGTTGATGTTGACCAACTGTCCCAGAGTTGAATGTAACTTCACATGGTGGAAAAAGAAGTGTGCTTGGATTAATGCAGGAACTGCTTTGCCTCCTTAGGGGCAACTAGAATCTATAGCATTTAGAAATGTATTTATGTATGACACCTACCAAAAAGCAGACATGATCTGTGGTGATGGAGAAACCTGCCTTTCTCAAACTAACCCCAAGACTTGTGATAAAAAAGATGTTGTCTGACTGAGTGTGTTATGTGGGTATTGAAGGCTGGTACTTCAAAACTGGTGGAGCTGCTTTTCCAGTAATTCTTAATGTTGTTTGAATTAGTGAGGTGGTAAGGATTTAGGTTGAAGCATTCTTTTTACAGTGTTACACTGTTCATTTTCTGTCTAGAACTTTTCAAAATCTATAGCAAAAATTATACAGTTGCATTCAACACACTTATCTCTGCTACTTTTAACAGAATAAGGGGTCGTTCACACAGGATACATTGTTTCATTCAAAGCAGCTGGAAGGAGCCAGCATGATCACATAGGAAGTCGACATATTGCTACTGAATGTTCCAGTATCCTGACCCCTTGAACCCAATCTGTCAAATTACTGACAAGCGACATTTCCCATCAAATATTTTTGCATCAGTTTGAATGTTTACATTTTCCTATGGCGCTATTGATAGCACATTGCGGCAGCAGCCTCAGAGACACAAGTTCTAGTCCCGCATTGAAACCAGGAAGTAATCACGTTCAGATCATCAATGACAATAGCGATTCTGAGGTTATATTTCCCTTCAAGATTACATTTTTACTCTACTGACTGTTAGGATTAGGGTTGGGGTTAGGGCACATGATTTGTAAAATATGCACTCCTGTTGACTGTTTAACATAATTTACAACTAAAAACAATTAACTTTTGTTGCCCCTTTGAGGAGATTTCTCCCGAAAATTCTACTGGAAGCTTACACATGCCCATACATTCAGCAACACTACCAGCTTCAGCCACTGGGGCAGTGGTTTGAATTTCAGTAAGAACGGTCTGATTTTAACTGAAATTTTGACTTACCATTGCTAAATTAGATCAGTTTGATGGAGGACAGTGAAATGTAACAAAACACAGTGGTCTCAATAGTGTGAGATGTTGAAAAATCAGCAAGACACAATACAACAGCCAATGTGTACTTGTGTGCGTGGACCAAATAGCACAGTCAGAACACAAGAACATGTTCTGTGTGAACACCCCCTAACTTAAATTGTGTCTTAAATTGAAAATGGCGGAATGTTTTGTAGCTGCCCTTGCTAATCACTGAGCCTGTATTCCCTGCTGATGAGTTGTAGATCTGCCATTGAGTTCTTTGACACACAACTTCGAATTATTCGCTGTAGACATTCGTACCTGATGCCATGGAATAGAAGCTACTTTTAGTATGATTTAAAGAGGGAAAATCTGGCTTCTTCCCATCTGATATGGAGTATTTCACCCTTCATCTCATAGGGTTAGCTCATGTAGGGCAAATTTAGACAGAAATGGGTAAGCTTAAAATAAGCTTATCTAGTTCTGTGTAAATTAAACAGAATGTCATTTGTTTAACTATTGTTTTGAAACAACCACCATTGTTCGATTTCTCAATATGTGTTTGAGCCAGCAAGAATTGACTTTTCCCTCTGTGCTGCCCTAACACTGCAGCTTTTAAATTTGATTAGATTAAAATTACACTTGCAACCATCTTCTTAATTGAGTTCAGCATAGTCAGTCATCTCAGATGGTTTGATAATTACAATTAATTTGCCTGCTATTGCACAGGGTGTATTGGAGAGTTCAGGAACGGCTGCCCTGCTTGAGTGTAGCGGATGTTGAGAACTTCCTGTGGCGTTATGTTGGTGGTTGTGTTCAGTTGAGTACTCTGTGGGGGTTGGGTTGATGTGGAAATAGCACAGTGTACAGTAGTAGGTTAATCTGTTCCACCGAGCTGGACTCAACTCTCTCGGCTCTACCCACCCCAGGGTAATTGCTGCACATACGGCATGTACAATACACTGACTGAAAAAAGCACAAACAGGGAAGGACAGAGAATCAGATAGGTCATATCCTGTGTTTTGCAGCTCAAAATGTGCTGATTGTTCTGTGCTTTGATACTTAATGAACAGAGGGAATCATTTCTGGTTAGTTGTATTTCATGTGTCTGTAGAGACTGCAATGTCTTCCCCAAGATCATTGTTCTGTAATTCACCACGCTTGACTAATTTTAAAGTAAACAGCATCTAGGAAAAATTTCATGATTTGTGGATTTTGAATTGATTGAATTCTCAGAGATCCAGTCCAATTGTCAGAGATCCTCCTTTTTTTTCTTTTTTTAAAGGGGGAATGTGTGAAACATAATGTCATTTGGGTTTTTGTATATCTGTGTATGGTAAATCACACAACCTCCCTACAGATCAGTTCCGAATGCCAACTGCAGGTTTGTATGGACACAAGTGAGATTGTATGTTCCCTTTCAAACTGTTTGCTGTTATTTGCTGTCGCCATGCTCCCACAAATGCTTTTTAAAATGTTGTTAAATCTATCTTAATGAAATGTATTTATTTTCTTTGAAAATAAAATATTTATTTAAAGAAGTGATTGCATTGAGTGTAATTGCACATCTAATTTTGCTGTTGACGTAGCTTACGAGAATATCTATTTTTAAATTTTTGTCCAAGACCAGGGATTTTCAAACTGTGATTCGGGGACTCTCAAGGGTTCTTGGGGTGCGCTAAAAATTTCAGGGAAAAAAAACATGGAACTTCTAATTTGGCTGTTCAGACTTAACACTCTTCAGCTATAAAATCTAGATGCAGCGCAACAAATTGAACTGAACACAGATGTCTTGAGATATGTTTTTAAAAGTTACCATTAGTTTTAACCTGATATGGCATCTAAAAAACACTGCGAGACACTGAATAATCAGTGGGATGTGGTACAAAGACGTCAAGCTATAGCATGTTTACATAGAAAAACAATGGAAGCAGCGCATACTTGTGGAAAATCACATTTGGTGTCAATGGCCCCTTGTTTTATTCTGCTTTCAAAGGAAAACAGATAAATCGCTACTGAATTAAAAAAAACTATATTTTCATATTATTTTTTACAATCCAACATTGCTCTAATATTGGGTAAAAATATAGGCTGTCAACTTCAAGCTAAAGTATGTAACTTTTTCTTTGTTAAAATACTTTCTTCCATCCAAGCTTAATATGCAAAGACAACTATAGATAAGCCATTAATATGTACATTTTCTCAAAAACTGTAAGCACTGTGTCGCTGTGGCACTATATAATTGTCTCTGTTTGTTTGAGCTACCCCCTAAATGCGGTCGCACACTGGATGAGAAGCACCATGCCTCGTCATGGCTAGCACAAGGCACAGGTATCAAACACCGGGCATGTCGATGCAGTTCAGGTGGCAGACAGTATACACAAAAGTTACCAAGGTTTTTCCCTTCAAGAATGAACATTTATAATTAGTAATTTAGCAGTCGCTTTTATCCAAAGTGACTTACAAATGAGACACCTAGCAAGTAATTTGTCATACAAAGTTGAACAACATCTGCAGTATAGGACAGCAAAGTTGTCACAGTGGCTGGAGTAGTAAAGATGCTAGCACAGAAGAAAGAGACAGACAAGTATTTGTATTTCTTTTTTCTGTACATTTAAGTGTAGTAGTAAGTGCAATTAGTGTGGGTTAAGTGCTCGTGGAACAGGTGTGTTTTCAGCTGGTTCTTGAATGTTGAGAAGGCAACAGCAGATCATGTGAAGGAGAATTAGAGAAAGTGAACAATCGTGAAATAGACTTTGAGCCTCTTTGTGATGGGACCATCAGGGGTCGCTCATTGTTAGACTGCAGAGAGCGAGTTGGAGCATAGACATCTAGCATAAATTGAATTGAAGAGGGTGCGGTTCTATTGGCTGTCCTGAAAGTCAGAGTCAAAGCCTAGAATTTGATGCAGGCAGCATCAGGTAGTGAAAATCAAGATTGGGGTGATATGAGCCCTTTTTGGCTGATTGAAGACCAGATGCGCTGCTGCATTTTGGACCATCTGCAGTGGCTTAACTGTGTTTGCTGGAAGGCCAACCAACAGAGCATTGCAGTAGCCCAGTCTTGAAATGACCAGACCTTGGACCAGGAGTTGTAGCATATTCAGACAGAAAAGGTCTGATTTTCCAACACATTCTCACCCCGACTCATCACATACGGACGCTTCGGGCAGTTTCGTCACATATTGACGCGCCGGGTATACCTTTGGCGTCATTTTTCGATGCGCAGGGTAGTCCGATAGACTTCTATGTATCTCCGAACCGGAGCGTGTAGCGTTGAAATGTCACGTCTCGGATAAGCTCACGCCGCGAATGGGTGGAGAGTCGAGACCGCGATAAATAACAATCAAAAGGAATAGGCTACAATGGCCCTCCAACTGTTTTTTGATGTTTCAAAACCGGACGCATCGTAAAATGACGCCAAAGGTACACCCGGCGCGTCAATAAGCGACGCCAAGGGGTCCTGCCCTAGCGTCCGTATGTGACGAGTTGGGGTGTGAGAATGTGTTGGATTTTCCTGATGTTGTAAAGCACGAATCTGCAAGACCGGGCAGTTGATGAGATTTGTGCAGTGGAATTAAGCTGGTCATCTATGACCACTCCCAGGTTCCGGGCTGTTCTAGCAGGTGTTAGTGTAATTGTACCAATATGAATATTGAGGATGTGGTCAACAGTTGAGTTGGCTGGGATCATGAAGAGTTCTGTCTTGACAAGGTTGAGCTGAAGGTGTCGGTTCTTCATTCAGGCAGAAATGTCCAAGAGGCAGGCAAAGATACAAGCTGAGACAGTAGGATCATCAGGCTGGAACGGCAGGTAGAGCTATGTATCATCTGTGTAGCAGTGATAGGAAAAGCCATGTGCCTCAATAACTGGTCCAAGTGATGTTGTGTACATCAAAAAGAGGAGGGGTCCAAGCACTGATACTTGAGTAACCCCAGTGGTCAGCTGGTGTGTCTTGAACACCTCTCCTCTCCAGGAGACCTTGAATGATCTGTCAGTGAGATATAACTCAATCCATCCAAGTGCAGTTCCTGTGATGCCCAGGTCAGAGAGGGTGGACAGGAGAATCTTGTGTTTCACTGTGTCGAAGGCAGCAGACAAGTCAAGGAGGATGAGGAAGGATTGGAGTTAGCTCTCGCCAGTCGCAGGGTTTCAGCTAATGACAAGTAGGCAATCAAAGATTATCCTTTTTTGAAGCCAGACTGATAACTGTCGAGAAGGTTGATCTGTGAGAAAAAGTAGACAACTGGTTGAATGCGACCCTCTTAAGAGTTTTAGACAGGAAGGGTAGGAGAGTGACCGGTCTGTAGTTGTTGACTACTATGGGGTTATGTGTTGGTTTTTTAAGCAGTGGCGTTACTTGAGCCTGCTTGAAAGTATTGGGAAATTTTCCAGTTGTGAGAGATGCATTGATAATGCGTGTGAGTGCGGGTAAGGTCGATGGAGAGGAAGCTTGCATAAGATGGGAGGGGTTAGGGTAAAGTGGACAGGTGGAAAACAGAGGATGGGATGTTGGAAGAGATTAGCTGTGGGTGTTAGGTGTGGCTGTTGATGCTCACTACCTTGTCAGTGAAAAGCATGATCTTGTTCTGGTAATAATCCATTTTAGCAGAAGAAACTCCAGTGGAAAAAGAGGAGAGAAGTGATTGATACTTACACGGGTCAGCAAGGTCTTTTGACTTGTGCCACTTTCTCTCTGCAGCACTTAGCTCGGTTCGGTGATCACAAAGTGTCTCCGACAGCCATGGGCAGTAGGGTGTGGCACATGCTAGCCTGGAGGTTTCAGGACAGACACTATCAGGGCAAGAAGTTAATGTTGAGCAAAGACCATTTGTAGCTTCATTTAAATCAAGTGAAGAGAAATGGTTAGTGTAAGGAAGGGATACAGAGACTATGGGAGATAAGCGAGTGGGTAAGAGAGAACAAAGAATACCATAAGTGGAGAAAGAGGCAAAGAAGGGAGAGTAACAGAAAGCTGGATGAAGAAATGGTATTATTGGAGAAACAATTATGTGTAAGGGTGAGATCTAGCTCTTTTCCCTGCTCTATGAGTTGCACGGGTGTGCATTCTTGTAAGGTCAAATAAGATCAGAAGAGCTAGAAATTAAGCCACTTGAGTTTTTTCCTGGTGGATGTTAAAGTCCCCAAGGACCACTAGTGGAGTGACATCCTCAGGAAATGAGGACAGCAATACATCTAGCTCTTCATCAAAGTTACCTAGTAAAAACTCGATTTTAGCTGGATTAATGGCAGTAATGGAATGATATTCAAATGTTGTGTTATTGAAGAGAGAAGAGAGCGGACTAAATTTCCATGAGTCACATGAGGGGTATGGGTGAAAGTTATGTCAGTAGAGAGAGACGAGGGAGTTGCAGTGTTGTTTCTGCAGATACATGTCTCAGTCAGTGCCAGTCAGTCAATGTTTTAGCTAAGGCTGAAATTAAGTCTGGCAGTTCCACAGGCCAACAGAGATGATATTGTTGGGGCGCTATAGTAAATAACCTATGTCCTTTAATAATGATTTGAGTCAAATTTAATGGAAATTTGCGAGTTGCGCTCTGTGGCATGACAGAAATTTGAGCAGGCTCCAGAGTTGTAGCTGTGCGCCGCTAGTGGCGGAAGAGGTATGCATACCTTCATTAGAATGCACAATGTCTTCCGCCAGACGTGTATAGTGTGCAACGTCCTGTAGAACCGCCACAACAATATTACTCAACCATTGGCATGTGTTGCTCTTATAAAATAAAATAAAAAATACTTTCACACTTGACAAAGAATGATTTAACCAAGTTAATTTTGTTTTAATGTTTCACAATGTCCATACTTTTCCCTAGGTTAGTAATTCACACGTTTTACCTCCAGCACCACAATTCTGGGCAGTGGTTAATAACCCAGGGTTAAAAGGTCTTAATCCTTTGTTTAAAAAGACTTTAACCCAGGGTCAAGTGTTGTGTGAAGACAACAGTACAATAGGTTTAGCCTGTACTGAAATGCCATGAGTGGCCAAATGTCATGAGACACACGAGTTAATTGGAACACAAACTGAGCGAAAGGTTGTTGTCATACAATCATTCATTGAGAAGTATACTTATTTAATCTTCTGATAAAGATGTTCTCTTATTACTTCACACTAAATGTGTGTTTGATGAACTCAAATTATGAATTCACAAACAAGACCAAAGAAGTTACAACATTTGCCATTGCCTCTGTTTTGTTGATACTGCCTTGCTGGAAGATAAGAACATCAATTGACAATTATTAAGGCATGTTGATAAAATATCTCTTCACATAAATCACACTGGTTTAGCTGTAGTTAATGGATCATTTGAAATAATTTCTAAATTTCATTATTTAAAAAATGCCATATTAATAACTTTTATATTTAAGTTAACATGCAAAAAATATAAATATTTTCACATGAACAGTTAAGAAGTTGCTAATGACTTACAGTATGGTTATGAATGATTAATAAGCTTAAATTCCACTGGGTCAAAACTGACCTATGAATGCAAAAGGTAAAAAATTGAAAAAGGTTGGTGTCAAAATGCTACACATATACTGTATTTTAAATAAATTCAACTTATGGACATTTTATGTCAGTACAATTAGGAAATCTTTGTTATATATACTCACAAAACATTATCTGTTCATTCAAATTTGTTTTACTTAAAAATGTATGTCATGAGAATAAGATTTATTAACTAATAGCAAGTTTCAAATGAACATTTGTATTATTGTTTCTACTTAATTTATTTGGCTCTAAAGAAAATAAGGTACGGCATTAAACTTGACTCCTCCAAGAAGTGCACATTAAGCTTCATGGCAGCTATGCATAATGACATGCTCAAGGAAAAATGATATGGATTGAACAGAATCCAAGTTGACGACTTATTGAACACTTAAAATAAAACGGGTATTTACAGTAAAACAACATAAGTAAAATCTGTCAAATCTCTATAAATCCTTAATAACAATTCATTTAATGCCCCATTTAGTTCCTTTTGACCTAAAAAACATGCTCAAATTATTTTATATTACTAATTAAAATATTTAAGCACAAGGGCATATGTGTATTCCCCACAACTTCAAGCCATTACTTGATTGTTTGAGTTGATAGTACTTAAAATCCAAATTTTCTGGATTTGTAAGCTTAAGAAGTTCAAGAACTCACGATTTTTCATTTACTTATGTAACTATCTAAGATCACATTTTGCATTGTGCACTTAAATGAAAATGTAGGTAAGCTAAAATATGTACATTTTAGCTTATTAATGTTTATATGTTATTGTTGTAGAGCCAAGAATCATGTTTTTCTCTATTGTAGACAAAGGTGACACTTTTATTTTTTAATCCTTATTTGTAACTCAACATGCATGCCACACTTTTCAATCCAAGACTTAGAAATAACACACTGAATCAGTCAATTTCAATCTAATTAGTGCTATTTAATAGGTATTTAATTGTAAGTTAAATTGAGAGAAATGTACTTGGACATTGCATGATAGATGAAAATTCTCTCAGTGTTTTGATTTATTGTACATATTCCAGTGTAAAACAGTTGAAGGATGGGCAAGGAGGAGGCGAGAACCGGCTTGTCAACATAAATAATAATTTAATAAGAAACTTAAAACACAACGTAAACAAACACACACGCGGACATGCCCGTAATTCTCTCTCTCTCGAACAATCGTCACCGGCCGCCTTTATCCCTCGCGCGCCTCATCAGGCTGATTGGGGACCGGGCACGCGATATTCCGACCCGGCCCCGCCCCCCTCCGCTCCACATCCAGGTGTCTGTTTTACAGGCATTTCTTCAAGATTTCTGATATCCAGGAGTGGATGTTCCCGAAGCTGAGGATTTAATCCTTTTTATTCAGTGGATCAGGTCTGACTGACTGTCTACTGTATGTTGCTTTGTTCTGTGTCATAAACACCACACTCCATTTACATAACTAGTGAACAGGGATAGGTTGAAACCTGTTTCCAGATGGCCTACACATTGGTGTTCACAAAGCAAATACATCCATTGTGTTAATAATGATATACTTATATTTATTATACAGAGCCTTTCTTGAACTTATGGTTTCTTTAGAGATCCAAAAAAATATGAACACAAATAAAATATAGAATAACAATTTTTTTAAATTAATTGAACAACAAGTAAAAGCAGTGAAACAACAAATAAGATAAACATAACCATTGGGAATTACCTACATTGCCCTGCATTTATGTTCAAACATTTTAAACACTAAATTAATAAATAAATAATAATTAAAACTTCATAGTGCTCATGTGTCTGACTGAAGGTTTGGCCACACTGCATGTTAACGGGATCACGATCTCCAGTTCACAGCTATGAAATGTGGTCTGTCACCTCCCTCAACCCAACAGCAAATCTATGTCTCATCTACAACAGTGTAAGTTTATAAGCCTGAGCACTTCCAGTAATTTCACAAATATCTCCTTTATCATTCTCAGCTAGAGCTCAAATTGTGCTCTGAATTGACAAGATACCAAAATCAGAAGTCAGAATTGCAGTGTGCACACAAATTCATCATTTCATTAGATTCAAGTTCAAATGATCTGAGTCATGCTATCCAAAAAAATCTAATTTGTGTCTATTTAATTTTTCAAATAATTTAGGTGAACCATCGGAGTCAAAATGTATTAATTAAATATAACTGAGATCTCAATTAAGTCTCCAGAGCCACGAAAGAGCAACTTCTGACCAATGTGATTTTCCTTTGGGTTAACAGACACATTTCTTTAAGGTGACATACAGTTCAATAATTACTGGTTTGGTACACCTGGAGTCACCTGATGTTAAGAATCTTGATCAAGGGCACAATGGTAATGAAATAATCCATCAACCCTCGCAGTGAATCAAGCCGTGACGTTTGGGTGATGTGACTGGAACCGACATTCCAGACAGATGTGGAGCTGTGGATATTATTTGTCTTGTACAAATACAAGGACCATATAAAACCCCTAGCAATAAAATAACAGAAAGTTTATGCAATTTGCAGACAAAATGTAAATGTGCTTATATAAAAAGTTCACTCCATAATTAAAATGCTGTCCCTTTTTTACCCCATGACTTCCTTTCTTCCGTGGTACATTCTGAACAATTCTCTTGGTCAGCAGTCTCCCTTATCCATGCAATTAATTATTGGGGACTGAGGCTTTCAAGCTTCATGGACAATAAAGCAACATGATTAAAGCATTATATTCCAAGTCTTCTGAAGCCATAAAATAGTTTCATGTGAGAAACAGACACAATTCAAGTAATTCACTGATAATCTTCCTTTTCATTGGGAGGTGAACTGTAGCATCTGGATTATTAAGTTAAACTCAAGAAACAGATCAGTCCCATTCATGAATAAATAATTCAGTTCGATTTTGTAAACTGGATCAACTGATTTATTGAAAAGAACTTACTCAAAAGAACAATTCATAGGGGGCCTGGGTAACTCAGTCATGAGTTAAAATACAGGGTGTGCTGAGTGACTCCAGCCAGGCCTCTTAAGCAACCAAATTGGCCCGGTTGCTAGGGTGGGTAGTGTCAAGTTGGGTTAACCTCCTTGCTGTACTATAATGTGGTTCTCGCTCTCAGTGGGGCACATGGTATGTTATGCGTGGATGTCACGGAGAATAGCGTGAGAATAGCTTGAGCCTCCACACATGCTATGTCTCCATGATAATACGCTCAACAAGCCATGTGATAAGATGTGTGGTCTCAGACCCGGAGGCAACTGAGGTTCGTCTTCTACCACCCGGACTGAGGCGAGTCACTATGCCACCATGGGGAATTGGGCATTCCAAATTGGGGAGAAACGGAAAAAAATTATTCATTAATAAATAGTAAATCCTTAGTTTTCTCCTGGTTTTCCTGACTGCTGGACTGTTTTCTGTTTCCAGTCTCCATAAGAAGCTATGTTAAAATTACTGTGATTGGTTGTTAAATAAATTCAGGCCAGCGTTTACCACCCCCACACGGATGGCTTGGTTAAATGAAGATGCTCGAAATTGGGACTAGTGGCTCAAGCCCCAATTATTTGCAGTATGAGAGGTCCCGCAAGCCTCCAAGGGGTTCTCCCTATTTTAATTATTGTACAGGCAACCTACATCCTATGGGAAAATTGTGGTGAGGGACCTTCAAAATGCAAAAACTAATTTCAATGCATTTTTGACCTGAGAGCAAAACGCCACACACTGGGGCAATCAACACAGAAGAATTTGCTCCAGGCTCAAGAATGTCCAAGGCAGCTGTATAATAGGGGTACTCGGCTGTGGGAATTTGCACCGGGAGATGAAGTCCTTACTAAGTGGCAAGGGCCCTTTGAGGTCACACGTTGGGTTGGGGAAATCGATTATGAGTTTAAACGAACAGATAGAGGCAGAGCACTTCACATTTACCACCTCAATCTCCTAAAACTGCATGGAGAGGTGGTCCTTGTGACTTTGGTGACGGTGGTCCCGGAGAGGGAGGAACTTTGACCGGAGGTAAATTTTAAAGCCATTGTTCCAATCACCCCGGTCACATTCAGAGACAACCTCTCACCGTCACAGTTCACAGAGGTTTCCAGGTTGCAAGGAGAATTCTCGGACATGTTCTCACATCTTCCCAGTCATACGAATCTCATAGAGCACAATATCAAAATGACGCCACAAAAAAAGTGGTTCGGGAAGAATTAAAGGTCATGCTAGATATGGAGGTAATTGAAGAATCACACAGTGACTGGGCCAGCCCAGTGGTGATGGTTCCGAAGAGTGATGGCTCGGTCCGGTTTTGTGTGGATTATAGAAAACGCAATGCGGTATCTAAAATCGATGCATACCCAAAGCTTTGGATTGATGAACTGCTCAATCAGTTAGGTGTGGCTCACTTTTATTCAACACTGGATTTGACTAAGGGGTATTGGCAGATCACCTTAACTCTCGTGTCCCATGAAAAAATTGCATTTTCCACACCGTTTGACTTACATCAATTTGTCACCTTTCCTTTTAGTTTGTTCATGGCCCCGGGGCTATGTTTCAGCAGCTCATGGACTGAATCCTCAGGCTGCATGTAGCTTATGCCGCTGCCTATCTGGACAATATAATTATTTACAGTAATGACTGGCAGGGTGGAGTAAGTGACAGGCTGGATTGCTCCCTGGCCTAAATCGGGCGATGGGGGTATGTGGTGATAAGGGCATGGACGAGCAACGTTTGCAGAGAGCGAGTCCAGGAGAGACAGAATGGTAAGGATTGACACCTGTGGGAACTCACCTCTAACTGCTGTTTTGTGTTAGCATTAAGAGTGGAGAGGGGTAAATGGACAATCTAGACACCCGGAGAGGAAAGAGAGCAACAAACTAACCTGACTGTGTGTATGATTGGTTGTTCAGAAAAGCCATCTGTGTGTGTATATATACTGAAAAGTGTGTGAATAAAAGACTGACTGTAAATTGTTTGACCAGCTCCCACTTCCTCATTCACAATTAAGAATGAGATCTTTCACACCTCCTTTCAGGGAACCAGAGTCAGAGTCATAACAGAGAGGTCACCTTTCCAGTCAGTCACTTCAACGCTGCATTAGTAGCTGACACTATGGGAATCACATATCATAATGCCCTGGTCCTGATTTACATGCACCAGGGCAATGCTCGCTAGACAAATGGTTAATAAAATCAAAATAACATACCCTTCAAGGCCAAAGACCTGCTGCACATCTTAGTAGTGACATTGGCCAATAGGTTAGTAAACAATAGCACGTCAACCCTGCTTTTACAGCCAACATCTGGGAAGAGAGGGAGGAATCATCTAAGTTATAAAACCTGGCAAAGGTGTTTGGGGAAAACCCATCCTTCTGCCAGTCAGACAGTCTTCCAGAGACACTCCCTTTCACCCAAACCCAGAAGGAAGCCATGCTACTGGTGGAATGAGCTTTAATACCCAAGAGGCAATGCGCGCCTTGCGATTTGTAAGCACAATGGCATCAGTCCCCCTTGGTGATGATGTATGGCACAACCACAGAGCTGTCCATACAGACCAGAACGTGACATACTTACACGTATGCCGAGAAATTCTTAGATCCAATTTATGAACCATTATTATGACATATAATATAATTATGACTGTTGCAAAGGGACTGTTGTTTACACTGTGCATCTGACCTCTTGGCATGGTACAATGACCTTCTGATAAAATGAAAGCATCCTCCAAATAGCTAGTGTGGCTACACAGCAGCATTACTAGGAGATGTAAGCGACTGTGTCACCACATGTGACATGGCACTCTCAAGCTGACCATACACTGAAGATGCCTCATTTGTAACAAACCAAGAGGGGTGACGGCGGCTGTGTCTACCAACGTTCGCTGGAGCTGTCACATTGGTAAGGCTGCTCCCCTGTTAGAACCTTCCCATGAACTGGAGAATATACTGAATCTGAACATCAGTCAAATGTGCTGACATGGTCACAGTCGATTTAAATTCCTAAGAAGGAAACCTGCCGACTGTGCCCCAACATTCTTCATCCAATTGATTATTTTGTGATTGAGGTTCAAATGCTTCAAGTGCATAAGCAACAGGTCCCTGCGCTTGCATGCCAGTTCTTAAGATTGTGCATAGATCAGCCAACTGTAGAGGTAGTTCAACACACAGATGCCCCTCAGCCTTAGCAGTGTGAGCAACTAATCAACACATTTGAGTGGTCTCTAATCCATATTGAACAAACACTTTCTGATTGTACATTTCAAGTGTCTCAAGTCCAGTATGGTCCGCAGCACACTGTCCTTCTCGGGGACAAGAAAATAAGGACTATAGAAGCGTATCTGTGCACAGGACACTCTCTATTGCGTCTTCACCAAGGAGAGACTTTCAGCGCATCCTACACAGTGAAGGTGGAGGACAGAACGCTGTTGAAGCATGGTGGCTGCCTCGTAAAATGGAACATTTTAGAAAATGTAAAATGGAACATTTTAGAAGAGAGCTGTCCTGGGAATGTGAAAGAAAACGCTCTGCAGGGCTTAACAAGAATGTATGACTTGCACATACGCAACAAGGTCCTTTATTTGTGCTGTCACATATCAGCCTTCTGGTACGTCACCAACAATGGTAAAAACAGGCATTGAATTTATCTGTGTTACAAAGCACAGATTTTTATTTGAATGGGACCAGTCTTTTGGTCAGTCTGCAACAACAGTAAAAACAGGCACTGAAGTAAGAGTGTTTTGAGTTTCATGTGCTTGCAAATAACACCTGCAAGTGCCTGACAGAGGGATAAATTGCTAAAGAAAAAACTTGCAAAATGTCATCTTGAAAAATACTTTTAACAAGTGGCTCCTTTAGTTTCTTTAGCTAGAAATGACATGCAATACAACAAATATGGATATGCTTATCATCGGAAGCACAACAGAGAGAAGAATATAAACCACTTGCTGTGCAGATGTGCAGTTCAGAATGACGAAGTGATGAGTCTGGCTTGCAGAGCACGAAAGATGACCCTAAAGAGATACATTCTAAAAAAATGGCACTGTGCTCCAGTTTATAGGATGCCGATGATGCACGCATGAGAGGCAAAGCAACAAGTTACATTTGCCAACAAGATTGCCATGATTCCTTATAGGCCTCAGATTGTGAGAGACAAGAAAAATGGTGGATAGGTTGGATCTCAAGACTTGAAATATAGTACATGATTCAAATGGACCACTTTTATTATACTTCTAGGAAGATTTTTTTGCAGTTTTGTAGCTTGACATTCCTAGTCCTCATTTATTTTCAATATGTAGAAAATGGTGACCAGGATATTCTTCACAAATTCACCTTTTTGGGTTCCACCAGAATCAAGGCTAATGATTATTACAGTAACTGTATAAGAGAAAAACATAATTTAATAGCAATTACACATCTATAGGTGGAGGTCTCGACCTCAAAACATTGAGATAGTGAGTCGGGCTTGATGTTTTTGGAGCCCGGGCAAAAAGAGAGCACGAAGTTGAAATACATAAAAACTATTGCCTGGCAAGTCTATCTAGAGTTGAGGCATTTGGTGCTTTGAATATACTCTAGGTTCTTATGGTCTGTCCAGACCATAAGTACCCCCGAACCCTCTAACCATTTATGCCAGTTGCCCAAGGCCAACCAGACAGCCAATAATTCTCAGATGCTGACGTCATAATTCAGATGCTTCCACCTCCACCACGAACTGACTTGCAGGATCGGGAGTAACGAGGATGGGTGTGGTAGAAAACCACTCCTTTAATTTAGAAAATATGACCTTAGCTCACAAGGACCAGACAAAAGTCAGTGCATATGGAGGTTAGGACCATTAGAGGTGCAGCGAGCCTTGAGAGAATCTGGTGTTGACCAATCGAAGATGGTTTGACCTTAGTCAGGTCCATGCGCACTCCCTCGAATGAAACAATGAACCCCAGGAACAGAACCATCTGTGCGATAAACGTGCACTTCTCCACACTGACAAACAGCCGATTCTCTAACAGTCACTGAAGCACCTGCTTGACATGCTGCACATGGTCCTGGATATTCTGGGAGAAGATCAGAATATCATCAAGATAGACAAGCACAAAATGATCAACCATGTCTATAAACATGCCATTCACGAGCCCCTGGAAAGGGATCCAAAAGGCCTAACCAAATATTCAAAGTGCCCCTATGGGTGTTAAAAGCTGTCTTCCACTCATCCCCCTTCCTAATCTGGACAAGGTTATAAGCATTGCATATATGAGTGAACTTAACTCCCGACATGCAGGCAGAGACGAGGTATACTCCGTGGAGGACCAGCTGACACAGAACAATACTGGAAGGCAACCACACACCCAAAATGCGGGAAACAAACAGATACACAAAACAGGACCAACTAGACAGAGAGAGTGAGGTTAGTACTCAACATCAAACAACATTCTAGCAAAGATACTGAGAGCATGACAGGCTTAAGAAGGTAGTGAATTAGGGGAGAACAGGTGTTGCTCGGCACACTAATCAGAGGCATGATCAGCATTTCCCCGGGAACAATCGTGTTCCCACAGAAATGCTGATCATGTATGCCGGCTGTGCCTGCGAGACATGAGGGAGAGAAAATGACAAAAACATACAAAACAAACCAACAAACTCACCAGAGCTGTGACAACTTGAAATGTATCCACTTGGTTACACATAGATGAAAGAAAGTCTAACTATTCCTTTATTATAGCCTTCAAACTTTTCCAAATCCTAAATCATCCTGCTTATATATTTCCAGGTTTAAAAGAAAGCAATTTTCAATGTGGTCTCAGACTTTTGAACCTCACTGTACCTGATTGTGTTAGTGTTTGATTAGTTCTTTAAACATTGGTTCAAACAGACTGGTGTAAGTGACATTGCCTCTGATGGTGTAAGTTGCAGCACATTGTCTGGTAGATGTGTTCAGACATCTGTAATCTCTCAATTTTACAGTGTGTTTGCCCACAACACAAAAACAATATTTTTACCTCAGAATACTGAGTCTGCCTTCCAGTATTTGTCCTATTAAGGAATCACTGCTCTCCTCGCCTCTAAAACATGTCTCCACCCTGTGTCTCAGACAGTATCCTACTTCTCACTGTCTTTTTCTGCTGACTCATTAAGCTTGTGACATTCTCTTATTTGTCTGTGCAGACAGGCAACTCTAGTCCCACAATACACCAGAAACACCTTACATTTACGCATTTGGCAGACGCTTTTATCCAAAGCACAGGGACAATTATTACAGGGACAATCGCCCCGGAGCAACCTGGAGTTAAGTGCCTTGCTCAAGGACACAGTGGTGGTGGCTGTGGGGCTTGAACCAGCATCCTTCTGATTATCAGATTACCAGTTATGTGCTTAGACCACTACACCACCACCACTTAGTTCCTTCACACCTTAAAGGAATATTCCAGGTTCAAGATAAGATAAGCACAATCAACAGCATTTGCAACATAATGCTGATTACCACAAAATGACACCTAGGTGTTGGATAACTTTTTTGCTTCAATAAAAACAATATATATATTTGAAAACTGTATTTTGTGTTTACTCAGGTTGCCTTTGTTTTATGTTATATCTTGTTTGAAGATCTAAAACAATTTTGTATGAATAATACACAAAAATAGAAGAAATCAGGATAGGGCAAATAATTTTAACAGCACTTTACAATGTCAATGGGACAAATATATAACATCTTCCTGTTTTGTGCTGTAGTGTTTTGTGTATGTGTGTCTAAATTCAGTGTATCATCAGTTTCTCAAGAGAGGAGGTGTTCCAGTCCTCCAGTGTGTGAGTCCATGCTTGACTGGGCAGTACGGCTGGAGCCAGTCTCTTCTTCACTGCGCTCATGATTTGCATGGCTGTCTGGACGTCACACAAAACACACAACCCACAATATGCTGTAGTGGATGAGTGCGTCAGCACTCATCCACTCTTTTCCATCTAACACACACACACACACACACACACACACACACACACACACACACACACACACACACACGCACGCACACACACACACACACACACACACACACACACACACACACACACACACACACACACAAACACACACGCACACACACACACACACACACACACAAAATATCCCTCCCCCACCGAATTCAGGCTCCAGCAATCTGCCTCCTAAAGGACACACTCTCTCTCTCTCTCTCTCTCTCTCTCTCTCTCTCTCTCACTCTCTGACGAAGGCAGCCCTTCCCCCATCTGTTCAGGTCTCTTCTGTTCCCACGAGAATGGACTGAATCCTTGTGAGCATGGTTAAAGTGTATACTATTAAACACAACAACTGACTTGTGTTCAGGGTCTGAGTTAACACAAGCCTTTCAGAATTCAGTGAATTTAAGAATTACACGGTTCAATTCTGTTTCTCATTACCACCATGTTGTTCCCAACCATATGACTTTCTTTCTTCCACAGAACACAAAAGCAGATGTTTAGCAGAATGTCAAAGAAAGTGCATTTTTAATGCAGTGAAAGTGAATGGGGAAATCAGTTACAAAAATATTAGTTATCTTTAAATCGAACATATTTTAAGTTGTAAGATAAAAATTAAAAAAGTCCTGAATTTTGAATGCTGCTCAAAAGAGGAATTGCTTGAAAATGTATTAATATCTATAACTATTTTAAAGCAGAGCATAAGAAAGCAGAACAAAATTATATACATTCTTAAAATGCCCTTGTCTTTTGATTGTGCAGATTTGATTAATTTCCATGACTTTTTAGGGCCTTTAAATTATAACTTTACAATGTAAAAAAAATATAATAATAATTTAAACTGCAGCATTTAAGCTGAAATGTGCCATTTCTGCGCAACTATATCCATACCAATTCTTTCGAAGGGGGCCTCCGTTAACGTTAATGGCCGCAATGGTGCACTTGGTGTGGCTGGTGGATTCACCAGCTAACATTCACTTCATACCGCACACCATCTGTGTATCCCCATGAATCGGCCAATAAAAGCAGGCTATTAAATGGTGTAGTGTTCTTTCTTACCCTAAATGACCCGCCATAGGATTGTGGTGAGCCGCCTGGAAAAGGGTTTCCCAACGGCTCCTTGTTGGGACTAATAGCTGGGTTGTATTTTCATTGGTTTTAGTGCCGGGCATTCATAGTATATATATATATATGATCACATTCCAAAGGTTTCCAATGGGGTTCAGGTCTGGAGATTAGGCTGGCCATGACATGGCCTTGATCTGTTGCTAGATGGCTGGATGGCATGGAGCAAAAAAAAAATATCCTCAGAGTTGGGGAATATTGTCAGAGCAGAAGGAAGCAAGTTGTCTTCCAGGATAACCTTGTACATGGCTTGATTCATGCGTCCTTCACAAAGATGAATCTGCCTGATTCCAGCCTTGCTGAAGCACCAGATCATCACTGATCCTCCACCAAATTTCACAGTGGGTGTGAGACAGGTCTCCAGGTCTCTGTCAAACCATTAGATGACCAAGTTTTGGGCAAAGATGAAAATTGGACTCATCAGAGAAGATGACCTTACTCCAGCCCTCTACAGTCCAATCCTGATGGGCTTTTGAAAACCTCAGTCTGGCTCTTCTTTGCTTCTCATTGATGAAGGGCTTTTTTCTTGCTTTGCACAACTTCAGCCCTGCCCCTAGGAGCCTGTTTCAAACCATCCTCGCCATGCACCTCACCCCAGCTGCCATTTGCCATTCTGTTTGTAGGTCACTTGATGTCATGCTATGGTTGTTGAATGTTATTTGAATGAGTTTGTATTCATCCTGGTCAGTGGAGAGCCATATTTGCCCTATGCCAGACTGTAGCTTTGTTGTCCCCAGTGTCTGCTGCTTGACCTTGTTCTTATGAACTGCTGTCTTTGAAATTTTAAAGATGGAAGCAACCTGACACTTTCTGTATCTCTCTGCCAGTGAAGCTAGAATTGAACCATTCTTTTCCTGACTGAAACTTTTCTTTTCAACTCTTTTGGCATGGCCAATAGTTTTTTCATTCCAATTATTTTAAGGTACTACTAGCATGGTTTTTGCCATCCAGATGGTCCTATTGCAAGAGGACAGTGATGATCACAGCAGTGTTTTTAATACTTTTCCTCATTAAATAAGATTTGGTTTAGGTGATCACCAAATAATTTCTCATTTTAAGTAGAATGAGGTGTGCTTGTTTTGAAACAAAACCGACACTGGAATGGAATGGATGCCATACAGGTTAAATTTTGGAGTGGTTTCTTTTTTCCAGAGCTGTATACTAATATATATATATATATATTAGGGTTGTCAATCGATTAAAATTTGTAATTGAAATAATTACATGGTGTCCCGATTAATTAATCGCATATACAATATTTGCTAAGAAAGCCCCTCATATAAATATAATTCAATATATAATGATGAAATAATTATACATAGTTATCTTTAAATATAATATATATATATATATATATATATATATATATATATATATATATATATATATATATATATATTAGGGCTGTCAATCGATTACAATTTTTAATCAAATTAATTACGTGGTATCCCGATTAATTAATCGCGATTAATCGCAAATAAAAATATTTGCTGAGAAAGCCCCTCATATAAAAATTACTCAATATATAATGATGAAATAATTATACACAGTTATCTTTAAATATTTAAAAATTATATATATATATATTCAGATAATTAAAATGCATTACATTGTGGCAGAAGAGTTCATCATTGATAAGACAATACAAAAAGCGGCTTTAGAATACAATGTATTGTTTACTACCATATTATTGATCATAAGTCAATCATTGACACACAGTTCACAGAAATCCATTTCACAAGTGAATTTGTCAATCAGTTAGAGATTTATTATGAGGGATTGTTTAGGGACCCGCCAATTTTCACCTGCGTCAGATATTTTTTTTTTAGAAACAAGCCAGGTGTATACATAGTACACAATACTACAGATATATTTTACAATAATGCCAAGATATTATATTCATTAAATAGTGCAATGGTTTTCAATGCTTTGGAGTTCTTGGAGGTACAAAGAGTATTTAAATAATATTTCAAGTCTTTACAAAAAAGTGCAAATAGGGGCTTTATAGACATACATTTACACTTATGTATTAATCAGAAAATATTAACTGAAGTTATCAAATCTGTGAAAACCAAATAAAACATCTTTATAAAGCAAAGAAAAACTAGTTAAAATAGAGGTACGTACAAACAAACAAACTTTTAATCTACAGCATTACAGAAGGAGCAAAGTGCATCTATTTCAGGGAGCATGTTTCTTAAATAAAGATTGACTGGGTAAAAACAGTGTAACAGTTTAAAGGACACCTTCTTAACCTTGTTGGTAATTAAATATTTGTGAGGTAAAGACCAAACGACCTGCGTCAGACATGCTTGTGTCGCATCTCGGGTGTGTTGCGTCATATACATAAAATGTTTAGGTCACTGTGTCAAGTTAAATATAGTTTAATACTCAATCTTTAAACACATCTTGAGATCCCTTAGTTCAGATTTGTGCTCCATCAAGTGTTTTGAATGCAATAAATAGTTTTCTTCACTGTATAAACTGTGTTGCTCACACAGCTGAAATTTCAATTACTGCCCTCTGGAGTAAACAGGTGGTACTACAAGCTTGAATTTCTCAGTTAAGCATTGCGATTACTGTGCGTAAATTTTTGTCAACAGCCCTAATATATATATATATATATTTAACTTGGGTCAAACATTTTGGGTAGCCTTCCATAAGCTTCTCACAATACGTAGCTGGAATCTTTGCCTATTTCTCCAGACAGAGCTGGTGTAATGGAGTCAGGTTTGTAGGCCTCCTTTTTCGCACACTCTTTTTCAGTTCTGCCCGCACATTTTCTATTGGATTGAGGCCTGGGCTTAGTGATGGCCACTCCAATACCTTGACTTTGTTGTCCTTAAGCCATTTTGCCACCACTTTTGAGGTATGCTTTGTGTCAATATCCAGATTAAAGACCCATTTGTGACCAAGCTTTAACTTCCTTGCTGATGTCTTGAGATTTTGCTTCAATATATCCACATCATTTTCCTTCCACATGATGCCATATGTTTTGTGAAGTGTACCAGTCTCTCCTGCAACAAAGCACCCCACAACACGATACTGCCAACCCCATGCTTCACGGTTGAAATGGTGTTCTACGGCTTTCAAGCTTCTGCAAATTTCCAAGCTGCTTAAAGGCACAGTTAACTTAGTGTATGTAAACTTCTGTCCCACTGGAATTGAAATATAGACAATCACGAGACGAGAGGTGTAAAGTCAATACATGCATGCCTGTGTGTCTTCGGCTGAATATTTCTCAAGGCTACTTGACAAAAGAATGTTACAGTTTCCAGCTAAAGATGATACAAGACTCACTGACTCACAGAGTTTTCTTTTCTTGCGCACAGAGTATTATTTGAACCTAAACCAAAAACATTCCTGGAGATTAAAATACCTTGTTTGTCAGATGCTGATGTGGTAAAGAGGTGAGGCGCGTATGTGTCATTGGCTGATAAGGGTGGCTTCTTGAAATTAAATCATTCATGCATGAAATTATTGACATGGAATGATATCAAACAATGAATGCATTTAAAATTGGAATCTTATAGTCATCAACAATTTACAATAAACAAAAAAGGGACACTTCCTAACAGGTCCTGTATGCATATTCAAATACTCCTATTTATGCCCTATTTAAGAGACCAAAAAGTACCATGCTATTAGCATTTGTTTTGTACCTGGTAGTTTGGTAATCTGTAGAATGAAATTATGGAGACACATACTGCATGATGTGAGAAGAGAGAGAGAGGAGAGAGAGAGAGAGAGAGAGAGAGAGAGAGAGAGAGAGAGCAGTGGAGATTATGAATGAAGCAGCAGTCAAAAGAGGGATGAATAAAAAGTGGCAAAATGGACTGAACAAAATAGGGACGAGGGATAGAGAACAAACTGCTGACTAAAAATAGTCTACTCTGTCTTCCCTCTCCAAGGTCAGTTGATGATGTGATTGGAGCATTGAAGTCCCACCTTCCGCTCTCATTACGTCAAACAGAGACAAAACAAATAGGAGAGGTGTCATACTGACTCTACTGATAGCTACATAATGCTTTCAATGTGTTCCTTCATATCTTTAAACATGTCAATTGTACGCACAGATAAAACTTTGCTCAAGGCTCAGAAACCATTTGAATGGAGTGAAGATTGTGCCCAGTGACGATTTCTGTCATGTCCACCCTGAGAGCTGAATATTAAGCAGCAGTTTATTCCTTCAAATATTAGGTCAGTCAGCCCATTGATCCTCAGAAAACAAACCTGAGTATAATTTAACTTGTTTCACTTCATGTGCAAATGTTTAAAGTGATTTATTGGGGTCATATCAGGAGAAATAGTAATTTGCTTGATCATTGGAGCTAAATGGATTTCTCAAATGAAGCTATTGTTCTGCTAAATATTTCCTTTTGGGTTCTACATAAAAAAGACATTCAGTTTGGAACAACATGTGGAAATTAACTGCACAAATGAAGACAGGATTACATTTTTGGTGATAACAATTTTTAAAAAGTGTGTAGACTGCTATGATGCTATTGATTGATAAAACACAAAGAATTGTGTAATTGTGTAAATAAATACAACATCTTCTACTAATTATCACTAATAAACCATTTAGTTGATTCATTTTATACAAAGGGACTTCTGATATGAGATCACAGTGCACACCTAGCTGCTGCTTGAAATCCAGAATATCGGTTTTGTTACTGTTTTCTTTTGATTTCTTAAAAACACTAATTTCTGCTGATTCTACATAATTTAGAAGTGTAAGTAGTATGAGTATTGGAAGCCTAAGCGATAATTCTCGCAGAAGACTCGTAGCAGCATTACGTCATTCATACATTCAGTTCCTGCAACTTATCCAGTCATGATCTAGCATTTGCCATATAAGGTCCCACAGCTGTCTCTCTTTGCTCGTTCCGGTGTGTTTTCACCCAATACCACCAGTTTAGGCCCCATCCACCTATGAGAGGTAAGTTCCTCTCCTCTGCAGTCATTACCTTCTGGTATGATCTGGTTTTTCTAGCTAGAATCCTGACGCTGAACCGTAGGATTTGGCTTTATTCATCTAGGGAAACTAATCTATTACTAACGTCTCGGGTTATGACTATAACCCTTGTTCCCTGAGAAGGGAACGAGACACTGCGTCGTTGAAAACGACTCTTTGGGGAACGCTCCTTAGCGTGCGCCTCTGAATTATGAATGAAACTATTCCAATCTTGATTGGTGTTGCGTCATGACGTAACATGTGACGGCATAACCGGATGCATAAAAGTGACGCCGGTACACATACACATTAGCCTAGCGATGAAGCAAGCCGCTCTCAGGCCTTGAGGGGCGTGGCAGGACGATGCAGTGTCTCGTTCCCTTCTCAGGGAACAAGGGTTATAGTCATAACCCGAGACGTTCCCTTCCGAGGGAACTCGCACTGCGTCGTTGAAAACGACTCTTTGGGGAACGAATGCCCACTAGGCCACGCACCGAAAAAAAGGCCTGCCCTAGGGTGAAACTGAACTCAGGCACTCAGCTAGGACGAGAGCACATGTGCGCCAGGCGTACTAGGGAGGTGCAGACTGTAAAACCTGATGAAAGTGTGCGAGGTAGCCCAACCGGCTGCCTCACAGATTTCCTGGAGGGGTACTCCCGATAAGAGAGCCCTAGAGGACGCCATGCCTCTAGTTGAATGAGCCCTCACGGCCAAAGGTGAAGGCAAATTGCGCACCTTGTAGGCCGAGATAATAGCCTGAACAATCCAATTACTAATGGTTTGTTTCGAGGCAGGGAGCCCCTTCTTAGGTGACCCAAAACACACCAACAGTTGGTCCGACCTCCTCCAAGAAGAGGACCTCTCGAGGTAAACACTCAAAGCTCTGACAGGGCAGAGCAAATGGAGCCTCTCTTCTTCTGCCGACACATGAGGTGGAGGATAAAAAGCCTGCAGGACCGTAGACCGTGCCGTGTTAGACGGCACCTTAGGCACATAGCCAGGTCTCGGGTGTAAAATGGCTTTAACTCCGCCAGGGGCAAACTCCAAGCAAGCTGGCGTCACTGCCAGGGCTTGAAGATCACCCACCCTCTTTAGAGAGGTAATAGCTAAGAGAAAAGCCATCTTGAACGTCAGGTCCTTGGGCGAAGCCGACTGAAGGGGTTCGAAGGGGGCCAGGGATAACCCTTCGAGAACCACCGCCAGGTCCCAGGCAGGAACCCTGGACCTGGTTGTCAGTCTCATCTTCCATGTACCACGGAGAAAACGAATGACCAGCTGGTGCCTCCCCAGAGGCCCATCACTCAGTGGTGCATGGAACGCCGAAATGGCAGCCACGTACACCTTAAGTGTGGAAGGGAGAGACCCGCAGAGAAACGATCTTGAAGAAACTCCAGAACTGAAGCCACCGGGCAGTTAACTGGATCTAATTCATGTTCTCTACACCAAGTGGAGAACACATTCCACTTGAGGCCATATAATCTCCTAGTAGACGGAGCCCTAGAGCTAAGTATGGTTTCAACCACCCCCGCTGATAGACCAGCATTTAGGTACTGAACCCCTCAGGGGCCAGACCCACAGTTTCCACAGCTCTGGACGAGGGTGGAAGACTGTGCCCCCCGCCTGAGACAACAGATCCCTCCTCAGAGGAATCTGCCATGGCGGAGCTATCAGGAGTGAAATTATGTCTGAGAACCATACTCGGGCCGGCCACATGGGGGCAACCAGAAGTAGACTGATGCCCTCTTGGCGGACCCTTTCCAGGACTCCCGGGAGCAGAGCGATCGGGGAAATGCGTACAGGCGAAGCCTCGGCCAAGCCTGTACCATGGCGTCCAACCCCAGTGGGGCTGGATGTGAGAGGGAGAACCAAAGTGGACAGTGGGACGTCTCTCGAGACGCGAATAGATCCACTTCTGATGGTCCAAATTTGTCCCATATCAACTTCACCACCTCTGGATGAAGTCTCCATTCCCCGGGCCTCAGCCCCTGCCTCGACAGGATGTCTGCTCCCTGATTCTGAACCCCGGAATATACATGCTCTGATAGACAGTATTTTCCCTTGGGACCAAAGAATTATCTGATGCGCCAGTCTGCACAGAGGGCGCGATCTGAGTCCTCCTTGTCGGTTCAGATAAGCTACCACTGATGTATTGTCCGAACGTACTAGGACATGGTAACCTTTGATGTCTGGAAGGAAGCTCCTCAGAGCCCTGAACACAGCCAACATCTCTAGACAGTTTATGTGCCAAGAATGATGATGGTCCTGCCACAGACCCCTGGCAAAGCGGCCGTCCATGACCGCGCCCCAGCCAGTGAGGGAGGCGTCTGTCGAAACGGTTTTCCGGTGACATGACGCTCCCAACACTGGCCCTAGGGACAGGAACCAAGGTTTCTTCCATATTAGCAGAGAACGAAGGCATCTGCGCGTTACTCTGATTATACGAAATGGATTCCCCTTGGGGGAAAACACCTTGGCTTTCAGCCACCACTGGAGGGGCCTCGTGTGTAGAAGGCCCAAAGGTATCAAGTTGGATGCCGCTGCCATGAGGCCCAGCAGTCTTTGAAACTGCTTTACGGTGATGGCCTGGCCTAGTTTTAACCCGGACACCATCGCCAGAACGGACTCGATACGTGCAGGAGACATGCGTGCCTGCATCGTAACCGAGTCCCACACAACACCCAGAAACGTTGTGCACTGGGATGGTTGTAACACACTCTTTTGTGTTGAGTCTCAACCCCAAACTTCGAATATGGCCAAGGACGACATCTCGATGCCGAACCGCCATTTCTCGAGACTGGGCCAGAATGAGCCAGTCATCGATAAAATTCAGTATGCGGATGCCCTGAAGTCTCAGAGGAGCAGGAGCTGCATCCATACATTTGGTGAATGTGCGGGAGAGAGTGCTAGGCGGAACGGAAGAACCCGATATTGGTAAGCTTCGCCCCGAAGCGAACCTCAGGAACCTCCTGTGACATGGAAGGATGGGTACATGAAAATAGGTGTCTTTTAGATCTATCGTGACAAACCAGTCCTCGGATCTGATCTGACTCACGATGACAGGAATGGTAAGCATTTTGAACCTGAACCTCCTCAAAGGCCGGTTCAAAACTCTGAGATCTAAAATCGGCCTCAACCCCCATCCTTTTTTTTTTTTTTTGGAACTATAAAGTACCGGCTGTAAAGACCGGACTCCCTGTCTGAATGAGGAACACATTCTATGGCCTCCTTCAGCAGCAGAGATTGCACTTCTTGTTCCATCACCTGAGCCTGCTCCGGAACCACTGTAGTCTGCACCACCCCAGAGAATTTGGGGGCGGTGCCCGAACTGCAGTTTGTACCCTGATTTTATTATATGCAGGACCCATGCAGATATGTTGGGAAGATGATTCCATGCCTCTACAAAATCTACTACGGGAACCAGCCTCTCGAGGCTGGTCTCGGTGTTTTCGAGCACTGTTCTCGACTTCCTGAAGCGAGATACCGGCAGGATTTAGTCGATACAGTCCTTGTGACCACAATTGATGTGTGTTTTTTATTTTTTGACGCGAATGGCACGGTGTGCGTTCGCTGGAAATTGATGTGGCCCGAAGCGTCAGAGACGGCGGGAACCGACACCGATTTCCTGAGGACTCCGCTGCGAGAGCAACCTCGGTTGCTCTGCAGCGGAGGGGGACAGCCCTCCGAGGTTCTACCACCTCGGTAGGACCTCTTTCCCGAAGCTTCCACTAAGGGAACCAGCCTCTCGAGGCTGGTCTCGGGTGTTTTTCAAGCACTGTTCTCGACTTCCTGAAGCGAAAGACCGGCAGGATTTAGTCGATACGGTTTCTGTGACCACCACTGATGCTTGTTTTTTTATTTTTTGACATGAACGGCACGGTGTGTGTTCGCTGGAAATTGATGTGGCCCGAAGCGTCAGAGACGGCGGGAACCGACACCGATTTCCTGAGGACTCCGCTGCGAGAGCAACCTCGGTTGCTCTGCAGCGGGGGGGGGACAGCCCTCCGAGGTTCTACCACATCGGTAGGACCTCTTTCCTGAAGCTTCAACTAAGGGAACCAGCCTCTCGAGGCTGGTCTCGGGTGTTTTTCGAGCACTGTTCCCGACTTCCTGAAGCGGGAAACCGGCAGGATTTAGTCGATACGGTTCTTGTGACCACAATTGATGCTTGTTGTTTTTTATTTATTTATTTTTTATTTATTTATTTTATTTTATTTATTTTTTTTGACACGAACGTTCGCTGTGCGTTCGCTGGAAATTGATGTGGCCCGAAGCGTCAGAGACGGCGGGAAACCAACACCGATTGTGTGCGGCCATGTAAGCCCTACTTATTAAAGCAGATGTATCTCTGCAGGGCTTACTAGGCAGCGCCGGGGTTTTAGCCCATATACCGTGCCCCCAAAACATCATCTGTAATCAAACACTGGGGCTGGAGATACGGGACGAATGCGGTTTACCCCACGATCTCGTTTTAGATATCTTTGTGGAGATCGGGGAAAAACGGCAAACCCCGGTGCTGAGTTTGTGATCTGTGCCGCAGGAAACGCACGTCTAATTGCTTTCAACTTGCGTTCCCTGCTCATTTTGTGGCCAGCTGATATTCAGTCTGGCCACGGCACGCGTCACAACCTCAATCAGCTCCTCATAAGCTTGGCCAAAAACTGGCGTGCTTGGGTCACGGTCGTCCGCATCGATGCTGAGCATATCCACTTCCTCGGAAGCAGTGAGCTCAAGCAAGGGGACCTGATCATGGGCAGAAGAAGCCGCGACGCGGGCTTCTGCACCACTCACAGTAGGCTCGGGATCCTCAAACGAAGAATGAGAACGTGCCGCAGCAGTCTCATTCTCATCTGCAAAATCCCGCTGCGAACCCCGCGATTTCAATCGCCGCGCTGCCTCAACAGACGCGGGACCAAAACCGTGGGGAACGCGAGCCTGACCGTGCTCATCGAAGCACGCCAACCGGGAGCGCAGCACTCTCATGGGTAGTGCAGTTTCAACATAGAGCGCTTGCTGAAGAGCGAAAGCTAATGTGTATGTGTACCGGCGTCACTTTTATGCATCCGGTTATGCCGTCACATGTTACGTCATGACGCAACACCAATCAAGATTGGAATAGTTTCATTCATAATTCAGAGGCGCACGCTAAGGAGCGTTCCCCAAAGAGTCGTTTTCAACGACGCAGTGCGAGTTCCCTCGGAAGGGAACTCATGTATTTCCATACTGTCAAGTCCTCAGAGGACTTTTACACTGAAAGTTTACACTGAAACTGCAACAAAATGTGTACTACATGATGATGCACTTTTCCAGCAGCCAAAACAGAGTGTGGCTCTCTGTGTGGATTAATCTTCCTCTTTTCTTCTACAGTGATTATTTTCCGGTTGAGAAGCATCACTGTTGTCTTACTACCACCACTACTACACAGGAATTATTTTCCAAACTGAACATTACTAACCGAAACCAGGGCTGGACCGGGGAATAGGACTGCCATGCACGCACACGCCATCGGGCCAGAGTGAATCTAATGCAGGCGAGTGGCCTCTCTCTGGGCATCTCCTAGGTGACACACACACACACACACACACACACACACACACACACACACACACACACGCACACATACACCCTGGCTAGGCCTGACTTCCATGTTATTTTGCACCACATAAGGACAGATATAAATTGTGTACGGGCTGAAGCCCTAACTAGAATGTTCCCCTAGACAAATAAGGTTACTAATAGGGTCGTAGGACATAACACCCACTATATTTTGTTTTAAAACACAATGGCATTCTGCTTCTCATTTAATTATTAGATTTTTTCTTGTTTTAAAGAGGTTTAGACCTATCTAGCTGAAAATAAGGCAATAATACTAAGTAAGAAAGTTATTTTCTGCAGTGTAGGGATCTACTGGACTTACTATACTTTTGGCATTGGATCACACGTCTTAGTTCTGCAGTCTTTCTGCTTACCAGAGAATGCTGCGCCCACCTGTCATTGGAGACAGGAGAGCACTATTGCTCAATTTCATTGGTATGTTGCAAGCACTCTGTCTGCCTTTTAAAGTCCCCACTCTTTTCATCACCTGTGTCGACAGTTCCGAAAGCTCTCTAAAGCTCTATCAGCTACATCAACAAGTTTATTCACCCATTGGCTCAGGATATATTAGGCTGTGATGAACTCTGTTGCTCTTTTTTTTCCACTACTTGCTAAATAAAATTAATTCCATTTACCAATCAAACTCCAGATTTCTACCTGAAAACCTATCCATTCTATCTCTCACCTGCTTTACTCCCACTTGTCCATCTTTCATCATTGATTTATTTTTCCAATCTAACTCAACTTTCTTTCAGCTTGACCCTGGCCCAACTCTTAAACAATCTATCTGTCATCTCTTCCATCATTCCAGCTGATCTCAAAACTGCTGCATCACAACAATCCTTAAAGACCCCAACTTTGATCCATCTGCACTCCTCAACTATCATCCAATTACCAAACAGTCTTTTATATCTAACTCATGGAATAAGTTGTAGCTTCCCAGATACAGTCACATCAAATAGCCAATAATCTCTATGACCCTTTTAAATCTGTTTTTTCCTTTATATCACAGTACTGATACAGCTCTCCTTTGGGTTGTTAATGATCTCCCACTCTCTTCTGATTCTCCTTGATTTGAGCTCTGCTTTTGACACTATCTGCCACAACACACTCCTTTCTCAGCTCAGATATTGGTCTAACTGCCACTGCTCTGCCCTGGTTTTCCTCCTACCTCACTAACAGACAATATTTTATCTCATTTAAGACAAAATTCCTCTACGCCCTCTCACTCAGGGTGTCCCCCAGGGTTCTGTTCTAGGTCCTCTATTTTCATAATTGATATGCTCCCCCTCAGTCAAATCATCCATCATCATGGTCTCAGTTATCATCACTGCTATGCTGACGACACAAAGAGTAATACCTTTGCAAGTTTTGATGGAGTACTTTCAACCAGCTTGATAACAGTCTGTATCAAGGACTTAAAAATGTTGGAAACCTCACCAAGCCACCCAAAACCAATGAGAATCTACGCATCATATTTGTTCCATCTCTCACTTTTGACACCCATATTAGAAACACCACCAAAAACGGCATTCTTACATCTACTCCTCATTACACGACCAATCCATAGTCCAAAGGTAGCTGAATCACTAGTTAACACTTTCAAAACATCACATCTTAACTCCCTTTTCATCGACCTACCTGCTAAAACCATTGCTGGATTACAATGCATAAAATTTCTGCAATTAGGGTTCCTACAAACACTAATCGATCTATGCATATCACTCATATCTTGTTCAAACTTCACTGGTTGCCTGTATCATGTCATATTCAGATCAAAATACTTCTCTTAATCTTCAAAGCTCTTCATGATCTTGCACCTCTCTAACTGGGTGACCTGCTGCATCCAGACACCTCCATGCTCTCTTTGTTCTTCTGACTCCAGACTGCTCTCTATCCACAGATTCTGTCTCTACACTTTTGGTGTCAGATCATTCAGTGTAATTGCACCTAAACTATGGAGCTCACTCCCTCTCAGTCTCTGCAACATCTCCTCTATCTTCAAGTCTCAACTAAAAACTCACCTTTCCTCACAATACTATCTATGCTATTCTGGTTGCTAACACTTTTCTTTCTTTCTTTCTTTCTTTCTTTCTTTCTTTCTTTCTTTCTTTCTTTTTGGCATTGTAATTTCTTTGTTTGAAGGTATATTGATTATAAAGCGACCTTGGGTAGATAAATTATTATCATAATTCAAAATTTAAATGTTAAAATAATTACATGTAAAGTCGACATGAAACAGCAGAATGTGAAATGAGAAAAAAATCGTGCGAGCTGATTTTATATGTCATGAATAGACAGGATGGTGAAAAGTGCGTTTTGGTGATGCAGGCAATGGACCAAGAAGGATGTTTTTGTGGCAAATGTAAAATGTTGCGTTATGAGAGTGTGTAAGTAAAGTTCTCCCCTCTGAGCATTTCCACATATCCAAGTGGTAACGGATCTTTTTCAAATCTATTGTTATTTGCTTTTATTGCATTAACGTATTTATTTATTTATTTTAAGTATTGCATTCAACAGTAGACTAAAACACTGAATTATGTGCACAATAAGAGCAGGAACATGTATTAAGTATAAGGAGGTAAATACTGTACATTTTAATATTCAAAGATTTTAAAATGAATTGATAAACTGAATTGTAACAAATTCAGTTTGAATTGGACTGAACTGAATTTGAAATGATACAGCATTATAAGAGAAGGTATTTAAATCCCAGAGAACATGGCAATCACATATATTGTACCTTCATGTCATTTCAATTCTACATCATGATGTAATGCAGTGTTAGAAATCAGTTTCTCCATACACAAGCCCAGTTAACACAGCTGATCCATGGGAGAGTTTTGAGTTGAACGCAATGGACAGCTGTGGGGGAGCCCTGAGGTGCCAGTGTGACTCATTTGCTCATTTCTGAGATAGAGCTCTCTCCTTCCCAAAGATCAGCACCCACACAATGTCTGGAAGTGTGTAACAGCCCAGAGGCTAATCAAAATTGTATGCACACACACACATACACACATATGTGAAGTATCGCCACCCACTACAGCCCACGTAGTCAAGCTATGAGTCATGATGCCTGCCAATGACAGCGTGGGGAATCTGTGATGCAAGCAAGTGTGCTGACTCAGGCATGCATATGTGCTCTTTACTTAGAGGTGCTGCAATTATACAGCTGCGTTAATCAAGAGACACATGTACACACACAAACACACCGACTTTTGTAGATTATATTATTTATGACATCTAACAGACACATAGATAATGACCCCAGAATACCCAAAACATGAACTTAACCATCACACAATCCTACTGACGTGTTTAGATTTAAATGAATGAAATTATGAAAAACAATTTAATAATTTCTTCCCTGTCATCTGTTCCCAGACTACACTTCCCATAATTCCCTGCTCTTATCTCTGCCAGCTGTCCTTCATTGTGCTCACCTGTGTTTCATTTAGTCATTATCCTTTGTTTATTTAAGCCCTGTTGTTCTATCATTCGTTGCATGTTGTTTGTGTTTTGACCGTCTGTTCCCTATCCGTTCCTGTTCCTGTGTTTTTTCCCATCGTGGATGTTTCTTTTGTCCATTTTATTAAATACTTTAAGCTGCATTTAGATCCTGCTCCTGTGACCTTCTTCGATGTAACAGAAAACACAGGAACACCAAAAACAGGAACGGATAGGGAACAGGAGGTCAAAACACAAACAGGTACAACAGGGCTTAAATACACAAAGGATAATGACTAAATGAAACACAGGTGAGGACAATGAAAGACAGCTGGCAGAGATGAGAGCAGGGAATTATGGGACGTGTAGTCCAGGAACAGATAACAGGGGAGAAACATAGGCCAGACAACAGTGAATCGTGACAGGATCACTTCAAATGTCCTCGTAAGTTGATTTTGAGCATGTTCACTATATTTATATAGAGTAAAAAAAATTATATATATATATATATATATATATATATATATATATATATATATATATATATATATATATATATATATATATATATATATATATATACAGTATCTCACAAAAGTGAGTACACTCCTCACATTTTTGTAAATATTTGATTATATATTTTCCTGTGACAACACTGAAGAAATGACACTTTGCTACAATGTAAAGTAGTCAGTGTACAACTTGTATAACAGTGTAAATTTGCTGTCCCCTCAAAATAACTCAACACACAGCCATTAATGTCTAAACCGCTAGCAACAAAGGTGAGTACACCTATAAGTGAAAATGTCCAAATTGGGCCCAAAGAGACAATATTTTGTGTGGCCACCATTATTTCCAGCACTGCTTTAACCCTCTTGGCCATGGAGTTCACCAGAGCTTCACAGGTTGCCACGCGAGTCCTCTTCCACTCCTCCATGACGACATCACGGAGCTGGTGGATGTCAGAGACCTTGTGCTCCTCCACCTTCCATTTGAGGATGCCCCACAGATGCTCAATAGGGTTTAGGTCTGGAGACATGCTTGGCCAGTCCATCACCTTCACCCTCAGCTTCTTTAGCAAGGCAGTGGTAGTCTTGGAGGTGTGTTTAGGGTCGTTATCATGCCGGAATACTGCCCTGTGGCCCAGTCTCCGAAGGGAGGGGATCATGCTCTGCTTCAGTATGTCACAGTACATGTTGGCATTCATGGTTCCCTCAATGAACTGTAGCTCCCCAGTGCCAGCAGCACTCATGCAGCCCCAGACCATGACACTTCCATCACCATGCTTGACTGTAGGCAAGACACACTTGTCTTTGTACTCCTCACATGGTTTCCGCCACACACGCTTGACACCTTCTGAACCAATTAAGTTTATCCTGGTCAAATCAGACCACAGGACATGGTTCCAGTAATCCATGTCCTTAGTCTGCTTGTCTTCAGCAAACATGTTTGCGGGCTTTCTTTGCATCATCTTTAAAAGAGGCTTCCTTCTGTTAGGACAGCCATGCAGACCAATTTGATGCAGTGTGCGGCATATGGTCTGAGCACTAACAGGCTGACCCCCCACCCCTTCAACCTCTGCAGCAATGCTGGCAGCACTCATACGTCTATTTCCCAAAGACAACCTGTGGATATGACACTGAGCCCGTGCACTCAACTTCTTTGGTCGACCATGGTGAGGCCTGTTCTCCGTGGAACCTGTCCTGTTAAACTGCTGTATGGTCTTGGCCACCGTGCTGCAGCTCAGCGTCAGGGTCTTGGCAATCTTCTTATAGCCTAGGCCATTGCAGATCCTCAGAGAATTCTTTGCCACGAGGTGCCATGTTGAACTTCCAGTGACCAGTTTGAAGCAGTGTGAGAGTGATGACACCAAATTTAACACACCTGCTCCCCATTCACACCTGAGACATTGTAACACTAACGAGTCACATGACAACGGGGAGGGAAAATGGCTAATTGGGCCCAATTTGGACATTTTCACTTAGGGGTGTACTCCCTTTTGTTGCCAGCGGTTTAGACATTAATGGCTGTGTGTTGAGTTATTTTGAGGGGATAGCAAATGTACACTGTTATACAAGCTGTACACTCACTACATTACATTGTAGCAACGTGTCATTTCTTCAGTGTTGTCACATGAAAAGATACAATCAAATATTTACAAAAATGTGAGGGGTGTACTTTTGTGAGATAATGTGTGTGTATACGTGTATATATATATATATATATATACACTCACCTAAAGGATTATTAGGAACACCATACTAATACTGTGTTTGACCCCCTTTCGCCTTCAGAACTGCCTTAATTCTACGTGGCATTGATTCAACAAGGTGCTGAAAGCATTCTTTAGAAATGTTGGCCCATATTGATAGGATAGCATCTTGCAGTTGATGGAGATTTGTGGGATGCACATCCAGGGCACGAAGCTCCCGTTCCACCACATCCCAAAGATGCTCTATTGGGTTGAGATCTGGTGACTATGGGGGCCATTTTAGTACAGTGAACTAACTCATTGTCATGTTCAAGAAACCAATTTGAAATGATTCGAGCTTTGTGACATGGTGCATTATCCTGCTGGAAGTAGCCATCAGAGGATGGGAACATGGTGGCCATAAAGGGATGGACATGGTCAGAAACAATGCTCAGGTAGGTCGTGGCATTTAAACGATGCCCAATTGGCACTAAGGGGCCTAAAGTGTGCCAAGAAAACATCCCCCACACAATTACACCACCACCACCAGCCTGTACAGTGGTAACAAGGCATGATGGATCCATGTTCTCATTCTGTTTATGCCAAATTCTGACTCTACCATCTGAATGTCTCAACAGAAATCGAGACTCATCAGACCAGGCAACATTTTTCCAGTCTTCAACTGTCCAATTTTGGTGAGCTCTTGCAAATTGTAGCCTCTTTTTCCTATTTGTAGTGGAGATGAGTGGTACCCGGTGGGGTTTTCTGCTGTTGTAGCCCATCCGCCTCAAGGTTGTGCGTGTTGTGGCTTCACAAATGCTTTGCTGCATACCTCGGTTGTAACGAGTGGTTATTTCAGGCAAAGTTGCTCTTCTATCAGCTTGAATCAGTCGGCCCATTCTCCTCTGACCTCTAGCATCAACAAGGCATTTTCGCCCACAGGACTGCCGCGATACTGGATGTTTTTCCCTTTTCACACCATTCTTTGTAAACCCTAGAAATGGTTGTGCGTGAAAATCCCAGTAACTGAGCAGATTGTGAAATACTCAGACCGGCCTGTCTGCCACCAACAACCATGCCACGCTCAAAATTGCTTAAATCACCTTTCTTTCCCATTCTGACATTCAGTTTGGAGTTCAGGAGATTGTCTTGACCAGGACCACACCCCTAAATGCATTGAAGCAACTGCCATGTGATTGGTTGATTAGATAATTGCATTAATGAGAAATTGAACAGGTGTTCCTAATAATCCTTTAGGTGAGTGTGTGTATATATATATATATATATATATATATATATATATATATATATATATATATATATATATATATATATATATATATATATATATATATATATATATATATATATATTATTATATATTATTATTATATATTATTATTATTATTATTATTATTATTATTATTATTATAAAATTTTATTTTTTTATTTTTTATTTGACGCTCCAAGTAGCCAAACCTGTTGACTCACAAACACACACAACAATTCTGAGAAAAGTCAGCCCTGTAACCTAACTTCCTGTGTTTGTAATTTATCAGTGAAGAATAACAGCAAACTGTGGTAAGCAGAGTTTGTGTGTATACACATGAAAAGATGTTAACAATTCCCCAAACCTAATACAAAAAAGCACTGTGGTGGAAGGGTGGAACAGTGGTTCCTATAGCTCAGCTGTAGAGCATTGCGCTAGCAACGCCAAGATCATTTGTTTGATTCCCAAGGAACTGATAGAATGTATACCTTGAACACACTTTGGATAAAAGCATCTGTCAAATGCATAAATGTAAATGTAAACAATGCAAGCAGATGGTACTTGGGATGCACCGATACCACTTTTTCTCTTCTGATCTGCAATCTCAGTATCGGCTGATACCCAGTTTTATAGTTTTTTTGCATAATCAGTTTAGAATATCTTTACCTCATTGTATGGAACTAATTGGGGGCACCCTTTTATATGTAAAGAAACACAAACCTACAGTTTATTTCAATATAAATGTTTTTATTTTATTTTTTCAATATAAGGGCTTTTATTTTACATTTACATTTATGCATTTGGCAGACGCTTTTATCCAAAGCAACTTACAGTGCATTTATTACAGGGACAATCCCCCCGGAGCAACCTGGAGTTATGTGCCTTGCTCAAGGACACAATGGTGGTGGCTGTGGGGATCAAACCAGCGACCTTCTGATTAACAGTTATGTGATTTAGCCCACTACACCACCACCACTCCATTTTGATGAGCAGAACACTCCAGGAAGTCCAGCAAATTTTGGTAAAATGCTACTTCAGTGCCTGTTACGTCCAGTGATGTATTGTTGTTTATATTGTACATGTTGCAGTGTTGTCCTTTTTGTTTCTCTCCCTGTTTTGTTATCTTTCTCCTGCCTCCACTTTCTTCAGGATTGGACCAGCCTGGATTGATCTCCACCTGTGATTGGTGTTGCCCAAAAGACAGGAGTATATAAGAGACCACCACACCTACAGGGGAAGTGCTCTTGAATTTGTGTTTTTCTTTTGATACTATTGCTGTTGAAAACCCATTGTGCTATGAGTGTTTGTAGTGTGCTGTTGTTTGCTTGCCTGTTGGTGTGACTGTAAATAGTAACACTGTGATTTTTGCGTTGATAGCTGATCAACCTCATTTCTTTTTGTACATATTTGTGTAGCTAATGTAAATGGCTAATTCACCAGTTTGAAGCTGTAGGGGGTGGGTGCCATTTTCTTTTGTGTATATCCTTTTTCTCTTGTTTAGTGTTAGTCAGTGAGTAAGGATGTTCCTATCTGTCACTCACTCAAAGTTGTGTCAATGTAGTGACACTAGGGTTCACTCTTGGGAGCCTGAGACACCTCTGATCTTTGATAAAAGGTCAATGGGGATTAGCGAGCGGTATTTACATGCCCCTCGCCTGGACATACAGGTATAAAGGGGGGGGTGTGTGCATACCACTAATTCAGATTTTCACTTGGAGCCGAGCGAGCTGTGTGATGGCAAGCTGAATTCCCACGGATTCCATTCACCTCTGCTGGATACTTACGCCGCATTACAGCGGCTTTCTCCCTTCTCTGCATGGGTGCATTGCAGAGATCGCCCCTGGGCGCTTCAGCAGAACACTTTGAGTATATTCTAAAAGAGCGGCACACATCGGAATGTTATCTTAAAGACGCGTCTTTTTAAAGATGCCCTTCTGGTTGTGTGTTATTCCTGGATGTGGTTGATATCTCTCGCCTTCAGACGGCCACGATCGCTGTCTTTCATGCCTGGGTGCTGCCCATGGCGAGATATCTTTCGTGGATGTGTCATGTCCTCATTGCGAGGACATGACAATGGTAACGTTGCGGTCACGGCTCGTCTTTGTAAGAAAGCAAGCCACCCAGCGGCTCCCTGCCTCGGCCCTTCTATCCATGGGTATGAGGACAGCACAGCGAGGACCATAATGGGACCACCTCTGCCGGTTAAATCCCCGCAGACCTCCCATTCCCTGGCACGCTCGTTTGCTCTGGTTAGGCTTCCGGATGAGTGCGCTGACTCGTCTCAGGGCGAGTTCGACCTCTTGTTCGATACCCGCGAAGGTGATGCGGGCTCGTCCAGTTGGATGCGGCTTTCCCCTTCAGGTGAGGTCGCCCAGTCACACACTGACGCGGAAATGACGGACATGCTTTCCCGGGCAGCAGCAAGCATCGGGCTAGAGTGTAACTCTCTGCTCTCCCCTGAACCCTCGCGGCTCGACGATTAGTATCTGAGCTCATGGCGGCGCTCACAGCCACGCCCTGCCCCCCTTCCCAGAAGTGCATGAGGAGCTGATAAGTTTGTGAGAGGCGCCTTTCACTGCCCGGTCCCGTTCCCTCGGCTCCCCCGCTCTCACTACCCTCTCTCGGGTGGGCGATGTCCACCTTGTGGTCCAGGAGCACCAACTTTGAGTGGAATTAGTGAGATGGTGAGGCGGCCAAGGGCTACTTGGCGATGCCCCATGTGGATAAGGCGCCCGAAGCTACCGTCTAGCACCTGTAGGATTACGTCGTCCCTGGTGGACAAAGCCTATGGTGCCGCTGGACAAGCCACCTCCACCCTGCACGCCATGGCTCTCCTGCAAGTCCACCAAGCCAAGGCGCTGAAAGAGCAGCATGAGGGTAGTCCCGCCCCGGGATTGATGCAGGGACTTTTGAACAAACAAACAAAACCAGCCAGATCTAATGATAATAATGTAATTATCGCAAAAATTACATTACATGGTTCATCACACATACTGTATATCGGTGGTTCTGAGGTAAACAGATGAAGTTTTTAAAGTTAATGCTCTATTGAGTTTTAAATCAACAAAACCAACCTTCCTAAGCCCAAACCTAACTGATAGTGTCATTTAAGTAATTGTGAGATGAAAAACACAATTGATGAAGCAAGTATGTCATTTTGCAATGTTTCTATGACACTTTGGGCTCACGTGTTAACTTGCGTGCTGTTCAGAACTAGTGGTCCTTTGCATCGCAAGTGCAACACACCATCGGTTGAGCAACCACGCAATTTGGCCACATTTGAACAAGCTTGCAATTTGTCATTCAAAAATGTCAACTTATAAGTTACATTTAGATGTCATAAGATTGCATTGTGTGAGGAATAGGGTGAAAAGTAAGTGTTAATGAACTGATTATCTGCCAATTTACTTGCAATTTGTAAATTCATAAAGTAATAAAAGTAATTGTTGTTGCTGTGCAACTAGTGTTCATTTCAACAGTCGCGATATGTATGAATATACCACTTAAAAAATTTTTTTGCACAAATGTTCTGATGAGACCAGGTTGAACAAAGCAATCTAAGGTTATCAATAAAAGAGACAGTTCAGTTGAGCACTTAAGGGGCAGCAGAGTCAGTATCAGGCTCTTGGCAGTGTGTAAGGACACCTGGGGGTGATGTATACCGCACCCATACCCACACACAGTATATTAGTGAGGACATCTCATAGACTTCCATTGATTTCATAGCAGGCTAAAGATATATTCTATCCCCCACCCCTAAACCAAACCCTCACAGAAACCAGAAAACTATGCATATATGTAGATTTAAAAGCTAAACATGATTTGGCTGATTTGTCTTTTTTACTTGTGAAAGTAAATATACTCATGAAAAATATCCTCACAAGTGGGGTTTCAAAATGTTTCTCTATATTAGTGAGGACATTTTTAAAAATGTGGCACTCGCAATTATAGTGAAACCTACACACACACACACACATGTTGTGTTTCCATGTTTTATGGGGACTTTCCATAGACATAATGGTTTTTATACTGTACAAACTTTATATTCTATCCCCTAAACCTAACCCTACCCCTAAACCTAACCCTCACAGAAAACTTTCTGCATTTTTACCTTTTCAAAAAACATAATTTAGTATGATTTATAAGCTGTTTTCCTCATGGGGACCGACAAAATGTCCCCACAAGGTCAAAAAATTCTGGTTTTACTATCCTTATGGGGACATTTGGTCCCCACAAAGTGATAAATACACGCTCACACACACACACACACACACACACACACACACACACACACCTCCATTCTAGTGATTCATTGGCCTGCTGTTAATGATGTTTTCTCCTCATCCACCTACAGACTTCCACACTTGCACAGGATTTCTGGGAATTGGAGCTTGGCTGCCCCCTGGTGGTGTGAGTGACAGAGCTGAAAGTGTCTGTAAATAGGCCCCTGTTATTCATATTCAATAAAAGGGGGTACATAAAAAAATTCTTAAAAAATGCTGGCCAAGCCAGAATATGTTTTCAACGAAAAGGAACTATATACATTTTATACAGCACCTATAAATAAAACATCTGTTCTTTCCTTTTTTGGTCACGTTAAATATTTCCATCTAGCAAGAAATTCTGAAAACATAGTTCATTTGAGGCATTCAAAATCAACTGAAAAGTTATATCAAAATTGGTCTGTACTAGAGAGAGAGAGTGAGAGAGAAAGCAAACGAGCTTGTGTGATTAACTGCGTCTGTCGTGACTCCCAAACAGTAGTGTAGTCTTAGTCAGCATGCTGAAGATAATTGGAGAGAGTAAATCAGACTGATGACATCTGATATCTCTTCACATATGTTTTCTCTATAGTGTTGGACCTCATGTATTCAGATATAAGACAGATATCTGTTTGCCTGCAGAAGTGAAGAAGATTTCTCTTCCCTATTCAACCATGTTGACATGGCTGATTTCTCCACCAGCCCGCTGAGAATCAGCAACCATACCGCCCGCCGTCATCACCCGAGCCTCGAGAAACCAAGTCAGATTCAAACGACGAATTAACTCACATTCTATATGCATTCTTACGCGATCCAATGAAGAGGTTTACGTCTGGGCAGAGATAGAATATTATAGTATATTCTTGTGTATCAGGGTTATTGCTTGTTAAGTTTATGGAGTCCGCTCATTGATGCTAATAATACTCAAGGTATTAATGTAACGAACTGTTACCATGAATGAGATTTTGCTGTGTTGTAATCCAACCACATTGGACTGTTGTGTATTTTTGCCATCGTGGATGAGACTGGTACACTGAGTTTATCCATTAAAGAACCAAAGACCACTGGACGGTTTATAAAAAGGGAGTGATAAACTTACAGCTCCTTTCTCTCCCACGATCACGAAACCGGCTTCGGTGCTGCCACTCTATTCTCATTCTCGCTCTCGTACTAACCGCACGCACGCACGCACGCACGCACGCACGCGAGCGACCCCTAACAAACATTTATTTATTTCAAGATTTATTCTTGGTACAACAGGTAACAGGCAAGCTAACGAACAATTCTCTCTCAAAATATTTCATGCACTTCTCTCTCACAGACACCCGTGCACCATGCGGCCTTGTCGTTGCTGTGTCCAGTAAGCACTTTGTGTGTATACTTGGACCGCATGGAGAGCTTTAGACACTCTGAGCAGCTCTTTGTCTGTTTTGGGGGACAGCAGAAGGGGAAGGCTGTCTCCAAACAGAGGATTGCCCACTGGATCGTGGATACCATTGCTTTGGCATACCAGTCCCAGGGCATGCCGTCCTCCCTGGGAGTACGAGAACACTCCACTAGGAGGGTACATCCTCCTGGGCCTTGGTGCCTCTCTAACAGACATCTGTGGAGCAGCGGGCTGGGCGACACCCAATACCTTTGCAAGATTTTGCAATCTCTGGGTTGAGCCAGTTTCATCCCGTGTGTTAGCAGGTATGAACAGGTAAGTATGCAGGCAGCTGGCCGGGTGTAACACTTGCACACAGCGCCTTTCCCCTCCCCTGCCATAACACTGAACTACCTGCTGAAGTGGCCGGGGCTCTGTCTCGGCTCCTCAGCACAAACCTGAATGAGTGGTTTCAATCCAGCTCCTTGTATACCCGTATGTCTTGGTTAGTGGCATGCAAATTCCACTTGCCAATTCTCATTGGCCTTTTCCCAAATATCAGAGGTGTTTGGGGTTCCCAAGTACGACTCCTAGTGTCACTCCATCGACACAACTTCAAGTGAGTGACAGATAGGTAACTTAAGGTGTTTTATGCAACTGTGCTCCCATCTATTTGAATGAGAAAGACCGAAATCGTGATCGGTATATTCATGATCAAGATTACGATCAAAGAACATATTTATATTTAAAAATAGTATCATTAATTGTGCTTCTTTACCTCAAATTATGCTAAAAATGCTATTTGTGAGGCTGGTCCGGTCAATGCTCATTCACGTTCTCAAGTTGATTGACAGACGATGTCTGTATCTACATTGCATCCGGAAAGTATTCACAGCGCTTCACTTTTTCCACATTTTGTTATGTTAAAGCCCAAATTGTTATATTTATTCCAAAATGGATTAAATTCATTATTTTCCTCAAAAAAACAATACTCCATAATGACAATGTGAAAGAAGTTTGTTTGAAATCTTTGCAAATTTATTAAAAATAAAAATGAAAAAATAAGGTCCCACAGTTAACAGTGCATGTCAGAGCACAAACCAAAACATGAAGTCCATGGAATTGTATGTAGACCTCCGAGACAGGATTGTATCGAGGCACAGGTCTGGGAAAGGGTACAGAAAGATTTCTGCAGCATTGAAGGTCCCAATGAGCACAGTTGCCTCAATCATCCATAAATGGAAGAAGTTTGGAACCACCAGGACTCCTCCTAGAGCTGGCCGCCCGGCCAAACTGAGCGATCGGGGGAGAAGGGCCTTAGTCTGGGAGGTGACCAAGAACCCGATGGTCACTCTGACAGAGCTTCAGCGTTTCTCTGTGGAGAGAGGAGAACCTTTCAGGAGAACAACCATCTCTGCAGCACTCCACCAATCAGGCCTGTATGGTAGAGCGGACAGAAGGAAGACACTCCTCAGTAAAAGGCACATGACAGCCTGCCTGGAGTTTGCCAAAAGGCACCTAAAGGACTCTCAGTCCATGAGAAACAAAAGATTGTACTCTTTGGCCTGAATGGCAAGCGTCATGTCTGGAGGAAACCAGGCACCGCTCATCCCCTGGTTAATTCCATGGGATGTTTTTCAGCGGCAGGAATTGGGAGACTATTCAGGATCGAGGGAAAGATGAATGCCGCAATGTACAGAGACATCCTTGATGAAATCCTGCTTCATAGCGCTCTGGACCTCAGACTGGGGCGAACAGGACAACGACCCCAAGCACACAGCCAAGATAACAAAGAAGTGGCTACGGGACAACTCTGTGAATGTCCTTGAGTGGCCCAGCCAGAGCCCAGACTTGAACCCGATTGAACATCTTTGGAGAGATATGAAAATGGCTGTGCACGGACGCTCCCCATCCAATCTGATGGAGCTTGAGAGGTCCTGCAAAAAGAATGGGAGAAACTACCCAAAAATAGGTGTGCCAAGCTTGTAGCATCATACTCAAAAAGACTTGAAGCTGTAATTGGTGCCAAATGTGCTTCAACAAAGTATTGGGCAAAGGTTGTGAATACATATGTACATGTAATTGTTTTTATTTTTAATAAATTTGCTAATATTTCAAACAAACTTCTTTCACGTTGTCATTATGGGGTATTGTTTGTAGAATTTTGAGGAAAATAATAAATTTTATTCATTTTGGAATAAGGCTGTAACTTAACAAAATGTGGAAAAAGTGAAGCGCTGTGAATACTTTCCGGATGCATTGTAAAAAGGTGATTTTTACCTGTAAGGTGGGACTTCCTTTTCTACATCAGCAATACGTTTACATTTAGAGCTTTATTAATCCCCATGGGGCAATTCATTCAGACGGTCATGGTGCTTCACATATACAGACAACACTGAATACACGTACATACAAAAAATCTAAATACATAAAATATATAGAAAAACTATTATATTAATAATAAATAAATAATAAAATAGTCAATTATGATTGTTACATAAACTAATTGCTTCAGGCACAAAAGTACATTTGTAACAGTTTGTGAAATGTCTTGGGTTACATATGTAACCCTTGTTCCCTTAAAAAAGCAGAACGAGATGCTGCGCTGAGCAAAGCGCTATGGGAACAATCCTGCATTGTGACCTAGCTGTGAATATGTGTGTGTAACACGTCAATGAACATTGACCGAAATTTATAGCCTCGGCTGATGTAATCATTAGACGCACCTGTGGCCAGGCTATAAATGGATGTGTCACCAGAGTGTCGTCAGATACTTCTTTTTGAAGAGCAGTCCTGGGGCATCCCAGTGTGGCAAAGAAGCGCAGCATCTCGTTCCGCTTTTTTCAGGGAACAAGGGTTACATACGTAGCCCGAGACGTTCCCTTTACAAAAAGCTTCACTAGGATGCTGCGCTAAGCAAAGCGCTATGGGAACGAGAATACCCACGCTGCCGCACTGTGGCTGTCCGGATCCCTTACCGTTGTGTAGTGTGTTCACAAGAGCGTAAGAGTCCTCAGACAAGAGCTTGAGATGTCAACTCAAGGACATAAGAGCCCGGAGTGGCGAAGACATCCAAACTATAAAAATCTAATGAATGTGTGCGGAGGGGATAACCTGCCGCATCACACACTTGCTGCAGAGGGAGACCTCTAGCCAAGGCTTTAGAGGAGGTGAGCCCTCTGGAAGAGTGAGCCCTAATACCTACTGGCGAAGCTTGACCGCGCACCTCGTAGGCCAGGGCAGTAGCATCCCTCACCCAAAGTGACATAGTCTGCCAGGAGGTGACCGCCACCCGGCTATGGCTCCCAAGGGAAGAATTGCTGCCCTGACTTTACGCCACTGGCAAATGCGGTGGACATAAGTCTGAGGCACCTTAGGCAGGTAGTCAGAGTGTGGGTGCAAAAATGCTTTGGTCATTCCTGGGGCAAACTCTAAACAGGCTGGTAAAAGAGACAGAGCCTGTAGGTACCCAATTCTCCTTAGAGACGTAATTGTCATAAGCGAAACCAGCTTGAGAGTCAGAAGTCTGCCAAACGCTGACTCTAGAGGTTCAAAAGGGGTCTTAACCAGACCCTCAAGGACTACTTGCTAAGTCCTATAAAGAGGTCCTAGTCTTAGCAGGATGCCGCAGTCGCATGGCTCACAAATGACGTACGCGAGTAGAAGATGCCTCAAAAAGGGCACCCTGTCCATCAAGGCATGGCAAACCAAAGTGGAGGTCACATAGAACCTGGCAGTGGCGGGGCATGTGCCTGCTGACAGGTCTTCCTACAGAAAATCTAGAACTGAAGCCAACTGGCAGTTAGCTAGTTCTGTGATATGAACTTTAGTAGAGGGAAACGCATACAGGTGTATTCTGTGCCATGTATGCGCCACCAAGTTTAGGGGGGCTGGGTGACTCGGGGAGAAGTAGAGGAGACATTGCGCTGTTCATAGAGGCGAAGAGGTCCTCTTCTTCCCTGTAAAATCTACCCAGATCAGTTCCAAGTGGAGGGAGCCCTAGCACTTAAACTGTCCTTGATAACCTCAGGAGAAAGCCCTGTGTACCTCAGTTGGTACCCAACAGGGGCCAAGCATGAAAAAGGTTCCACAATTCGGGCGGGGGATGAAATAGAGTCCCCTGTGCCTGAGAAAGAAGGTCCTTCCTGTTCGGAATCGCCAGAGGCGAGCCTTTGAGGGGAGAATTTAGATCCGAGAACCATACCCACTTGGCGAAGCTCAGAAAAAGCTTGCTCGTCGAGCACAGCAGCCACACTCCGGTCGTCCAGCAGGTCAGCCTGGTACGCCTGTAATACAGCCATAGTGTGCAGAGCAGCACCAGCCTGACCTGCTGCTTGATAAGCCATCCCCACTAAAGTGGAGGTTGTTCTACAAGGCTTTGAGGGGAGAGAGGGCTTTTTAAGTGACGATGCCGAGCCCGGAGAGATAGCCCGCAAGCATCTCTTCGACCAGCGGCATCACTAAATATCCCCGTGCCTCAGCACCCACGATAGTCGAATATATTGACATCGAGGGTACGTGAACACGGGAAGAATAGGGGTTCCTCCATGAGCGAGAAAGCTCTTCATGGAGGTTATCAAAGAAGGGAAGGGACTGATGAGGCGTTCCCTTCCCCCCGGCCACTAGATACAAATCTATCCCCCAACTTGGTCTCTTTTTGGCGTGGCCAGTCCAACTGGAGTCTGGCCACCGCACGAGTAACCACATTGAGCAATTCCTCCGCTGATTTTTATATCGCGGACGGAAAGCTCGGAGATTCTCCTCATGAACCGAAGAGGTGCCGGAACGTGCTTCAAGATCATGGGAAGGACCAGCTGGGTCTGGGGAGAGAGCGAGAGAAAGGACGAACCCGTCTCTTGCTCCTCAGACAAATCCATGCGAGAGCCCCACGAACGAAGCGTGCGAGGGAGCAAGCGAGGTGAGTGTGAAGCACTTTGCCCGAAAGCAGATCGCAGTGCTTGCACCCGCCCCGCTCCAACTCAAGAGCAGCGTGCTCCTCCCCCAAACAAAGAGCAAAACTGATGCTCGTCCCCTTCGCCTATAGAGCGTAAACAAGGGAACACGCATCATTTGCCCTGGCTTTCAGTCATTCTCTCTCTTTTTTTTTTTTTTTATATATATGTATATATTTTCTAGAAAGAAGAAGAGAAAGGAGAAAAGGTTCACTGCGCACTGCCTAACCAAGTTCTAACTCCTAGCAGAGGAAATACATTTTTGACAGGCTTGCGATACACACACTTACACAGAATAGCTCTGAAAAAAGAGGATCTGACGACACTCTGGTGACGCATCCATTTATAGCCTGGCCACAGGTGCGTCTAATGATTACATCAGCCGAGGCTATAAATTCTAGTCAATGTTCATTGACGTGTTACACACATATTCACAGCTAGGTCACAATGCAGGATTGTTCCCATAGCGCTTTGCTCAGCGCAGCATCCTAGTGAAGCTTTTTGTAAAGGGAACATCTGATTGATGTTAAACGCCGCCCAAGAGTCAACCACTCGAAATAAAGGTTCAAAGATTGTGTGCTATCTCCCATTATTTTATGTGCCATCCTCAACACTTGCTGTTCATAATACAATGTTAAACTACGTAAAGAAATCACCAGTAATATTTGAGCACATGTTTACAATACCTTGCAGACGATTTTTATTCTTCATAGACAATGAAGAAAACCGACATATGAAAGAAAAAGAAAGAATACTTTCAACATATGAATTATAAAAAGACCTTAGAATGGGTCTCTGTACATTAACACCAGTTTCCTTCACTTTTCCATTTGAAAAAAAGCTTGTGCTACGTTTCGAGATAAAATAGTTTCTGACAGTGCTTGGAACGACCTCTTGACACAGAAGTTCATGCAAAATATGTCACATTAAACATACCAAGCAGAAGAAGTTGAACTTCTGCCTTTTCCCTGTTGAAAAGTCACAGAGCCAGCCAAAAATTTGCTTGTGAATTATGAGTGAATTTCTTCTTCTTTGTTTGTTTTTTTGTTATCAGACATAGGAGAGAAAGACAAATTTCAATTGGAGAGTGGTGTAGTAAGATGGTCTTTCCGTCTTTCTCAGAGGATGTTAACTCATACAGGGCGTATTTAAATACATGCATAGGAAAAACAACAAAACTACCTCTCCATTGTTTAAACAGGAATCAAATCACATCTCTGGATGCAGGTTAGGTCTAAGTAATACAGCTGTGCATATAACTTATAGTATATAAGCTTATAGCAAACATATAAAGGTAAATGTGACAATACAAAAACAACATAATATAAAAGTATAAAGATTAAGATTTAGTACAAATGATTAATAGTGCTACAAAATGATTAAGAATACTAATAATGATTAATAATATTGATCAGCATTGTTTTTGTTAACATTAGTTAATATGAACTGAAAGTTAACAATACTTTTCAGCACACATGAATCTCGGTTAATGTAAATTTCAAGCAATTGTTACCAATTTTTTTTACTGAACACTGACAATTAAGTTGGTTATAGATACATTGTTTTACTGTAACCATTTGACTTTTCAAATCAATTGTTTTTGTGATTAATATATAGAACTTATCTGTGTGTTTATTTCTTATCTGTTTCCGAAATGCTTATTTTAAGTTCTTTAAAACTTCTCTGATTACAAATCTACAAAGCATTTAGTTAAAATGACAGATAATGATTATAGTCCATAAAGGAAAGCAGTCTGAAAGAAATATTTGATAACCTCACGAAAATTTCAAATGGACTGGATTGGCATCTACTGTGGTCCAATTAATGCAGCTTTCTGGGGCTTCAGGGTAAGTTGTGGATCAGTTCTGGAGTGGGTGTGGCATGGCATTATTTGTGAATTACAGAATCACATTATCACTTAGGCCTACTGTACATTAAATGTGAAAGACAAAATTCTATTTACTATATTGCAGGATAACTATCTCTACATAGGACTAATATGGCAGTAAAGGGCAGATAAAAAACTCTGCTGGTTTGAGCCTGAGGCAGATATTAGGTGGAACTAAAAATGAGCTGAACATAAATTAATATTACTCATATGACTGAGGGCATTTGCTTCTAATTAGACACAACAAATTTAGACTGTATCTACATTTATTCTTGCATGTAACTTTCTATATACATTTTTTTGGTTAAATTAAATTTGTCTTTTAAAACAAGAAAAGCTTTTCTTTTCTTTCTTTCTTTCTTTCTTTCTTTCTTTCTTTCTTTCTTTCTTATGTGATGGCTAGGATCCAAAAGTGTGTTCATATTCCTCAAAATGTCTCAAATCATTCTTGTGTGAAATATCAGATGTACAACGAAAAATGCTAATATAATCATGCAGGCCTTTCAGATTGTGTTAGACTGGCAATAAAACAATTCTACACGCTACAAACCCAGTGTGATGTCAAACAGCACCACCAGGGGTCAATGTTGCCTTTTTAGGAGAGCTGTTCTTATTCTGTGATCTTGTCAATGGCCGGTTACCTCATGTGACCAGTGGCAATATAAAGGCTCAATGAACTGATACCCTGATAGATTATCATTGATTGCAAGAGGGAAAAACAAGAGTGAGATAAAGATACTAAAGGCTGAAAGACACCCAACCAGTTTAATGAGCTGGGGGCGCAGCTGGACTAAATCTGGGGGCTGATGTAGAACAGACATAGTTTCAGACTGCATTTTTGATAGTTGCACAGCTCTATAAAAATCTCCTTTTCATTCTTTTCATTTTGCTGTCAAACAGTGATGTTGGAGATGTGCCAGTCAAAGTAAAGCGCAGCAATTGTTTCTCCCAGCATGTGTGTGTGTGTGTCTTTGTGCAAGTGTGTGAATGCACTCATAGTTATCACAGTGGTGTTGAAAGACTCTACGCAGGTTGATGATATTTTCATTGCCATTGAATCCAGCTGATTTTGTTCTTCAAAGGTGACAACAGAAAATACTGTGTGCATGGGTGGGTGGGTGTGGGTGTGTGTGTGTGTGTGTGTGTGTGTGTGTGTGTGTGTGTGTGTGTGTGTGTGTGTGTGTGTGTGTGTGTGTGTGTGTGTGTTGGCATGCAAGTGTTGTCTTACATGAAACAACACTCCACGCAGAAAAGAGGATTTTTTTCTCAACCAATTTATTTATCCTTTTAGGCAATGTTCTCTGTTCAGAAATGCAAATTGAATCAATCTGAGTCTGACTTTTAAGACTTTCAAGTGGGATTTAATTAGAAGCCAAGGCGCAGACTTTTAATGAGAGAGGGGGAGGGAAGAGGGAGGGGAAGAGGGAGAGAGAGAGCGAGAGAGAGAGAAGGAGAAATTATGATGTTCTGATAGGGTTCCTTTGGGAGAGGTGAAGGACACACTGACACTTGTATTCACTCCTTTGTTTGTCTCTCTGCACGGTCTTCATCTGTGACCTCACTGGCCGTGAGAGGTGTGACAGCATCAAATACACAATCACAGTTAATGAACAAACTAGACAGACAGACAGAGAGACCGATCGATCGATAGATAGATAGATAGACAGGCAGACAGACAGACTCACCCTCATGCCATCCCAGATGTGTATGGCTTTATTTCATCTGCTAAAAAAAAAACATAGATTTTTAGAAGAAAATGTCAGCTCTGTAGGTCCATACAATGCAAGTGCCAAAATGTTTAAGCACCAAAAATCCACATAAGGGCAACATAAAAGTACTCCAGATGACCCTGGTGGTTAAATCCATTTCTTCTTCTAAAGCGACATGATATGTGGTTCTCCTCCCTGTTCAGTCAATCTCCACTTTCACTTTCATATTCTCCTTCTTCTGTTTTTGGCGATTCACATTGTTCATACATATCGCCCCTTGCTGGGCAGGGAGAAGAATTTATAGCTAAAAAATTACTTAAATATTTATCTGTTTTTCACCCCCACCATACCACTTCAGAAGATTTAACCACTGGAGTATTATAGATTACTTTTATGCTGCCTTTATGTGGATTTTGGAGCTTCAACATTTTGGTCACCATTCACTTGCATTGTATGGATCTACAGAGCTGAAAATATTCTCCTAAAAATCTTAATTTATGTTCTGCAGATGAAAGAAAGCCATACACATCTGGGATGGCATCAGGGTGAATAAATGATGAGAGAATTTTCATTTTTGGGTGAATTATTCCTAAGTTTCGTGAAGTTTTCCTCTTTTCCTTGAAATTTGCAATGCTGTTTTTGAATGTACATTGGAACAATGGTTTCATGAAACACCAAATCATTGAACTATGTTGGTAACGATGAAACTTGCAACTAAAGTTGGCTAACGATACATTTGCAAAATGCATCCCAGTACAATAAGTAAAGCTGATCGTAAGTTGACATGGACAGGGTATTAAATTCAGAAAAAAAGCTTCAGTATAGTTTGCAAACATTGTAGATAGATTAGTTTGCAAATGGAGACCACTTCAGTTACATTTGAAAAACAAAAACATTATTAAACAGACAGCAGCTAATTATGCCTCTGTGAGGGATAAAGGCTGACTGCAGAGGATTGTGCGGGAGAGAGAGATCGTTTACGGACATGTCCGTCATGTGTGTTTGTGTCTTCTTTTAAGTTTATCATTAAACTATTATTTATATTGAAAAGCCGGTTCTCGCCTCCTCCTTTCCATTGAATGCCTTTACACTGGTGCCGAAGCCTGGGAAGGAGGAGGGATACGCCGTAGTAGAGTTCTCGCCACTACTGTCCACCCCAACGGAGCAGCCGCGGCCATCTGCCTGGGGACGAGGAGCCCAGCCGCCTGAAAGAGACGATGGCCACCGATCGCGAGGGGAGAAGGGGCTCCTAACAGACCGCCTGGAGCGGGGCGGAGGAGTTCCCTACAAGCCGCTGAAACGCGGCGGGGTTTAAGACTGCCGACCGCGAGAGGGGAGGGGCTCACTGCCGGCCGCCTGGAGCGAGATAACCTCTTCCAGGGGCGGGGGAGACCCCTTCTATTCCCCGAGAACGCGGCAGGACTGGAGGACTGCCTCTGATCCGCCCGGAGAGGCGCGGCTGTCATCCGATAGAGGGTGGAGGAGTGGCTGAGTAACAAGCTGTGGCGTTTCTGAGAACTGGCGAGTAAGAGTTTTATTTTTTTCATCTCTCTCTCCTCTCTCTCTCACTGTCGCTCTGCGTTGGCCTTTTCCCTCTTTTAAATTTTACAGTTTTTTGGGGGGTGTACTACACTGTTACAGGAAGTACCCCCCAATTTTAATTATTTCTGTTTCCCTTCGTCCGTCATGTGTGTGTTTGTGTCTTCTTTTAAGTTTATCATTAAACTATTATTTATATTGAAAAGCCGGTTCTTGCCTCCTCCTTTCCATTGAATGCCTTTACAGTGACATACTTGTAATTATGACTAATATGATAGCACATGAAGGCATCATTTTTATTTGTATAGCGCTTTTCACAACACATTTCATTTCGAAGCAGCCTGACAGAAAATTATGCTGTAACTAAAACGATGATGTACCATCTGTAATGTCTGTAAAGTCTTCATTATGCAGTTTTTATGGAAAACGTAATTGAAAATCATTCTTTAAAAATTTGTTGTCTTTAGGCTCCCAGTGAGCAACCCAAAGGCGACTGTGGCAAGGAACACAAAATCCATAAGACGAGCATGAATATATTGCCATTATCAGTAATCTACATTATGTGTAGTACAAGTCATACTTTATTTGAGTGAACTGAGTAGATCTGAGTAGTTGGTGCACATTGTTTAAAACTAAAAGATTTTGTATGAACTGTAAGATCTTTGAGGTCCATCCTGAATTGACTGTGGAAGAACGCATAGATGAATTGCCCTTATATTTGATTGATGAAGGCTTTAGTTAACATTAATTTATTGTATATTTATTCAATTTTAAGAGAGTGTAGTCCATCCTATTACAAAGATGATGCAGGCAGAGGTCAGTGAGGTGCATTGCAGTCTGGCTGGAAGCTTGAAGCTAGAAACCAGGATCCAGCAGTCTTTACAGAAGGGATTCTGGACTGGGTTGAGTCATACTTGGAATAAAATAACTGAGGGAAGGAGGAATTGAGAGAGAGAGAAAGAGTGAGACAATAAGAGCCATGATTCAAAATCAACTCTGCCTTGAGGAGATGTATCGATCAGTTTGAATTCTGGCCAACAATCAGACTGACTGGCAGATCTAGAAGTTAATGGCTATCCTAAAAACTGTGTGACGAACTTACCTGAGTCTAAACTCTCATTATCCGTGAACAGAGAGTGACGAACAGAAAGAGGCAAAGCGGAAACGCTCGCAGAACACGAAACAGTGTCAACTAGATCAATGGAGGAATACAAGACAAAAGCAAAGGCAAGAGGGGAGGAAAGATGAGAGAGGGAAAGAGGAAACAGGCAAAGGAGGAGGGGGACTGAGAGTAGAAGAGGAAAGAGGGAGGGAAAGAGAGACAGACAGGCAGGGAAGGGGTTTCTTTAATGAATTAATGACTGCATCTCCGCTCAGACACATACGGAGGGGGTGGTGGGGGGAGAGAGAGCAGCGTCGTTGATGAAATAATAAATAAACACATGAATAAGTGAAGAGATCCACACGAGGCGCAGCACTCATTCAGGAAGATGCCAGTCTCTCTTTCTGTTTCTCTCTATAGTTCCATCTCTTGAGTGATAGCTTCTAACTTCAAGCAGCTGGAAGTGTTGAAATTTTTAGCGATCATGGGAAAGGGTGAATGCTAATTTCGGGCAGTCTTATTTGCCCGTCTCGATGCACCATGTGAGGGGTCTCTGGTGACCTTGCGCTTGGCAATGGGGGCAGAACTTTGTGCATGCTAACAAGGAGGGAGCGCACGAGCACCATCGTTGGTGCCCACACCACGAACGCACGCATCACCATGTAGAAACAAAACGCAACGGCAGTTTGATTGTTTGTCGCATTAGCATCAAAGAGTAAAATGCTCACATGCAAGCTAAATAGATCTTGTGAAGTAAACTCTTCCACACAAACAATGGCTTGCCAACACTGCTACTATTGTTTTATACGTGCTTACATAACATGGCATGATTATCAGGTCAACTGACTCAACAGTTTTGTTGCGCGCAATTGGCAAGCATACAACTGAGTCAATAACCTAAGCATAATAGCGAGATTAAGCCAGATGGCATATCAGTGGTAAAAAAACAATGGCAAAAACGTTGCTCACAATAATGCTTAATGGACATAATATAATGTCTAACGGCCTGCTCTGGAAGCAGTTTTATCTCTTCTTTAAAGAATAGTTCAGTCCATCCATCCATCCATCGTCAACCGCTTATCCTGTGTACAGGGTCGCGGGGGGCTGGAGCCTATCCCAGCTAACATTGGGCGAAAGGCGGGGGACACCCTGGACAGGTCGCCAGTCCAGAATAGTTCAGTCAAAAAATTAAATTCTGTCTTACGATTTATGCACTTATGTTGTTCCAAACACTTTGCTATTCAATTATTTTCTATGTAAACACGCTGACAGACGTTTTTGACCATTGCACCACATCTCGCTGTTTTCTCTGTGTCTCATGCAGGACTGCTATTTTTTTTAGCCACGTTGTCAATTTGAAAAGAGCTTCAATATATAAAAATGCATGTTCAGACACCTTCATTGTTTTATTCCATTTGCTGCATCTAGCTTTTTTTTTAGCAAAGATATCACAAAAATGTGACATTCTGAAAGAGTTCAGGTTACAAAGAATGACTGACTTCACGTGACTTCTGTATATTGTTACACATGATTCAAGATAGTTGTTCACCCAACAAAGTTTCAATGCTTGATAAATGGTAAGCCACGTTTTTCCTTTTTACTCTGGTGTGCTAAGGGTATCAGTATTATACTGTTGCAAATGTTGCCTACAATGCTTCAATACAATATAGCCTATATCAACAAATGTGAGCAATTTCAGGTTTGGGTCATGTTCAGGCTTCAGCTTAATGCCTGTATAGACTTCAAGAAATGTCAACTCAAGACTGCTTAAAGGGATGCTTCACCAAAAAAAATGTATTCTCTCATTATTTACTCAACCTCATGATATCCCATATGTGTATGACTTTCTTTCTTCAGCAGAACACTTTTGAAGAAAAACTGAAAAATATCTTAGCTCAGTAGGTCCTCTCTCTCGAAGCTCTAAAAACCACAGACAGTCAGCATAAACGTCATCGATACGACTCCAGCAGTTAAATGAAGTCTTCTCAAGCGATACAATCACTTTTGGTCAAAAAAAATAAAAATAATATATATATATATATATATATTTAAGTACTTTTTAACTTTAAACTATTGCTTCCGATAAGCTTCACAAGAAGGTGGAGTTCAAGCGGTCTCTCGTGTGACGTATTCACGTTGCCATGATACAGACGTAATCTCATGTTCTCTACTCAATTGAGACATCTAGGATGAGCACACAAATACAACATTGTGAATAAAGAAACAGATAAATTCAGATCTAAACCAAAATCAACCAAGCTACTGTACAGCATTCCTCCTTCTCACTTGTAAACAGCGCTGCTCTTCTGGCTGTGACACACTTGCCTCAGTTCTCACGGGTTTCAAATGCCAATGCGATTACGTTAACTGGTGTCGTATGGATGACGTTTATGCTGACTGTCTGTGATTTTCTGAGCTTAAAAAGAGAAATGACCATTCACTTGCATTTTAAAGACCAACTGAGCGAAGATATTTTTCTGTTTTTCTTCAAATGTGTTCTGCTGAAGAAATAAAGTCATACACACCTGGGATGTCATGAGGGTGAGTAAAAACCCATTTTTGGGTGAACCATCCCTTTAAATGGCATTATTTTATTGGGGTATATGGTTTAAACATAAACTATACAGCACATTACCCCAATTTCATGTTACATGTATACACCTTTACCAAATCTCATGCAAATGTGAGTTTGTCATGTTGTCAGTTTTTTTTTTTTTTTTTTAATAAGCAGATTTTGGATAGTTATCAGCATAGTGTATATAAATGCCAACACTATCTCACAAGCAAGAGTGCTATTGTACTTAATATCTGGATTAGTAACTCACATTGTAGACACAACATGGTCAGTTATTTTGCCTATTTAACTCTTGTCAGACAAAATAATTTAAAAAAGTTGGATAAACTGTTAAGGGGGTCGCAGATATGACACACAGCGTCATGAAATTCGTAACTTTTGTCTGTATGCAATTAGATACATTATTTTGAACCACCACCACCACTTTGCACTGCACCTACACGTTTTGTGTGCGCTACCTGAAAATAAAATATTTGCAAATGTGGAAGTGAATTATCAGTAAATCATTTTCTGTCCATTCCTTATATATTGATTACTTAGATAATACTTTTATGTTGCTATTCTGTCCTTTTTGGTGCTAGACTCACACTGGTTTGGTGCTAGACTCACCTTTTTGGTGCTAGACTCACTCTTAGCACCCATGGTTTATTCCATTTATATGGAAGAGCAGGAATAACATTCTTTAAAATGTATTCTTTTGTGTTCTAAGGAAGACATGTGGGTCTGAAAAGACATGGATGTGAGTACATGCCTAGAGAATTTTGTTTTTTGTGAACAATTCCTTTACAGTGACCTTGTTCTTTTATCTTAACTGGCCTGAAGTGTCTATAGTTTTAGGACACAGAGGCATAGGAAGTGCAGAGTGAGAAGAGAGGAGCTGTGGTGTGGCTTGAAGGAGGGATAGAGGGAGAGATAGAGAGACTCACTGCTATGTGACATGATTTACAGACGGGGCTGCTTGGAGACATCTCGCCATTCTCTCCCCTGCCACTATAATCGCTTCGCTGTGACCGGCTCCAAAGAGTCTACTAGAGCTGCACCAACCCTCACACATACACGCCCAACCGAGGAATCCAGTGTCTATCCAATTACAGGCTGCCGTTTTCAGCCAGACTCCCAGGGCTAGACATGAGGATGAGAGAGAGACAGAGAAGGAGAGAGAAAGGGAGGACCCGGGAACAATAGGAGCAGTGTGACGTACGACACCTTCCCATTGTTTTGGCCCTGGGTGTCCTGAGACCAACAAACACAAGCATATTTACACAAAAACGTAGACATATTCACATTCATGGATTCATACACACATGGGAACAGAACATTTTTCCCTCGCTTCTGGTAAATATGTTATTACCATTGTACCATGCCCAAAACCCATGGTATTACAATAAAAAAAACATGCACAAAACCATGAAACCACGTCCAAAAAAAAAAACTATGGTATAAATATGGAGCCATGTCCATAAAACCATGGTAGTCCCATTAAACAATGTAAAAACATGATTTTGGACCACATCCAGAAAAAAGTCTAGAATACATGGTTAATCATTAAACATAGGGGGAACAGACTTCGACACTAACATAAGGGGAAACATAGAGGGAATAGACTTCGAAAAAAGGGGAAACATAGTGAGAACAGACTTCAAGACTAAATATCGTATTAGTGCAGCGGTTGATTGACAGGTAGAACTTTCAACCTAAAAGTCCTTTGTTTCACCAGACACACGCTTGAGGAGTTACAAAAATCTTCTATCACATATCCACTATTGTGTGCATATACAATTATCACAGATGCTATATCTCCTAAATGTCACCCTAGAACTGAAACAAATGTAAGTATGATGAATAAAAATAGGCCATGATGGAAATTTGAAAACTCTCTCCATCAGAGTGATAAAGCTTGTTTTCTAGCGCAACATGTATAGCAAATGATTTGTATGAAGAACAGAAAACATGCCATTTCTGAACAAACATTCCCAGTGAATATTAAGGGGGAAACAGTTTTAACACAACCATTTTCTCCAAATGTTTAAAAGCTTCATGAACACTCAGTTTACATTGATTGTGTGAGTTGTAAGGCCTCTCTTGATTGGTCAGCTTCAGCTCAGGTAGATCGCCAAATTAGCCCAAATATTTTAAACACTTTTAAAAATTATCGGGAAGTCATGAGCTTCTCATTAGCCGCTCAGCTCCGCTCATAATTCCTCTCACACGATGCGAGCCGAGGCCATTCGAGCACCAACGATTTCCACAGGATTTCTCCTGATTGGAAAAATTCGGTCGGGAGCTCGCAGGACCGTGTATGCCCGCCTTAATACCGTTATACTTTTTTGTTAGTGAACACCCTTTTAGACAAAATATTCTTAATTCAGAGTATTACAAACAGAAATTGGTACATTTTCATAGTTCCTTGTGGCGTTTCATAGAGTATCTCTTTATCTCTAAATAAGTCTAAGATATTTATGACAAACACAATATCTATTTTATAATAATATAATAATGTCTATTGAGATACGTAAGTATGGCCATTCCAGGTCACTGCTGGAAACACAACTGTCCCTTTAAAAGATACAGATTTACTGTGGGACATGTTGGCATGTTGGTGGTTGTGATCTTGAATAGAGATTCATAAGGTCACGCTGCACTGTGAGGCTCAGATCTACTGTCACTCCACATTACTGCTGTTTCTCCTGCAGGTTTCATTTTTAAGTTCAGAACTAAGCAATGTGTGTATGAGCTCAGCGCACAGCCCACCCTCCATTGCTCACTCCTTCACTCTCAATGTGTTTGTGGTAATGACTTACACATGTCTCCATTAAGACTCTTAGCACTTGGCATGAGCCATCCCATTGGCGGTAATTGATAAAGCTCTCCATCATGCCTTTGAAGAGAGGAGAATATGTAGAATGTAATAATATAACCCTGTTTACTCCTGGTACTTATTTCGATCTCACATGATCCGATCACAAGTAAACAGATGACACACATCGCCATTTACACATGTACAGTAGCGCTGACCACTTGCTATCAGATTGCCTGAAACAGATCTTACTGTAATACCAGGTAAAACAAGCTCAAAGAGGGTTGCTCAAAATTCACATTTCAATTGATTTATCTCATGTCTACTCATGGACTAGTAAGCCTCTTCAAGTAAGAACAGAACACTTGTTTGACTTGCTCTTCATCTGTTGAAGTGTACTGGAGAACTCGTTCAAGACACCAAGGATTTTATAATTGGGTTTCTCAAATGTGATGCTGGTCAAGTGAAAAAATTACAGAATCAGATGCTGAAATTCCATGAGAATGTATCATGATGTCCTGACCTGAGGAAACAGAGGAGACCTCTGGTGCATGCGGGCAAACACACTCTTGGGTAGATGTGATAGAGTTTATTTTTGACCACACACACATACAGTAAACATGCACACACACTTTTATTTCCGCAGGCCGTTTGTCAAGGCTGCAGCAGAGCCAATGGAAATTAGGTGCCCAGCTGTGTGCCAGCCTTGCCCCCCAGCTACACACAATGACCCCACAATGTGTGTGTGTGTGTGTGTGTGTGTGTGTGTGTGTGCATGTATGTGTGTGTGTGTGTGTGTGTGTGTGCATGTATGTGTGTGGGGAAGAAGATGCTTTTCAATGTGATTTTACTGTGTGTACATATATGGACTACATTTAAGACTATGACTATGAACATAAGAGTAATGAGTGAAATAGGGATATTGTAGTTTAGAATGGTACATTTGATTTCTAATTTTTTTTTATTTGTCTTTTCAATTTAGTTTTGTTTTCATTAGTATTCACTGTACGAGTTTCATTTAGTTTGAGTTTTTTTTCACTGTTTACTTGTTAGGGTAGGTACCTATTTAATCTATTACTTCATCTGCCATTGAAGTCATTGAAGAAAAGTTATTAAATTGCACTCTGTAAGAGGATGGTTTGAGCACATACGTTAGAAAATTTGGTGTCTTTATATCTAACCTTCTAGAGCCATCAACAGCTTAAAGTTGCACCTATGTTTATGCTAAAAACTTTGACATTCTTTAGTTCTCAGATTCCTTGGCTCATTCCGAGTCAAATAGACTCTACGGCATCGTTCAAAACCAAGGGTACTGTAGCTGCCTTGTTGCCTCAGTGCCCTTTTAAGCAGAGGTGCCTTTACTACAGTACAAACTCCCATCCCCCAACAACTATTGATGTCAGATTTCTCTTCACACTCTGTCCATGTCTTAATTTTTATCATTACATTATGGAAAATAATGACCTTTATCACAATATGCAAATTTTTTGAGAAGGACCTGTACAATACTAATTTCTCACTAGAAATTAAATCAAAAGTGAAAAACATACATTTATATACAAACTGTCTGTCAACCCCTTCTTCGGCCACTATTTTTTCTGCTATTTTTGCTCAATGTGGAACCCCACGCAAAGGACTGTGGGATTTCATAGGCAGCGAAGGATTAATCTATGCTGCCTCCAAAAATCGATCATATGAAGGTATCTCAGTAGACAGGATGTGTTGTGAACATTGGATTTGGACGGTCCTTGATTCCTTCCTATCTCCGTAGAACTTTTCCTGGTTTCGGATGCAGCCAATGGTTAGAATTTCTAGAATATTGAATTTACTGGAAAAAATAAAGCACTTTTTCTAAATTCTCCTTGACCATTCGTCCGATTCGTACAAAAGTATCATTTAGGGACACTCATGGCAAAAGTTCTGAAAAAGATTTTATGACACAAACTGTTCTCATATAATGCTTCAACGATTTCGATGTGAGCATGCCAAAGCAGTCTTGAAGCTATATCTTGGCAATGCTTTAGCGTATATATATGTATATTAAAAAATGTGCATATGTCATAGCCATCAAGCCTATAGTCTGGCCAAATTATGTGACTGGTCTCTTAGAATCCTTGCCATGTCCCAAATGGCTCCTCACTTCCTTGTTAAATAATAACCCCATCTTTTTAAATATTTCAATGTTACAGGCAGAGTCTTAGGACACAGTCAAAGACACACAGGGCGGCACGGTGGTGCAGCGGTTAGCACTGTCGCCTCACAGCAAGAAGGTCGTGGGTTCAAACCCTGGTTGCCCCGGCCTTTCTGTGTGGAGTTTGCATGTTCTCCCCGTGTCTGCGTGGGTTCTCTCTGGGTACTCCAGCTTCCTCCCACCATCCAAAAGACATGCAGGCTAGGTTAATTGGTGTCTCCAAAAAAATTGCCCTAGATGTGGATGTGGAGGTGAGTGTGAGTGTATGTCTGTCTATGTGTGGCCCTGTGATGGACTGGCGACCTGTCCAGGGTGTCCCTGCCTTTTGCCCAATGTTAGCTGGGATAGGCTCCAGCCCCCCGCGACCCTGTACACAGGATAAGCGGTTGACGATGGATGGATGGATGGACAAAGACACACTTCTTCAGGCATATATATTGCCGTTAGATCGAAAGTTTCTATTTAAATTATTATAATGAATCTTGTAAGCTACGTGCAGGAACATACTCTCTCCTGTCTTTATATTTTAAGACTTATAAAATACTGAAATCCTCACTGAAACAATGAAAACTAAGGATTTTTTTTTTCAGACTAAAAAGTGATACTAGCATAAAAGAACCATTCCTTTTTCAGGACACGGTATTTTAAATATATTTTTATAAAAATCTAAATAATTTTACAGATCTTTATTGTAAAGGGTTTAAACAATGTTTTCCATTCTTGTTCAATGAACCATAAACAATTAATGAACATGCACCTGTGGAACGGTCATTAAGACACTAACAGCTTACAGACGGTAGACAATTAAGATCACAGTTATAAAAACTTAGGACACTAAAGAGACCTTTCTACTGACTCTGAAAAACACACAAAAAAAGATGTCCAGGGTCTCTACTCATCTGTGTGAACATGCCTTAGGCATGCTGCATGGAGGCATGAGGACTGCAGATGTGGCCAGGGCAATAAATTGCAATGTCCGTACTGTGAGACGCCTAAAACGGCACTACAGGGAGACAGGAAGGACAGCTGATCGTCCTCTCAGTGGCAGACCATGTGTAACAACACCTGCACAGGATCAGTACATCCGAATATTACACCTGCGGGACAGGTACAGGATGGCAACAACAACTGTTCGAGTTACACCAGGAACACACAATCCCTCCATCAGTGTTCAGACTGTCTGCAATAGGCTGAGAGAGGCTGGACTGAGGGCTTGTAGGCCTGTTGTAAGGCATCACCGGCAACAACGTTGAATATAGGCACAAACCCACCTTCACTGGACCAGACAGGACTGGCAAAAAGTGCTCTTCACTGAGGAGTCATGATTTTGTCTCACTAGGGGTGATGTTCAGACTTGTGTTTATCATCGAAGGAATGAGCGTTACACCGAGGCCTGTACTCTGGAGCAGGATCGATTTGGAGTTGGAGGGTCCGTCATGGTCTGGGGCAGTGTGTCACAGCATCATCGGACTGAGCTTGTTGTCATTGCAAGCAATATAAAATAATGAAAATAATCTACAATAATAATGTCTAGACCCATGCTTTTTCAACCCTTACTTACTTAAACAGCACTGAAACTAGCAAACATACACGAAGACTTAATCCTGCACAACACAATTATCACTTTCTTCAAACATCTCTTGTGTGTGTGTGTGTGTGTGTGCTGTTGTCCAGTCCCCTGCTGCTGCGGTGTGTGATGACTGCCATGTGCAGACCACCCGCAGACCCTCACAGCATGAGATTCATAACGCTTATCTAGTGGAATTCAGTACCAGGCCTCTTCCACCACCGCCGCCATGGCCTTGTTTTACGCTAAAATAACCAACATAAATTGGCTGCACAGAGCAAAGTAAATCAACAAATGTTTAATGTTGATGGATGTCTGCAGAAATACAGAGATTGGGAAGAGAGAAAGTTAAAACGTTTCAGAGAGGAAAATAAGACCAAGCCAAATCTAAAGATTGCTCATAAAGTTAAAACCAATGCCAGACGGAACCAAATGCTATGGTTTCAAGTATTCCCTTTGAACATAGAAATCCTTTCAGTATTAAAGACTTTTTGGACTATTTTTGGGGCCTGACAACAGTGCAGAGAAAGAAATAAAGCCACATGTATGAGAATAGAGGGAAATTGGGAAGAAATGTTTTTTTGTGGCAAATAGCGAGTTCAGAGTCTGGAGGAGAGGGTAGTTACAAGGAAAGATGAAAGATAGCAGCTCCTCTTGTGAACTCACTGAACTATCACCATCAAGGTGAGTACTTTAAAGAATGGGTTTCTCCAGACTGTTAGAAGGATTGGAAGGGAGTATTTTTAAGTTTAAAATGTTTCAGACTTAGCTGGTACTTAAACCTGAAATCTGAACTAGCTAGGTTTCAAATGGTGGAACTGACTCAAGACACTCCAGAAGACTTCATGTAAAAGATTGAATCAATTATCCTGAGGGCATGCTTGGGTATGTTTGGTAATATTAAAAGTTTGGTTATAAATGAGGATGTTAGAACAACAAGGACAGTTGAAGTCACACAGTGTGTCTTGGCTTTTATGAAAGCACCTACCTTATCTCTCATAAACATGTTGCTATACCTACATTTTTGCAAAGTGATTTTTACTTGGTTTGTTGTATGTCGTGGCAGTTTCCTGGCGAAATGAACAACAATTAATTTTATTTACTTCCCACAAATGACGAGTAACATTGAATATTAACAGTTAATTAACACCTGTTCAATTGCACAATGCTATATTATGACATCAAAATATATTTACTATAGTGAATGAATTGTAATGTAATACACTTTATTTGTAATTTTTTTTTGCATAACAAAACCAACTACATTTACAAGCTTGTTACATGGTACATTTGCTAGCTCAACTGATAAAGTGTTGCACTTGCGATGTAACGGACCGGGGTACGAGTCTTGAAGAGCAAGGGTGTCAAGGGAGTTTTTTCATCTCACGTTTGCTTTTTATGACATTATCGGTTAGGTTAAGGTTTAAGGTTTAGGATAGGGAGCTAGGTTTTACTGATCTAAAAATAAATAGATAATTAAACTTAAAAACCTCATCTATATAGTAGAAAATATATTTAAATCACTTTAAGCGTCATTCAGTGGACATTTCACCTCGAAACCGACATGATACCGACATGAACCTTATAATATCCTTTTGCAAAAATTTTGCCACAGTCATGTTGCTTTTTGTTAAATTAGGCTCGCAAGATCTTATTGGGGTCATATCATATAATATATATTTTCCTCTATTGTAAAAAAAATAGAGGGAAAATAGTGTGAACTGAACATTTTTAACCCTGAGCTCCAGTCAGGCAGCAGCTCTTATGATTATGTTAGTCTACTAGTGGTTAAGTTAGTCCCTCCCTGCTTTAAAGAAACACTTTGCTTTGCTTCATTCCCTGCTATGAGGAAGAGGAATGATAATAATCTGATGTTAACTTTGAACCAGACCCAATTCTTGCCATTAATGTGACAAACTAAAAAGATAATGTTTCCTTGAAGGCACTTTGATTTGTTTCCCTAAATTCTGTGGTGAAAAAGCTGCTTTAACACAAAGCAAAACACTTAAATGAATGGAACTATAACAGTCTTAAGTCCTATTAGAAGTATAGGTCTCTGTGGAACAATAATGGACATTTCTCAATCTTTGGGTGTTTTTAAAATCGGTATGGGTGTTTTTAAAATATCCAATGAAAGTAGGGAATCTCAATGTATCTCAATAAGTGGGCATTTCCAAACCTGGTTGGACATTTCTGAACTATCCAGTGAAAGTAGGGAATCTCAATGTAGTAGGCAAATTGTGCAAAGCTGTTGAAAAATGCTCATCCTGTTTTGAAAACACCCACTTATTGGAAAGCGCCTATTTTTGTTCTGCAGAGACATAAGTCTCCCCTATTCGGAAGGGATTCTTATTCCGGGCATATGTCTGTAAAGTAATTGTTACTGCAGACATCTGTATTGTTCAATATCAATTTGCATGGTATACGTAATGTCGGTATAAATCGCAGAGATCTTTATGTCTTTATCATTTACACGTTGTCCTCAAATTGAATGTGTAAACAGTGCAGTATTTATTTAGCTGATTACTTTTGCAACAATAAAGTTATTCAATGTTGGCATCATTTATATGTTGGGAGATGTATATGTAAGGCTAGGCTAACTACTGTAATATAAATATTACCTTAACAGAAGACCAATGTAGTAGTCAGCTTAGATAGCACAAGAGCCTGGATGAAGAGTTGTGAGGTATGCTCAGATAGGAAGTACCTGATTTTCTTGATGTTGTACTGAGCAACTCTGCACAATATGGCAATCCTTGCGATGTGGTCTGTGAAGATTAACTTATAGTCAAACACAACCCCAAGAATTCTGTCTTGGATGGTGTGATCATTGACGAGTCCAGTTTAATGGTGAAATTGTGTTGAACTGCTGGGCTCACTGGAATCATTGATCAGTGCTTTTCTGATTTTTGGATTACGGTTCAGACTAGGGCTATAATAGTTTGATAACTGCCTTCTGATTCTACAGTAGGTTTTAGGGCTAGGCTTATGATTGAGTGATCATTGCCCTCTGGTTTTTGGGTTCGAGTTAGAACTAGGACAATTGTTGTTGATCATTGCCCTCTATATAATTTTTTACTTATTGTTTGCTGATTTTAGTTTTAGGGTTAGAGCTATGGCTATGATTAGTTGATCATTATCCTCTGATTTTGGACATAGAGTTAGATATATGGCTGTGATTGTTTGATAGCTAAGGCTAAGTTAGCCTATTATAAGTTAGTAATTTCTCTCTGGTTTTAGGTGTAGGGCTGGAGCTTTGATTGGTAGACATTTTTTCCACCTGGTATTAAGATGCGTCTCGGCTGATTCGATCACATGTGGTCACTTGTGGAGGGGAGGGATTCTGTTTCATGACAACATACATCAATTAATATGTCAGTGTTTTCCTGAATGATAATAAACTGTATCAAAGTCAGAAAAGACAAAGAAAGTCATGAGAAAAACAGAGCATTTATAACACTTAGAAACAGCTGAAATTTAATCTAAGCACAAAAGCAAAATTTCGAGCAGAATTGTCTGTTATTTTTGTGGATTACCTTTATTAAGATGAGCTGCAGATGTTCTTGCTTCTCATAAGTGTCCCTGCATATTGGTATCAGAAACACTGAAGAAGATCTGCAAAGTGCTTGTGTGTATATATATATATATATATATATATATATATATATATATATATATACATATATATGCTTTTTTATTTTTTTTATTTTCAGATTGGATGGTATTCCTTTTATTTGTAATGTTATGATGAGTGCACATTGCGGCTGTTATCAGTGGCATTGAGTGGCAGAGCAATGTTTTTAAGCGCGGTCTGCATGCTCCACTTTTACCCAGTTTACGCTTCTTTCCACTGAAATCACAAAATAAAATGCAAATAAATCCATCCCTGCTCATGATATACATTCACTGATGTAGAAACAGTGGCACAACGTCTGGGTATGCAGGGTATGCACATGCCACACATCAAACCTAATAAGGGATAATGTACAGTCAGTCTTAAGTAACTGGGGTTACTTAATATGCCAATGCGTACAAATGCAATAATGGTTTATTAAAATAAAAAATTCCATCAGGTCGGTTTTGAACTCAGAACCCCCTGTAAATGAGTCGAAGACTAATGAGACATGCTGTAAAAGAGGTAGTTCATCTATGTGTTTATTCACTGACTTATAAAACCACAGGCCAACAGTGGCAGATGTAGAGGCGAAATTATCATGTTATTTGTTTAATATTTATTTGAGTGCTTAAATCAGTAAACAAGACTGTTTATGAAAAGATTATTTGAAATAATCTGTGCCTAACCTAATTAATATTTATGAGCTTCGCAGTTTCATGACACCACAACTTAACGTCTGTGCACCCCACCCCTAAATTATCCCTACCACTTTTTAAAACAAAGTGACGCACATGGCTAGGGCTAAGATTGCTTGATCTTTGGCATTACATTGAATTGGCTAAACATATATAAGTTATGAGTTCTATGGTCCATCAGGGATTTGAGCTGGTGTAATTGTGTGTTTTCCAATGTATATTGGCCATTACATTGCTAGTCAATATTCCTCTGCCAGCTCCCTCTAAGAATCTGTATGCCAGTCTTTTTCAGAGAGCGAGTGAGGGGGTGGCAGCTCCTTGAAAAATGTGGGAACGAGGGCACACACACAACACTGCTTGGGCCTCTGCTTTCACACATTCCAGTTGAGGGCATATTGAGCTCATTAACATTACTAACTAACAATACCTCTTTGTACTGGCAAATGGGTTCGAGAAGGCGCCAAATTGCCTCAAGTGTCTTAGTGTGTGTGAGCATGCTTGGGTGTGTGGTGTCTTCATTTGTGTGTGTTTTTCGGTAAAGGGGGAGGGGTGGGTAACATGTATATCATGTTTCACAGACATGCATTAGCAAGCAGGGTTATGATACTGTCATGCTTAATGTCTGGCAATGATTCTCCCAGCGTTCTCTGTGATTCTGAATGGACAGCTTCACTTCAAAGTGTCTTTATAAACTGCATCAGTGTGCTTGATACCTAAGGACAAAAAAATAGCTATAATAATTCATATCTACAATGGTAGCTTAATAATGTCTTATGGTACAATACCAAGTAAAATCCCAGTCATTGGCCACTGCATCTCGTTTTTATATAAATGTCTTGCACCATGAGCAATTAATTGATTTATTTTTATGCTGTGTCAATTTGAAAGAATGTATTTTTTGAAACGCATGTCTCAAGATCAGTATTTTGAACTTTGGGTATCGTGGTAGTATTGTGAGACTAGTATACCGTGCAACACTAATTTAAACCAACTAACACCAGCAAACACCAGGTTTAAGCTGTTATTTTTTTCAGCAGGGATTCTGAGCCTCACTTTTTATTCGCTCTCCCTCTTGCTTCCTCTTACTTCTCTACATTACCCCTTCCCTCCTCCCCCTGACCATCCTTCCATCTCTCCCTGAGAAAGACAGACAGAGAGAGAGAGACTGGAAGGAAAAGGTTAAAACTGTCTTTCAAAAGCTCTTCATCAGCTGCTGACCTGCATAATTTATGGGCTTGTAACTGTAATCAAAAATTCTTATTTATTTGGAAGGGTTGTTGGGGTGGGAGGTAGAGAGAGGAGAGAAAGAAAGAGACAGCACACACACACACACACACACACACACACACATACCCACACCCTTCCCAGCGAGCCTCTAGCTTTTCAAGTGAAACGATGTGCCGCTTTGTTGTCCCCTGGGTGGGTCCTACAGCGCACTCCGACACACACAAACACAAATACACATGCATTCCCAGTAACTCACACATACACATGCATATTAAAATTCTTCTTTCAAATTCTTGAAAAAACTTTGTGATGGATGCAGTATGATGTCTGTCCCTCAGGGTGGGGTCCGACTGCTCACTGGCAAACACATACACATAAACAGAAACTTAGTGATTAGTCTTACTTCACTGGTGCAATGGTGTGTGCGTAGACACACAAGCAATGCCACAGAGAGAGCACGCTTTCAAAAGGGTTGCCTGCAAGTATACTCGGTGTACTTTCTCAATCTTCGTCAGGAGATAGGATACACTCAGGATATCAGGAATTCACAAACGTGGGTAAGATCTTGCTCGCAGTTCTGAAGAAAAAGTTTCCTCACCCCGGGAAACCGAAGCGGAGAAGCTTAGCTGGATCTCTGGACACCATGGTTCCAGAGAAGTGTCTCATTGACCAGTTGCCATCTGATATTAACACTGCATCAGCTGCCAGAAAAAGTGTTGAGAGAACAAGGAAAAGAAAGTGAGATTGAAGCATTGGAGCAGCTGAGAATAACAGTTATTATTGTTAATGAAATCTATTACTAAGATGAGAAGTAGCAGTGAACAATATTTCTGTTAACCAAATAAAAAAAATGAGTTTGCAAAAGAACAAAAGCTCAACTGTAACTTTAAATGTGCACATACAAATAAAAACTAAATAAAAAACAGAGAAAATGACTTTGGTGTTTGTATTTTTAATCATTGCTGCATGGTCTGATTTATTTGTTTCCCAAGCTTGACTTCAGACTATACCGACTGATCTCAGTGAATTCAGTGACAGTTGGTTAACAGTTCTTCAGTTGACATTGGTCTGATATTCAAAACACTGCCCCCAGTGACCTGAATCTGGAAGTGTTATAAAGTATGGGCACACGTGACCTCCAGTTTCCAGCTGAAATGTCCACAGAGGGGCGCCAAAAGCAAGATCTAAGGATAATTGTTTTTAGTTGTAATTAATGCAATACAGTGAAGAGGAATGCATACTTTTGGCACTTTTCCACTGCACATTACGTTTTGACTCCTCAACTCTACTCACTTTACTTTTCTGAGCTTGCTTTTCCACTGCAGTTTAGTGCCTCCACAGCGTAGGTGGGATTATAGGCTGATCGTCATAGTTGCGTCGCCTCTACTGCCGTGACATCATCTTAAACACGACACAACTTGACCAAAACAATAACACGACTACTAGCTGTTAGCTGCTAGCTCATTGTGCTGCATAAAGCAGTTGTTGCAAGGTGATTTTACACAAGTGAAACAGTTAAATTGGCCTGGTTGTTTTAGAAGCAAGTAGCTAAATAAATAAAGTGAAGCTTTCGAGCAGAGAATAGAGTTAACATAACAAAACATACCATCCTCCATTGTGGACTCTAGGGCACTCTCCCTCCTATTACTCGCTGGTTTAGATATCATCCATTTGGTTGAATCACTTAAAAAAAATGTTCTGTAGTCACTTTAAAAAATTTTGTGTTCAGCCAACAGCTGAGACACTTCCTGAAAGACTTTTGAAAATGAGTGTACCGTCTGCACCTCGTTTATTGACCACAGCGTGGTTTTGCACAGAGCCATTTCTTTTTTCACAATTCGCAATTTGCGTGAACAAATGATACTGTTATTGTTATGAGTGTAGGTGAGCAGGAAGGCAGACGAGGGGCGAGGATCTAAACGCAGCGAGACTTTATTTAATAAAAGGGCAACACGAAAAAACACGAACAAAGGAAACATCCACAATGGGAAAAAGTAAAACAAAAACACGGAAGGCATAAGAAGAGTTAACAGGCGGGGTCAACATCGACGGGAAACACGGTAAACAGGCATCCACATACATCAAAGACCGACAGGGGAATGGAGAAACAAACAGGGTTATATACACAGACACAGGAAGATAACAAACGACATTCAGGTGCGAACAATGACAGAGTGTAGAGGACCGGAAACAATCGTGACGGTGACATGGAAAACACAGGACAGACAACCAAAGAATCGTGACAGAGTGTGAAGGACCGGGAACGATCGTGACGGTGACATGGAAAACATGGGGCAGACAACAAGGAAATCGTGACAGTTATCACTGTTGCTAACTTTAAAACTAGCGGGTCGATGTCGCGTGTCGGAAATCCAGTGATGCTGGTAATGCCGATTCTCCCTGACCAGTCAGTGACCTGCTGGATTTTGACGTCACATTTAGTATCAGCTCGGCTCGCTTGGAACCTTGACTGAGGTGGTACTAAAAAAAGTATGAGATACCAGGTACTGTCCACAGTGGAAAACACCTAGAAAGCAAGCAGAGTCGAGTTGAATCGAGTTTTACCCTGCAGAGGAAAAGCCCCATTTATTAACTCTACCCCCTAACTCTAAACCTAACCATAAGTGGAGTAAAAATTTAATCTTAAAGGGAAAATGCAACCTCCATACCAACATGAAAAACTAGATGATGCTTGTCAGTAACTTGGCAGAAAAGCGTTGATGCCCTGTTACTGGAAAATTTGATAGCAACATATTGATTCCTGTGAGATCATGTTCAACTACCTATATTCTATCAATAAAACCAACCAACTACACATGAAGTGTTGTCTAATCAACATTTAAAACCAACCACAGTAAAAATTTTGTTTGTGAGGGGTGGGCAAACATTGTATAGACAACACGAAAGAAATTAGAGTCTTGTTTAGTTGATCCAAACAGCCTCTAACAAAACTCTTGAAATGTTACAAATATTTTATACCATGAACTTCACATACTTGGCAAATCAATTAATAAGTTGTTCTCCTGTGCAGGACTTCAGAATTCACAGATAACGTAGTAACAATGGCAACGTTTATAGCACATTTCATTGTCAGTAAATACAGTATCCTTAAATTGCATTTTCATAGCATTATTTTGAGTATGAGACACTTTCTGATAAAGTAGTGTTTGTCATCACATGCAGATATGTGGTGCTATGTTAAAACAGGTGAAACTAAAACTATATTATATTAAAATTAATCTAAAAGTAGTCATTGTCAAAAACAAAATACAAACTAAATACAAACTACTAACTGTATGTATTACCGGTCCTGCTCGACCCGCTCTGAGCAGGATTCATACCGGCGTCAGCCAGCATGGGAGGTGGGCACGATAACGAGGAGGCTAAAGGCTACAGCCCCTAGTATCAGTGTCTAGTGCATCTCTTGAGGCCAGGGGAGTGAGGTTTGCACATACCGCACAGCTACCACATACAAGCTGGCTCCTTTCACACTCACCACCCAAAACCTCACTCTCATCCAGGTCATGGCACCACTGTAACTGGTCCTGCTTGACCTGCTCCAATCGGGATTTAAACTGGAATAAGCTGGCATGGTAGGTGGGGGCGTTAACAAGGAGGATAAAGGCTACAGCCTCTACGTCTGCTGCTAGTGCGCCTCTTGAGGCCAGGAGAGTGAGGTTAACACATACCGCACAGCTAACATATACCATCTGGTCCCCTTTACACTCACCCCCTAAATCTCACTCCCATTTGGGTCACGGCACCACTGTAATTGGTCCTGCTTTAACTTCTCCGAGCGGAATTCAAACCAGCATAAGCTGGCAGGGGATGAAGGCGCGTTAATGAGAAGGCTAAAGGCTACAGCCCCTAGCATCAGTTGCTAGTGCACCTCTTGAGGCCAGGAGAGTGAGATTTACACATACCGCACATTTATCACATATCAGCTGGCTCCCATTACATCTGCACCATTAAAACCACAACACATTCTAATGTAAAAAAAAACTAAGATATGAACACATCACTGGCCACATTTGTGCTTCATCATCTCCTATTAGCAATGTTACTCATTACACGTTGGAAAATAATGTTTACTTAGATATCTAAAAGAATTTGTCCCCTAAAATGAAAATTCTGCCATCATTTACTTACCATCATGTCATTTCAAACCCATATGATTTACTTTCTGTCATGGAAGACAAAAAAAAAAAAAACTGTTGATGCAGCTCTTTTCCATATAATCAAAGAATACAACTAGGCTTTGTGGGGGAAAAAAGCTTTGTGTTAGGAACACACTGAAAGACATTCACTGACAATCGTGCTGTAGCTCTCAAAGCTCATTCTCAATTATATTTAAATGTGGCATGTTAAGACACTTTGTGCACACCTCAATGACACCGCATGTCATTGGTTCTAATGTCTAATACTATACCTTTAATGGAACAACAGCAAAAACTGGTTAAAAATTTTAGAAAAAGAAATTATCTTAAAAACAACAACATTACATGACCCCTTTTAATATAAGTGAACCTGCTTTGAATTTGGAGGGCAATTTGTAAATGTGTGTGTTTGTGTGTAGGTTTCACTATATTTGAAAATTGCCTCACTAATATAGTGAAACTGATAGAAAACCCAATAATGAGGATATTTTAGGTGGTCCTCACAAGTAAAAAGGCTCATCAATCAGCCAAATCATGTTTAGCTTGAAATCTACTGTTGTGCACAGGTTTCTGTGAGGGTTAGGTTTAGGGAATAGAAAATAGCATTAGCCTGCTATAAAATTAATGGAAGTCTATGATATGTCCTCACTTATATAGTGAAACGAACCTGTGTGTGTTTGTGTCCCACCCGGTCTGTGGTGTGTTCCCCAGAGATGAGCATATGCAATGTCTCACAGAGTTGGAATCTTGTGAAATGCTGCCGTTCAAACCAGTGACTCAAACTCAGACCTCAGAATCATGACAGCCAGGACACAGTTATCACTTCCAGAAAGTATGTCAAAGCCCCAAAACTGAAACTTTATTACCAGTGAGAATTGTTTTGCAAAGCTATCTCAGCACAAACACTGCTCCAAGACATGGATATGTGTTGCATGTTGTGATGAGGTTGGTGGGGCCGGGCCGTATGGATGAACGCTCATTGCTGAGTTACCCCAATCAGCTGGGAGAGGGATAAAGAGGAGCCGGAGATGCCAGTGAGGGAGAGAGAGAGTTGCACACAGCTCGCAAACGTGTGCATTCTGCGTTGGAACTGTAACAAAAATATCAAACCACTGTTTTAGCCTACAAATATTGTAAGTGATGAATTGTATAAGATTATGACATGTACTTTATATTGTATGATGTGAATATATCCATTCATTGCATGTTTTTTGGGGTCCAATAATTCCAAGCTCCAGAATGCATATGAAGTCAGAATCAAGATAATCCATACGGCTCCAATGGTTTAATCCATGTCTCCTGAAACATGTACAGAAATCTGTGCATGCATCAAGCGCAAGGAAGTGTAATAGAGCTTAAAATCACAATCACCAAGGAGATTGCTGATGTCAAGATTAATAGGGAAAAACGAGTTCTATTTTGGCCTGTTTCTTCCCCAAAATGATAATATCACTTCAGAAGACATTGACTAAACCACTGGAGTCTTACGGATTACCTTGATGTGCTTTTAGGACCTTAAAAGTGTTGGACCCCATTGACTTGATACTTGTTTATACAGTATTTATGCAATGTTAGGGTGTTTTGGGTGATTTTGAGGGTGACATTATGGTGTTGCTAAGTGGTTTATGGGTATTACTAAATGGTTGCAAGATGTTTGCTTTCTAGAAAGTCAATAGAGACCATCCTGAGTCTCTATGACATCCTGACCCCTAAATGTGTGTAGGGACCTTTTCAATGGAAGTCTATGAGGAATTCTGCTCTTTTTTCATGTGCCAGGCAGAAGTATTTTGCCATTATAAAGCACTTACAATTTATCTACTGTAAAATAATAGTAACAACACCAGTGATATATTGGTGGCACTTTTTCCAGATGAAATTCTTTTCCAAAAAGCTTCTGTTTTGTGTGAAAATCAAGTCTATGGTATCTGTGTATTATCAAAAGAGAAGTGTGCTGTATTTCTACTGAACTCTTCAGTGTCTTTTTTGACCAGAATAAAATGGTTGTTTGAAATTTTCTCTAAAACTGAAGGTTACAGAGTTTTGAACGAGGTGTTTAAAATACCACTGCAAGAGAAAATACACAGTCGTGCAGTTGGACTTGATATATAGCCCCTCTGAAAAAGTTACTGACAAAATGTGAATATCAAATATCTTGTCATATCTTGCTTGCAGCTTTCGCTTTTTGTGTTCCTTGCACTTAGAGACAAGCTATATCAACAGCTGGTTGACAGATAAAGACAGAGAAGGTGGATGCAAATGAGCGCAAAAATGCCTGCCCACTTTTTCAGCCAACTTGGTTCTGGAAGTATTTTTCCCATTCATTTCTTCCATAGGGATTTCATAAAATCCTTCATAAAAGAGCTCTAAGCCATGAACCAAACCAACCAGTTCTGAGGTGAATCGCAACATTACAAGCTTTAATTTTAAGCAAAACGTTTTTTGAAAGTCAGATAAAGACTGTGTACTTAACGTCTTTCATGTGGGAATTAACTGCAATCCCATGAAGCATTGCATATGAGTTAATTGAATTAAAACAATGAAAAATATAAAACTATTGATTTAAAGTTAATTGCAAAATATTCATATATAGATAGTTTTAGAGTGTAGGGAGAATGACTCCATTATTAAAATTATTCACAGTGTGTCATGCGAGTGAGCGGTAGTTGCAGAGATCTTTTGTCACACTTTGTTAGTTTTTGTTCTTTTCACAATTTTTCTGGATACAATTTTGATGCATAACTTGCCCTGCTTGCTTGTATACGAATAACACCTAAATTCACAGGCTTATTGAGGATTGAGGAGAGGTCTGCCATTACTTTTGTCCTTGCTTTTCATGTCAAATAGACATGGGGGTGGGCTCTTTTGACTTGGAGCAATGTAAAATGCACCGCCAAGCACCACTCATGTGATCGATCCCCAAAAATGTACCAAATGTAGTTATGTTTGCTATTTCTTTCATATTTCTCTTATCAGTTGTGCCTGAAGTGGTAGGTGTGAGAGAGATTCTGATCTGTTTGATATATATAATTTGAACAGCACATTTAAGATGAGACGGGGGCACCTTGCTCAGCCTCTAAGACCTGATTTTGCAATGTTGTGTGTGTATGTGTCTGTGGCAAAGACATTTGAAACCCAAAGGCTTTATACTTCACATCAAAAGCCAAACCATTTGAAGTTCTTAAATGGAAATCTTTTAACTTTTACTCTATTTCATTCTTTCTCTCTCTCTCTCTCTCTCTCTCTCTCTCTCTCTCTCTCTCTCTCTCTCTCTCTCTCTCTCTCTCTCTCTCTCTCTCTCTCTCTCTCTCTCTCTCTCTCTCTCTCTCCTTCATACCACATACACAGTGCAATGATATCAGACCTTAAATGCAGTGGTGATTTCTCATGGCCAGCAACGCCTTCTCTGCTGGACTAACATGCCAAATAAATACATATTTTTCAACCTTTCATTCTCAATCACCGTTTTGCTTCTGTATTTTTAATCACTTTCCACTCTTAATTCATCTACTAACAAATAGAAAGAAATTAAAAGTTAATCCAGTCAGAATTTATTCCTTGATGCTTAAAAGCAAAGTGTGATAACTGTGTCACAAATCACATGACTGAAGCAGCATGTGAGTCTGAGCTCCACCCCCTCAGACCTTCAGAATCTCTACAGAATCCCTCAACAGTGCAAATGAATGAGCAACTAATGTCAGATTGTCAACTTCATCAGCCAATCAGATTGATTTGGTGGGTGTGATCTTTAGGATATGTCCCGGTGGAGGCCTTCTAACTGGCCTTGAGTGGCACAATCACGCTTTTAAGTGATGTATGTAATTGAAGAGCGAAAAGTGTAAGATCAAGCTGTCTGACGAGTCGACTGTCATTATTGCCGCTATCGCCGTTGAGAAAGAGATCCTTATGGATTTAAAAACACGAGATGTTCTGCATGACTGTGCGATTGATTTATTGAACAGGAAAGGAGTACATACTGGAATATGTACATACCAGCTTGTGAGCATTTAATTATTTCAACAATCCCCTGATCTTTTAAATCATAATTAGAAATAAGTTTATTGACATATGCACACAAGGAAATCATACATATTTATTTCCTCCTGTTGCAAACCAATTCCAGTTTTATCTAACATTCAGTGCGATGTTTATTGAAATCCAAACGGCAAACTTACCTTGTTTAACTTCAACAATATCCATGTGCTCCTTGTCAGGGCTGGACTGGGAAGAGAAATCGGAACGGGATTTTACATAACTGGCCCAAAATTTGTTTGGGGAGAGTGTTTGCTAACGCGGCGGCTCGTTTTAGCTTATCGCGGCCGACACAGCAGCCTGCTCGGTTCTCCCGATGGCCAGTCCAGCCTGATCGGCCCCAAAGTGCGTCGGTCCACCGGAAAAATGTCCGGTAGGCCAGATTACCAGTCCAGCCCTGCTCCTCATCTATTCCAATTGATCTCTTTATAAATGATGCCCGTGAGCTGGTCCGGTTTCAGGCCTGCACTGCAAAAAGTACAAATCACACACAGAGAATTAATGCAAGCCCACATTATATTCATCATATGTAACCGGTGTTGATCTGCAATTAGATATTCAACTTGACCAAAAAAGCTAACTTGGTGAGTTATACTGTTATTCATTGTGGTTATTTTCCTAAGTTAACGTTTGCTGCATAGCTAATATTCATTTATCCTAAGAAAATAACGAATCGGTTACTAACGTAACCTCGGTTCTCTCTAGATGAGGGAACGAGTATTGCGTAAGCTAGCTTACGCTACGGGAAAGATTAATCTTTTCTGAGATATTGAAGCCAAAAAATTATCCTTAATTTTGTATCTATTGTCAACGCAGTGCGGCAGCTGCAGACCTTGAGCGGGCTAGCTAGCGAGCTCATTGGTTGCTCTGCGGCAACTGCTGCAGCCTATAGACGAGCTTGGGCGAACTCGCATCCAATGAGAGGCGTCCGCGCGCTCACTGCATCAAAGCCCGCCAAAAAGGGCGTGACTAGAGTGCATATAAGCGTAGTTCGTAGGCTGGAACCCTGGTTTTCATTGAATGAAGCGAAAAATCGCTCGTGGCGCGAGCACGGCCGGTTACGCAATACTCGTTCCCTCATCTAGAGAGAACCGAGGTTACGTTAGTAACCGATTCGTTCTCTTACGAGAGGTTCTCTCGTATTGCGTAAGCTAGCTTACGCTACGGGAACCCTTTGTCAACGCCGTGCGCGCCAAGCATCCACTGCATGAGCCCCAGGGAATTAAGGGGGACCCGGGGGGAGACCTTGTGAGTGGGGAATTAATATTTGGCCGGCAAGAGTGCGGGCCAGTGTGTGTGTAGTACATAAGCACATAGACAGAGCGGCGGTGCCGGTCTGTGTGGACTGTGTCCCATTAATGCAGCTCACCAGGGGAGCTGTAGCGTATTAAACCACTAGCAGTTTAGCCTGCAGAGCGGGTACTTCCAGATTGTAAAATCTGACAAAGGTGGAGGGGGAAGCCCAGCCCACTGCCACACATATGTCGTGAATGTAAATCCCGCTGGACCATGCCCACGAGGAGGCCATGCCTCTAGTGGAGTGAGCCTTAATGCCTAGCGGGCATGGTAGGTCTTTTGACGCGTACGCGGCAGCAATAGCGTCCACTATCCATCTGGACAGTGTCTGTTTCGAGGCGGCGAGACCTTTGGTGCGCCCTCCGAACGAAACGAAAAGCTGCTCGGAGCTTCTGAAAGATGCGGAGCGCGCAGTATACAATCTCAGTGCTCTGACTGGGCAAAGGAGATTGGCGTCGCGTTCGCTATCAGATGCTGGTAGCACCGACAAGGAAATGATCTGTGCTCTGAAAGGAGTACCGACCACCTTGGGGACGTAGCCGTGTCTAGGCTTTAAAATGACCTTGGAGTCACTTGGTCCAAACTCAAGACACGCAGCGCTGACAGATAGCGCGTGAAGGTCTCCCACCCATTTAACTGATGATAGGGCAGTTAGAAAAACGGTTTTAAATGAGAGGTGTTTCACATCCATGGATTGAAGCGGTTCGAAAGGGGGGCTTTCATAGCTTCGAGAACTATAGAAAGGTCCCAGATAGGAACCGATGGGGGGCGCGGAGGGTTCATCCTTCTAGCTCCCCTGAGGAAGCGGATGACCAGCTCGTTTTTACCCTGTGACTGGCCGTGCAGGGGTTCAGCGAACGCCGCGACGGCCGCCACGTACACTTTGAGCGTGGATGGGGATCTGCCCTTATCCAGCAGCTCTTGTAAAAACACGAGCAGCGGCGACACCCCACATGTCCGTGGGTCCAGGTCTCTGTCGGTGCACCATTTTGAAAACACAGACCATTTTGACGCATAGAGTCTTCTCGTGGAGGGGGCTCTAGCGTGTATGATGGTGTTTATTATTCCTTCTGGCAAAGCGACGGGTAGTCGTTGATCACCCACGCGTGTAGCGCCCAGCGCTCTGGGTGGGGATGCCAGATCGTTCCGCGAGCTTGCGAGAGGAGATCTGCTCTCACTAGGATGGGCCACGGCGCTGTCAGTGACAGCTGCGTAAGCTCCGGGAACCATGTTTGATTCTCCCAGCGCAGGGCTATGAGGAGCACCGAGTGGCGCGTTTCCCTGATCCTCTGCATTACCTGTGGCAATAGCGAGACGGGAGGGAAGGCGTAAAGTGGCCGGTTGGGCCAGTCCTGGGCCAGCGCGTCCTCGCTTTTTGAGAAAAATATTGGGCAGTGAGAGTTCTCTTCTGACGCAAAGAGGTCTATCTCTGCTCTGCCGAATATGCGCCATAACGTCTGGACTGTTTGAGCGTGCAGGGACCATTCCCCTGGGGGAATATTGTCTCTGGACAGTCTGTCTGGGCCGTCGTTCAGGTGGCCTGGCACGTGTGTCACCCTCAGCGAGCGCAGGTGGTGCTGGGACCAACTCAGTATGCGTTTCATCAGATGGAAGAGGTTCCTGGATCTGACACCGCCCTGACGGTTTAGATAGGATACCACAGACCTGTTGTCCGAGCGGACCAGGACGTGGTGACCCTGAATGATCGGGAGGAAGCGCACGAGCGCGTACTCGACCGCTATCATTTCCAGACAATTTATGTGAAGGAGCTTTTCCTGAACTGACCATAGGCCAAAAACCGGAGAGCCCTCGCAGACCGCGCCCCAACCCGTGTTGGACGCATCTGTCGAGATGACTTTTCGGCGAGATACAGCTCCCATCATCACTCCCCGCTGATACCACTCGGCCACTGTCCAGGGCTGCAGAGCTGAAATACAGGTCTGAGTCACTCTGATTGGCTGGCGGCCTGTGGCCCAAGCCCGGCGAGATGCGCGGGTGTTTAGCCAATGCTGAAGCGGGCGCATGCGCAATAAACCCAGTTGAAGTACTGCTGCGGCTGAGGCCATGTAGCCTAGCACTCTCTGAAACTTCTTCAGAGGTGTGAGGCTGTTCATCTGAAATGACGCGGCTAGTCGTTGCACACGGCGCGCGCGCTGTGTAGATAAGCGAGCCGTCATTGCCACTGATTCTAGTTCTATTCCAAGGAAGGAAATTGTCTGACTGGGCTGTAGTGAGCTCTTGGTCCAATTGACTGCAAGGCCCAAACTGTTCAGATGACTGAGGAGAACTGTCCTGTGAGACAGAAGCTCCGTATGTGATTGTGCCAAAATCAGCCAATTGTCCAAATAGTTCAGAATTCGCAAACCCTGACTCCGCAGGTTTGTACGGGGTGCTAAGGACAGGCCGAACGGAAGGACGGTGTATTGATAAACCTGGCCGTCGAAGGCGAATCTTAAGAATGGCCTGTGACGGGGATTTATCTGAATCTGAAAGTATGCATCTGTCAGATCGAGAGAAATAACCCAGTCCCCCGGGCGCACATGCGCGAGGAGTTTGCTGGTTGTAAGCATTTTGAACGGTCTTTTTGCAAGCGCTTTGTTCAAAACCCTGAGATCTAATATTGGTCTGAGGCCGCCGTCTTTCTTGGGGACAAGAAAATAACGGCTGTAAAACCCCGACTCGCTCAGGGGAGGCGGCACTCTCTCTATGGCCCTTTTGCACAGAAGGTTTGCTATTTCTGAACGAAGCATGCACGCTGCTTCCGTGTTCACAGTAGTTTCGAGCCGCGCTCTGAAGCGAGGAGGACGGCGATCGAACTGTAGTAAATAGCCCTGTTTTATTGTGCTTAACACCCATTCGGATATCCCTGGGATATCTTCCCACGCTTTGAAGCGTAATGTTAGAGGGTGAGTGGCCAAATCGCTCTGATTGCCGCACACAGCGCGCTGAACAGAATGTGTGAGCGCGCTTACTGTGCTTATGCTGGACTGCTCGCAGACAGCATGGACAGGCTGTTCTGTGAGTGACTTCCCGATTGAGGTGAATGGGGAAAGAGTCACGTCTGTTAAGTGATACGCAAGCATAGTCACGGGCACGGGACTTACATACAGAGAAGTGTTTGCTGGCCGTGTGACAGAGCGGGCAGAGAATGGGCGCGCGCACGTATTCGTGAGCGCATTTATTGACTCTAACACTCGAGTGGTTCGTAACCGCTTTTGAGTGTGCTCTGATGGGGACACGGAACGTGTAACGATTGTGTGTAGAGGTGAACACTGGATTGTGGGCACATTTTCTACACATAAGGCTGGTCGTGCGACAGAGCGGCCAGAGAATGGGCGCGCCCACAGATTCGTGGGTGCGTTTATTAACCCTAACACTCGAGCGGTTCGTAACCGCTTTATGTGAGTGTGCCGTGATAGGGCCACGGGATGTGTAATGCTTGTGTGTAGGGGTGAACACTGGATTGTGGGCACATTTTCTACACATAAGACATGTTTGCTCTCTGGTATGGACACGGGATGTGTAATGCTTGTGTGTAGAGGTGAACACTGGGTTGTGGGCACATGTTCTACACATATGGCATGCTTGCTCTTTACCAGATTTATTTGGGTCGCCGTGAAAACGGCGTTTGAGCGCAGGCAAGCGGGCGTTAACACCGGCTTGTTGGCTGCTGAATCTACCACTGTAGTAGCCTGAAGGAAGGGGACTGACAGGGGGCGAAGCTTTGACGGTGGTCCGGCCGCAGCGGGACTGATCCGTCGTTTTGTCAACAAAGCTAGGAGGACTTGTTCAGGTTTCAGCGCAATTCTAGTCCGAGGCCCACGGGGGGGCGGCGGTCTGCGGCGGCTGTCTGAGCGCGATCGAGGGCGGCCGCCCTGTCGACGCTGAGAAGTCTGGCTTTGTTGAGCTGGGCGCTTTGAAGAGGCTCGTGCAGGAGGCTCACGTGGGCGGCCTGCAGAGGAGCTAGCGCGACGAGGCAGAAAGAGATTCATGGCTTGTGTGGCTTTTTGGACCTCTGAAAACCGGTCAATGATACCACTCACCGCGGAGCCGAAGAGACCAGATGGAGAGAGCGGTGCGTTGAGGAACGTAGAGCGCTCTGCTTCTCCCATGTCGGCTAGCGTTAGCCACAGATGTCTCTCGGTCACAGTCAGCGCGGCCATGCACTTCCCTATAGCTTGGGCTGCAGCTTTGGTAGCGCGGAGGGCGAGGTCCGTAGCACTCCGTATGTCTGCAACCGCCTCTGGATGCCTGCTTTCCTCATCCCACTCCCGCAGAAGGTCCGCTTGGAGGATCTGTAGGACGGCCATAGAGTGCAGAGCAGATGCAGCTTGGCCGGCGGCGGAATAGGCGCGGCCAACACAGGCGGAAGTTGTTCTGCAGGCATTAGACGGGAGCACTGGTTTAGACCGCCATCTCGCAGAGGGCGGGCAAAAGGTGTGCTGCTACCGCATCCTCGACCGGAGGGATGGAAGCGTAGCCCTTCTCAGTGGCGCCGTCCACCGAAGCAAGAGAGGTGGAGACGTGAGATCGGACCCTGGCCGAGAAAGGCGCGTTCCATGATTTGGAAAGCTCGGCGTGGAGTTCCGGCAGGAAGGGAGTGGCCCGGGTAGCGGGTGCTGCGCGGCGGCGGCTCTGTAGAAAGCAGCCGTCAAGTCTGTTGGGTGCCTGCTCAAGGGGCGGTGACCACTCGAGCCCGAGGCGGTCGACGGCCTGTGTGAAGAGGCGTGTTAGTTCCCCTTCGACTCCGGCGCGGGTCCTGCTGGATTCCTGGGCCGAGGAGGAGGCGTGTGAGCCTGACCACTCCTCGCTGTCCGAAGCCATGATGGAACAGCCCTTATCCTCCGCTTCTTCGTCCGAGATGGCAGCAGAGCAGCCGCTCGGTGGCAACTGTGCATCCCGGGTGGGCGGGGAGGGTGAAGGCGATGCTCGAGGGATGGGCTCCGGCGAGGCAATCGCTTCTACCACTGTTTCCAGCAGCCTTTGAGAGCGGCGCTTTTTTCTGCGCGGCTGAACGGAAGGCAGCGCGGCGGCTTCGGTCCTGAGCGCTTCGAGTGGAGCCCGCAGGGTCGACATCGGCAGCTCCTCGCAGAGATCGCATCCGCCTTCGGCGAGGGCGAGCTCTGCATGCCCCAGTCCCAGGCAGAGAGCGCAGATGATGTGGCGGTCTCCGGTGCTGAGAGGAGCGCGGCATGAGGCGCAAGTGGAGCGAGGCATCTTAAAAAAGACGCTCGTACTCTTTTGTGAAGTTCTTTAAGAACTAGCTTGCTTTTAAAAAGGATACGTCGCCGGATGGCGTAGCTCGCAGGATGGCTGAAGGTGGCGAAGATGGCCGGCTTCTTCGAGCGCTGTCCACGCTTGCTTGATGCCCCTCGAACGGCGACGCGGCTTCCAGTTCAGTGATGCGAAGAGCTTCGCTGAAGAGATGAAAATCAGGGTTCCAGCCTACGAACTACGCTTATATGCACTCTAGTCACGCCCTTTTTGACGGGCTTTGATGCAGTGAGCGCGCGGACGCCTCTCATTGGATGCGAGTTCGCCCAAGCTCGTCTATAGGCTGCAGCAGTTGCCGCAGAGCAACCAATGAGCTCGCTAGCTAGCCCGCTCAAGGTCTGCAGCTGCCGCACTGCGTTGACAATGGATACAAAATTAAGGATCATTTTTTGGCTTCAATATCTCAGAAAAGATTAATCTTTCCCGTAGCGTAAGCTAGCTTACGCAATACGAGAGAACCTCTCGTAAGAGAACCACAATGCACGTTCAACGTAAACAAAAGCTACAAAACATAATTATGTATTCAGAATAAAAACTTTAAAGCCTGCTAAAAATTTGTTTGAAAATGTCTACTGATATCTTACCTCAGTTTCTTAAACTTGTTTCTATTGAGGTAACACGTACGCCGCTGAACGTAATGCTGCTGCAATAAAGAGTAACATAACACGCTCACATTTAGAATAAGCAGGGGGAAAAAATGAAAGTCAAAATAAATAATGAATTACATAATTAGGAAGATTGCATTGTGATGCAGTGTGTGCAGACATAAAAAATTTTTTTTTATGTGACTGGATAGGTAAAAATTACTCACCAAAACAGACGATTTCCCATTGAGACCCATAGGAATACAGAACGTTAGGGAATACCAAGATGGCGGCGCAGTAGCTTCACTGTTGTGACGTCATGAGCTATCCATATAGATCAGTGGTTTGTTTCCACATTACATGATGTAAAATCTTGTTTAACAAACGCCTGCAGAAACAGCTGTATAAAACATTATAATCTCTTTTGATAATCGTACACCTGAAGCACAAATGCTAGCACTGCAACATTGTTTATCAGTTGGGTTGCTAGGAGACATAGCGCTCTAGCATTGTTTATCAGTTGGGTTGCTAGGCGACATCTCTAATGAGAGTCAAACCCCTCCTAAACTAAAGGGAGGGTTGCAGTTCCGAATATCGGGGAATGAAATGCATTTATGGTCGGAGATATCAAGTAGGAATATCCCTCATCGAACTTGAATGAACGCAGCATAACCGTGTACCCTGACGAAACTACATTTATTGCGAGAAACATTAATATCACAAACATTCTGATATTTGAATGTCTGATCAGGAGATGTTAATTTCACCAAACAGTCATGCTGCAGTTAAAATTAGGCTTGCTTGAGCATTAAGTGTCATTTCAAGTTCTGGCTTTCATACGTGGACGTGTTTCGAACAAGATGTTCGTTTGATGAGATTTCTCCTGTTCATGCACATCTCTGAAATTCTTGACCAAAGAGAACTCGGTTGGTCGATAAGCATTGATGACTGTCATTAAAATGAATATATTTGAAGCCTGACTCTTAGAGACTGTGTGGAAGTATACTTTTTACATGATTTGCAACACAAACTCCACAAAGATAGCACAGCCACAAGAAATGAGTGGAAAGAGATTTTAATTTTTAAAAGTGACAGGGGCCGTGACAAGTTTAATAAAGCAAAGAAGCAGAACGGCGCTAAAAGCGGCAGTCCACGGAGAAAAAACGTCTAGGTTACGTATGTAACCTCCGTTCCCCGATGGAGGGAACGAGACGTTGTGTCAAAGAAGTGACACTAGGGGTCTCTCTTGAGCGCCGATATTCACCTCTGAACTATGAAAAAAGGCCAATGAGAGTTGGCAACCAGTATTTGCATGTCCCGCCCCCGGACATACAGGTATTTAAGCGGCGCAAATACGGGAGTTCATTCAGGAATTTTCTGAGGAGCCGGAAATGGTCTGGCCACAACAGTGGCTCGGCTCAGCGACGTGGCAGGGGAGACACAACGTCTTGTTCCCTCCATCGGGGAACGGCGGTTACATACGTAACCTAGACGTTCCCCTTCTGTCGCTCTCTCCACGTTGTGTCAGAGAAGCGACACTAGGGGTCCACTTAAAAAGTGCCATGCGCTGAGCTGTGTACGTGAACTGCTGATACAGGAGCGAGCAGGTATTCTTACGTGCAGAACGACCAGCTGTATCAGGCTGCACGTACCCTTCCCCAATGCCCCATTTAAGCCATCAGACTCCTTATCGTTACCCTGGAGGGGGAACAAGGTGATGGCCGCCAACCTAGGAACGGGCCAGCCTGGCTGGGCCTCTTTTCTCTCTATGTTTCCCGCATAGAGCAACTATGGCCGGGGCCCTTACACGCATTGAGGGAAAGGGGTCTTAGCCCTCATTCAGGGCAGAGAAGACCCTGCGGAGGCCACACCTACCCTGGAGGGGAAATTTTAGTGGCAAATACATCAGATGGCCTAACTTAGGACCTATGTGGAAAAGTTGGTGCGGTGGTAGATCCAGCCTCGTAGAGGGGGGAAGCATACAGCATGGCGACCGAGGCAGCTGTGACTGCCTAAGGGAGACACGGGGGTCCGCTCGTGGCAATACACACAGGGGGAGTCCGAACAGGAGGCCTTACCTGTGGAGCACCTATGCCAGAGCGTGCCCCGTCCCTGAGAAAGAAGATCCTTCCTCAGGGGAATTCGCCAGGGAGGGGCTGTCGTGAGGAGCGTGAGATCCGAGAACCACGTCCGGGTGGGCCAGTAGGGGGCCACCAGAGTAACTTGCTCCTCGTCCTCCCTGACCTTGCATAGCACCTGTGCAAGAAGGCTCACTGGGGGAAAAGCGTACTTGCCCAGCCCCGCGGGCCAACTGTCTGTCCCGAGGGGAGCCTCTGTGAGGGCATACCAGAGCAGGCAGTGGGAGTTAATTTAAAAAGACGCGTCCTTAAAAGGACGTTCAACGCCGCTGTGTTTTTGCTCTTTTAGAGGAAATTACTCTTTTAAATAAAATCACTCTTTTATGAAGAAAAAGAAGTCGTAAGAGATCTTTATTATCTGCACTGTCGAAGCGCTCAGGGGCAGGAAGTGCACAGCCGTGCAAACAGGAGAAAGCCGCTGTTGTGCGCCGTAGAATCCAACAGCATGCAGCAGAGGGATAGCAGGAACTCGGTGTGTACACGCAGCAGTTGCAGACACGACCATCGGCTCCGAAGAAATTTTCTGAATGAACTTTTTGCGCCGCTTAAATACCCGTATGTCCGGGGGCGGGACATGCAAATACTGGTTGCCAACTGTCATTGGCCTTTTTTCATAGTTCAGAGGTGAATATCGGTGTTCAAGAGAGACCCCTAGTGTCGCTTCTTTGACACAACGTCTCGTTCCCTCCATCGGGGAACGGAGGTTACATACGTAACCTAGATGTTTTTTCTCCGTGGGATAAAGGCGGCCATGACGATGGTTCGAGAGAGAGAGAGAGAATCACAGGCAGCTGCTCTGTGCATTTATTTCTTCATTAAACTATTTATATTGTCAAGCCAGTTCTCGCCTCCTCCTTTCCATTGAACTGCTTTACAGTGGTATACATCAAGTCCTCTTGTTTACTGTTAATTGTTTCATATCATTAATTGCACTAATTTAACATGTTAAATCAACAGCCCTAGTTCTTGAACAACAAACTAACAACTGACAACTTAAGTGATTTGCTTCAACTTCAATGATTGGCAGTTTCATTTCCAAGTCTTCTCTCATTCACTCCTTTCCTCTCATCTCCTCCTGGGCCACAGGATGAGGCTGCTTCTTTAAATGGTGCTAGAAGTTTGAGTTCTGATGGTGACAGTGCTTTAGTCAGGCTCAACTGATAATGATGTTATGACATCAGGAGGTAATGGAAGACTGAGAGTCTTTTGGATATTTTTTTCAATATGCTAGTCAGTAAAAGGAAGATTTGTTCATAGTGAATTCTCCCCTGTGTATTTAAACGTTTATGGATTTGCCCCAATCACTTTCATTGTAAGTGCCTTACTTTAAACGTGATTTCTTAATGATAAGAGGAACTGCTGGAAATAAAAACATTTTCTGTCGTAATAAACAGTATGCCATAAATTATGATAATTTAACTTATAAATGTATATTGTGGCATAATGTTGATTATCACAAAAATGTATTTTCAATAAAGCTCTTTGCTAGTCAAGCTTGGTAGAAGCCTTGTAGTGACATCAGCATCCCAAGCTAGGGAAGATTATACGAAATTCAACATATGCCGATGTCTTTTCAACAGAGTTGACTTGCTCGCTGGGAAATGCAAGGCACAATTCTTTATAAAGCAGCTTTGGAATGATTTGTATAGTGAAAAGGGATGTACAGTTACATTTAAATTTAACTGAATTATTGATATGGTTTTTCATTTTTTACATTTTAAAATGAAGATATTAAAAGTCAAAGACTCCCTCTCTCAGTCTCTATTGCAAGAGTGTGTCTCCGGTCTCTGTGGAGTTTTTTGGATTATGTGGAACACCCTTTGAGCTGAACAGTGTCCCATGAGACTTTATGACAGGACTGCGGAGGAACGAGGAGGGGCACGTTTGTGTTCGAGGTGTATGTGTGTAAATGTATTTCATAAGTGTTATAGTCTTTCATGCTCTCAAGGGCAAATTATCCAGAAATATACCCCATCAAATACACCTCGGTGGAAGTGCCAGACATGTCTCTGGTTCTTAATTGCCAAAATTTCAGTGAGATGGGAGTTCTAGGCCAGTATGTCTTAAACAGAAGTATTGCTGGTGTGTTTGCAGGCGCTGAGGACAGTGTGTAGTATGTTGCACCCGTCACATCCTTCCCACCCCCTCCACATACCCCCAACTGCCATCGCACCAGCATGGGGTGGTAATTGATTCTCCTCATTCCATTAGTCTTTGAGACAGAAATGCACCAACAAGGGAGGGTAATGTCACTTAGAGACGAGCACTGTGCCCAGTTTACACACACACGATACAAAACTAACAAACTCTCAAACCTATTACATGTGTCCACCAAGGTCTAGGGAATCAAGGACAAACCATTTATACACAAGCCAAAAAATAAACACAGAACTGAACATTCATTAAAAGGAAAATAAATTATGATCATAACAACAAAAGCTGACCGTTATGTAGACAAAATGCTGAAATCTTTTTTATCTTTTTAAAACAGCACCTACATCAACAGCCTGATGTGTAGGATGTAGAGGCATGTGAACAGTCCAGAGCTCTTTCTTCAATGTAGTTTAATGTTTTTCCAAGTGTAATTTTGGGTTATATATGTAAATTAATGAACTACAAATACTCACGTTACTGTAATTAACTACTTTTTCCCAAGAACTGTACTTTTTTAAGTATTTAAAAATTGAGTACATTTTAAGTACATTTTAAGTGCTGTAACTGTACTTTTGCACTATCTGTGTTCGATACTTCCCTGTCCTGATTTTATTTTTATCTATCAACATGATTGGCTAGGGAGAGTCTCGTGACTCCCATCAAATCACACTTAAAAAACTTGAACGGCAGCTGCAGATCTGGTGCCAACTGTGGAGAATGCCTCAAGAACAGTTTACAGCTCAACATAACTGGCTGCACCTGAAAGGGCTTTTCGCAGTGAAAAGGCCAATTGCTTGATTGTGTCATGTGAGTTTAACTTGCTCAGGCCAGATATCAGCATTAATCCTGCCTCTTAGTTGAAGAAACATAACGAGGTAAATTTCATAGTTCTGCTTACTAGATTCTATGTCTATAATGTTGCCTGTAATTGAACTATCTATCACTGAGTTTATTGGGCTGCTGTGAGAGATGTATGCAATGTTATCAATATGGCTGGGCAATAAAATGATCTAGATGTTTATCAGAAAAAAGAGAGATGTTCTTGATCAAACTTTTATGTAGTTTTCTATACTTAACCTATGTTCTAATTCTAGAACAGGGGTGTTCATTACATCAATGGTGATAGCAAGAGCACCACTGGTTGGTTGATCTAGATGAAGTATAAAAGATTGACTTTTTATTTCCTGGTGTCAGTATCTGCGTGCTGTTTGATTGACAGGCTGCTAATGTTTGAGCGCTAATGCAGGTTCACACCTAAATGATCAAATATACTTTATAGTTCCGCCAGTGCCGGTCTTAGTGAGGCTTTTAAGTCTGAAGTGAATTTAAACAGTGGGACAATAAGTGTAAAATCCCAGATAGCAAAAAATATCTGCACGGCTTCTTTTTGCCGCCGTCCCTAAGCTGTCGGCTATAGGTGCGTCCCACTGGCGGGGATGAAACGTTTGCCGCCGAATTCGTCACTCCCATTTCTTGCGATATGCCGCCCGCGAAAAGCTGGCGGGCCGCCCGCTTCATTTTCTCTGGCGGTTGCCTCGGGCTGATCGACCACGGGCGGCTGGCGGCAAGCCGCTTTGAAATACAAGGATTTCTACTCTCAAAATCGACCAGCCATGTTGGCTATTATTATTTTTTGCTCCAAAGCCATTAGGGTTTATAACAGAGTCTTGACTCTTGATTCCATGATAAGGTAAGGTTTAGGAAATGACATTTAAATTACTTTGAAACTCTGAAGCGATTATACAGTAATATATGTAAAATATATTGAATTATTTTATGCACTTGAAAATTGTTTACATTTCTTTGATTGCTGCGCATTTGAGACATGCACCAATAAACCAAAAAGAATTCCTTTTGTAAAACTTACTTGGCAATAAATATCTTTATGATTCTGATTAGGTTTTAAGTGGTAATAATTTAGAGTAAAGCTCTGGAGTAGAATATACCATTATAACTGCAATGCTGACCTGTGGCACAAGGATTTACAAGCTATATTTAACAATAGAATAACAGTTAAGCACTGTGACGGAATGAAAGTAGAATTTTTGGTACTAGTTAATGTGCAATATCAAATATCAGGCATGAAATAGGATTTACAAATTATAATAGAATCGTTTAGCACTGACGGAATGAAATAAGCCAATACTAAAGTCACGGTAAGTAGAATATTTGATACCAGATAATGTGCAAATATCAAGTATTAGATGTATAATCTAGGATTTACAAGTTATATTTAAAAATAGAATAGTTAAGCACTGTAACAATGAAATAAGCAGCAAATTGTATATGAAATAATTGAGATCTTTGGTATCAAGGAATGTGCAGGATAACAGGTATAATATACATTTTGACATTCAACTTACACATGACAACAAGTGGGAATAAATATAATTAACAGCAGAAAATTTGGCTGTAGAGAACACAGCCAATCAGAATGTCTGGAGAGGTTGGGGACTGCATGGCGTAGTGGGCTAAGAATCACCGGTTTTCCCCGACCTCCAGAATGAGGCAGTGCAAATTGGCATATCTTCAGTGATTCCTCGTGCACCTGTATAAAAGGACAAACCATCCCATATTCATCCAAGGAGCTGCCCTCAAAGCAGGGTCATGAGAGAAAAGAAAAAAAAAAAAAAAAAAAAGCAATTTCCACAGTGAACAGTGTGGATTGGGTGAGTGTAGTCTGACACTTTTAGCAGGCTTTTTTTAGGGGTCTTGATGTTACTGACTGCAGGATAAAGAAAGGGTTCCAGTTGTCAGTGATGCTGGGGTGTCAGTAGTCAGCCTAGGTTTAAGGGGTCGGCTGTGGGTCCCTCTCAGCTGTGCGGCGCCTTTTTCCACCTTCATGTTCAGATGCTCCTTTCAGGTAACGCATAACGTTAACCTGGATCGCCTCATCAGTGGCATCCTGGATTGCCGGGTTCTTCCGGATGGCTCCTGTAGAAAATAAAGATCTGTCATTCCATTTGAATGGCATAAGGTCATACACATCTACTTAAATATAAAAAAAATATCCAACTTACTTTGAACAATGGTCTTCAGGAACATGTCTCTAAAACATGCTTTATCCCATACACCAGTCCAGGTTGTATTGATGGAAAGGTGATTAGAGAAGATACTCTGAAGCATTCGCCACATGGTTGTCTTTAGGTCCCTCCCACATTTGATTGCCAAAAACCGAAGCTGAAAATACAAAAAAAACATGTTACAAATTACATTTCTCTGAAGCTTCTCATAAATTTAAAATGTGACAGGCTGTGGATTCAGACTGTAGAATATGCAGTGTACGATCTTAATTTTACTTTTTAGATTACCCTATGGCGTTATAAACGAAATCGGCACACTTACAAATCGTTGCTGGAGCTCTTTATCCTGCCTCAAACTGTTGTCAAGCAACGCCAAATCTTCCTGGGTGTCTAGGGGGGAGTAACAGAGTAACTCTCCAACAGACACATTGGCACTGAAATGTTGCAGCATAGCATTTTGTTGTCCATGCTACGCACAACATCGCCAAACTCCAAGACGTCGCAGCATTAGGGTTTGATCTGCACCTACAGGGGTTCCCAGAATAAAAGAATAAAGTAGTCAGTCCTGGTCCTTCAACTACTAAACTATGACATTTATATCTAGGTCTACTACATGTACAGGTGGCCCCAGTGGGAATTAAACCAACAACCACAGGTGTTGTTTTCAAGTTGTACCCGATTGCCCAGTGCGAGCAAATGTCTTCAACATTGTCCCAACTTGCTACACCTGCTCTTGAAGTGAGCCGCTGTCACCTGGGAAGTAACAATATATTGATTAGCAATACACTAAATATAATAGTAATATAATATAACCACAATTATCATACCAGTAACTTTCCCTGTAATTTCTATCCACAGTATGTTATGCATGGCATACAAGTTCATAATGATGAACCCTTATGATAACATCAATTTCATTTTTTTCTTTGAAGCAGAATATTTTGTTTGTAAAAGGGGAGGAAAAAGAAAATAATGAAATATTGGTATACAGATTTTGGTTGATATATCATACTGTACAGTGAAATTTGCTATTGTTGTATCCCTACTCACCTGAAGGACGGATAGATCAGGCAAATCTCCAGTCAGGCCTTTGTAGAGTGTGTGCTCCTGCATATCCACAGGTATTTTAATTCAAACTTGCAACATATTGTAATAAATCTACAATATTCAGCCTTTACCTTACACCCTCAGTTGTTGCTCTACACTTTTATTATATTAAATACTTATTTATATAGCTTGCTCACTGTATAATCATGATAGCCTAATACTTATAACACAAGATTGCATCTTAAACGAATGAGAGTTAAAAACTTGAATAAGAACGCATTTTACACAGAGGGGACCAGTTAGGGAAACTTACCTGCCTACAATAACTGTTTTCATTTCATCTGAGTTACATTAAACATGAATAACCTTAGCCGAGTCCCCAGGAACTTCGGGCTATTAAAGTAACAAGCCTGTAACTGCGGTGTTATCAATTCTAGCTTCACCATACACTCAAACTGTGAGGTTTATCTGTTTTCCTCATGGACCTGTAGCACAATGCCCTGACAGTGACTTCACCTGTGCCCTGATCTTTATTAGAAACTGAGAGGAGAGCAAGTTAATATAATTTATATTACAATTATCACAAAAATTAACAAACAGTCTGCTTTAAAACTAAGAAAATCAAGCTTCTATACTAACCTTACATAAAAAATGAACACGTGGCGAACTAGCTTAGCCGCTATCTGCCGGCACACCACATTAGATTAAAATACTTACCCTTGTAGTTGTGTAGATAACTCGATATGTAGAGTTTAAAGCCCTTGTCCCTCTTGCTTGTCGGAGCAGGGGACCAGGCATCAACAATGCGATGAACATTGCTGATGCGTATTTTCGGAAGATTCTGGAGATATCGAGTAAAAACAGACATTTTGGGCGACGCGCAAGTAAACCGGAAACAGATAAGGCGACAGCGGAACTTCACAGTTCAGTCTTTGTAATGTGTTTTAGCAATACATTTTTAACATTTATAATGCGTTTAGATTTTTTTTTATTGCCTTTACAGGGACTTTAACACTTTCTTAAACATTTGTACAGGTCATAATTGCAAAACCTGTAAAAGGTAAAATAACAAAAAAAAAAAATCGAGGTTGGAAAAAATGTAGACAAACTAAATTTCTGCGCAACTGTGAAACCAGAGGATAATTTCGCTTTTTCATTGAGTTTATCCTTCACGTCAAAACAGGGATTTTCATGTTTATGATAGATATCACCATGTTTGCAAATTAATAAAAAAAATTAAAGTATACCCGAGATTTTGGCCATTTTGCAGATGTCTTTCACTGTTCACTGATATTCAGGCATTCGTGAAAAGTCTAACTTCATCAATTTATTCTGCTAAATTGTTCATACCATGAATTAAATATCTATTTTAACCTATTGTTAGAAATGACTTGTAAATATGATGTTATACCTCAATTTATTTGGTATCCTGCACTTTATTTGGTACCAAATATCCTCATTGCTTATGTTTACTGGTAATTCTTTTCATCCCAGAGCTGACCTCTTTATATTATTAACAATTATTGTAAGTGTTACAATAGTGTTTTTTAAAATTTTTTACCAAAATTAAATTGGAAACCTGCATGTTCTTTAGTGTGTGTGTGTGTGTGTGTATATATATATATATATATATATATATATATATATATATATATATATATATATATATATACAATAAGCGGCGGCAGATCGCTCGAAAAAAGCGTTTGCCTCCGACGGTCCGCCTTCGATATAACGGCGGCGGAACGGCGGATAGCCAGCGGGCCGGCCGCGGAACGAAGGCGGTAGGAAGGCAGCTGCCGCTTTTAAAAAGCGGCTGCCGCCGGCGGTGCACCGTCAAACGTGTTTGAGATATCGCCATTCTACCGCTTCTACTGCCGCCGGAGCACCGCCAGTGGCCCGCCGACTTATTGCTATCTGGGATGTCGGACTTGAAGTGTACATGTAACTGAATTGAGTACTGTTTAGTAGGCTATGTCATATAAAGGCTATTAATCAAACAACAACAACAAGGAAATTAGTAAAGCATTCACTACTTTCGGCTGAATAACTTGAGTAGCTTTAAAAGTATTCATGTAATAGAATAAAACAGTGATCATTTTTTAATAATACTGACACCTGATGTAGAGTGTGTGTTAATTGGTATAATAAATTACAAGGAAAGTAAAGATGATAAAATAATTTATAATTATTATTAGCCTTTATAAAGATAGAAAATGATCAACATTTGCAGTGCAATACTTCAGCAGAATATTCCATCGGTCACAAACTTCAGAAAATTGTGGATTACACAATTGTGTTGAGAACACAAAAATTACTGGGCTTAAAGATACAAGAACTAAATCAATGGAACAGTGTATCTCAAAAGGAGGATAATGTGGCTTCCCATTTGCTCTTAAAGAAATAATTCACACAAAAATGAAAATTATCTCATCATTTACTCTCATGCCATCTGTCTATGACTTTCTTTCTTCAGAACACAAATTAAGATTTTTAGAAGAATATTTCAGATCTGTAGGTCCATTCAAAGGGGTGCCAAAATGTTGACGCTCCAAAAAAATAATAAAAGCAGCAAAAAAGTAATACATACAACTCCAGTGGTTTAATCCATGACTTCAGAATTGATATAACAAGTGTGGGTGAGAAACAGATCAATATTAAAATACATGTTTGCTGGAAATTCTTCTCTCTGCCCAGTAGTTGGCGTTATGCATGAAGAACGTGAATCACCAAAAACACAAGAAGAAAGTGAAATAATAGAAAAAATCAATAAATATTGATCTGTTTCTCATATCTCTTCTGAAAACATGGATTAAACTACTGGAGGCACATGGATTAGGCTACTTTTATGCTGATTTATGGAGCTTCAATGTTTTAGCACAGATTAACTTTCATTGTATGGACCGAAAGAGCTGAAATATGCTTCTAAAAATCTTAATTTGTGTTCTGCAGAAGAAAGAAAGTCATACACATCCAGAATTGCATGAGGGTGAGTAAATTACAGTGCATTCGGAAAGTATTCACAGCGCTTCACTTTTCCACATTTTGTTATGTTACAGCCTTATTCCAAAACAGGTTATATTCATTATTTTCCTCAATTCTACAAACAATACCCCATAATGACAACGTGAAAGAAGTTTGTTTGAAATCTTAGCAAATTTATTAAAAATAAAAATCACATGTACATAAGTGTTCACAGCCTTTGCTCAATACTTTGTTGAAGCACATTTGGCACCAATTACAGCCTCAAGTCTTTTTGTGTATGATGCTACAAGCTTGGCACACCTATTTTTGGGCAGTTCCTCCCATTTTCCTTTGCAGGACCTCTCAAGCTCCATCAGGTTGGATGGGGAGCGTCGGTGCACAGCCATTTTCAGATCTCTCCAGAGATGTTCAAACAGATTCAAGTTTGGGCTCTGGCTGGGCCACTCAAGGACATTCACGGAGTTGTCCCGTAGCCAGCCCTTTGTTATCTTGTCTGTGTGCTTAGGGTCGTTGTCCTGTTGGATGATGAACCTTCGCCCCAGTCTGAGGTCCAGAGAGCTCTGGGGCAGGTTTTCATCAAGGATGTCTCTGTATATTGCTGCATTCATCTTTCTCTCGATCCTGACTAGTCTCCCAGTTCCAGCCGCTGAAAAACATCCCCACAGCATGATGCTTCCACCACCATGCTTCACTGTAGGGATGGTATTGGCCAGGTGATGAGCGGTGCCTGGTTTCCTCCAGACATGACGCTTGCCATTCAGGTCATCAGAAAAGATCATTTTGTTTCTCCTGGCCTTTTGGCAAACTCCAGGCGGGCTGTCCTGTGCCTTTTACTGAGGAGAGGCTTCCGTCTGGCCACTCTACCATACAGGCCTGATTGGTGGAGTGCTGCAGAGATGGTTGTTCTTCTGGAAGGTTCTCCTCTCTCCACAGAGAAATGCTGGAGCTCTGTCAGTGACCATCGGGTTCTTGGTCACCTTTCTGACTGAATTCCTTGGACTTCATGGCTTGGTTTGTGCTCTGACATGCACTGTTAACTGTGGGACATTATATAGACAGGTGTGTGCATTTCCAAATCATGTCAATCAACTGAATTTACCACAGGTGGACTCCTATCAAGTTGTAGAAACAGGATGCGCCTGAGCTCAAGTTTGAGTGTCATGGCAAAGGCTGTGAATGCTTATGTACATGTGATTTCTTTTTTTCATGTTTTTTTAATACATTTGCAAAGATTTCAAACAAACTTCTTTCATGTTGTCATTATGGGGTATTGTTTGTAGATTTGAGGAAAATAATGAATTTAATCAGTTTTGTAATAAGGCTGTGACATAACAAAATGTGGAAAAAGGGAAGTGCTGTGAATAATTTCCGGATGAACTGTATGAGAGTATTTTCATTTTTGGGTGAATTATTCCTTTTTAAGTGTGATGTAGCCCCTGTACCAAACAACATTTCCCATTCCTGGTCTACCTCCTCTTTTGTGCAGGACATGACGTGCGAAGTGATCCTGCTTATTTAGCATTTTTTGCATTCCTTGTGTAGAGTATGAAGGAGAATCATGGAGTCATTGATTCTGAATGCAATGCACAGATTCTTGCAAAGGGTCATAAAACCCCCCCACACATCCTCGTGCCTTCTAAAACCCCCTTCTGAGATGGGAAAGGAATGTGAGACTTTGAACGGCACAATGTGTTCCTTTCATTTAAAACCCAGAAATGTCTTAATTTTAAGGAAATATGTTTTATCCCTGTATGCTTGTGTATTCCTGATGTTAGATCAAACTAGTTAAAATTGTAAGTTGTGTTAGTTAAACTCTGAGGGCTTAAATAAAAAAAGCCTAAGGGTGTATATCCACTTTTAAGTGTACCAAATACAAGTTTCTTGGTATCAAATTAAACCTTACGACTTTGCCCTAGCTGAATATAAATATATGGTTACGTTAAAAATGTATTTTTTATTCATAGTATTCTGCTATGTTTTTACTGTCTTTTGTGTGATTCAACCCAAAATCCTGACCCGGTCATAAATTATGCAAATGACATGCAAATGAGCCTTGACAGGACAAAGAAACAATCTCGCACCCAAAACGGAGGAGTCTCATTGGGCCAGTCCTCCCAGAGGAGGTGTGACTTCCCTACTTTAAAGTCAGGATCAAGGATTGAATCGATCTCTTATCTCTTTTGTCCTGCTCTTGTCCTTTGTCTCTTCTCTCTCCAAGCTCTCTTGCTTTTCTGTGTTACTTTCGTCAGACATGTCTTTTATTTTATTTGCCGTTTATCTCAGTCTTTTATTTGTCTTCGGACAAAGCTCAACACTTTACATTTCTGGAGCAGTCTGATACCCTCCGGGTGAAAGGACTCTCTCTCAGCAACAACAACAGCCACTCCTAAGATGCTTTGAACTTCCCGCGTTAAAGTGTGTAATTCCCTTGCTGGCTCTTAAGGTTTAACTGTTGTAACAAGTTTGAACCCTGTAATCTCTTTTATTTTCCTTACTGTTTTTACTTTGTTTATTTTATGTTTGTTCTATGTTAAATGTTTGTTTGTTAAGTGTAGTGATATATCCTAGTTCCTTGTATTAAACCCAATTATACGCTTGATTGTCTGTGTTTGTTGGTCATAAAGCAAAGCCTCTTTAATGTGCGATCTAAAGCTACGAGCTGATATTATCAAAGTAAGTTAACGTGCTTTTGATGAGTGAGCTTATACTAAGAATAACCCTTCTGGAAAATTGATCAAGAGCATCGAGCAACGTGGTTCGGCGGACGAACTGGTTGGTCGCGGTACGGGTCAATTCCATTAAGGTGTTCTGAAAATTAATATAGCCTGTCTGCATATGATGTATATTCCTAATTAATTATAATTCGTTGTGTTTAATTATCTATATATATCTGAAGCAGACTCTTGGACTATATAAGCCCTTTTTGGGGCGATTTAGAATGTATTGTTATCTAGTTCAAACCGTATGATTAATTATTGATTACGATCATTAAAATTAATTGTACATTCCACAAACCTGAACCTAGATACCCTACACTTGCATTGTTTGAACATGTTTTATGCACAACAATAATGCTCTGTCAGCATTAAGGGAAATTTAGACCCTACACATAAAATGATTTTAATGTAATTATTTCATACATTATGATTTAAAATGGTGATCAGTGTATTGAAAATAACTTTTTAATTTTAAATTTCTGTTATCATGTCTCCATTTATTTTTTGGAATCAGATTCATGTAGTGTTTATCATTTCTAAGTGATGTATTTTAAAAGTGGGCATACAATGTTTATTATAATGCAGCATAGGTTTTGCAACTACTCATGAGTACTTTTAAATTAGCTACTCTTTTACTCTTACTAGAGTATTTTTTATGACAGCTACTTTTACTCTACTCACACTACATTTTTTGGATGTAACAGTACTTCTACTTCAGTATGATTTTTCACTACTCTTTCCACCCCTGATAATATAATGATATGTTTATATATATGGGTCATTGTCAAATAATGTTGTCTGAGGTGGTAAAAATTTGAAATATTTAAAAAATCTGGTTTAAAACAAATTTGTCAAGTTCGTAGATATGTAATCTTGCATGTTGTTTTTAGAAATTGTTTGAAAACCCATTTTGTTAAAAAAAAAAAAAAAAAAAGAAAAAAGATTTAATTACTTTAAAAATGTAATGTGGTCCAACCATCAAATAAAACGGCATTAAAATAGTTTCCTTGCTCGTTGAATACATGAAAGTGTACAGAATTTCATCATTTCAAAAAAGTTTTCAAACATATGTTTCGAGGTGAAAAATATTTTTTACACATGTCATGAATTTTTAAGTTAAGAATATCAAGACGTTTTCTCGTGGTTGCTCCAAATGACCTGAACAAATTGTGCCTTTTCATTAAAATGTAAAATTATAGATTTTTAATGATAATAAATCTTCACACACAGTCTTGTGGGTCTAAAGAGATCTCCTCTGTTAACCCCAGTGATCAAGCTGAAGGCGACTGTGGCAAGGAACACAAAACTCCATAAGATGTAGATTAATGGAGAAAAATAACCTTGGGAGGAACCAGATTCACTGTGGGGGCCAGTTCCCCTCTGACTAACATCATGAATATAATGTAAATATTATTATGTATAGTGCAAGTCATGGTTTAAAATTGACATGGTCTAAGTAAGTGTTAAGGGACAGTGTTTAAAAATAGATTTTGTATGAACTGTAAGATTAATGATTAATGTCTTTGATGTCCATCCTGGATTAACTGCAGAAGTTCACATAGATGCAATTGTCCTTGTTAATTGGCTGATGAAGGCTTTTGTTGGCAATTGATGAAAGTGCGTAGAGGATGTTGTGCCAACCAAAACCATACGGATCTACCCCAACCAGAAACCATGGGTTAATGGTGATGTTCGCGTGGCACTTAATGCGCGGACCTCCGCTTTTAATTTCGGGAATGCGGAGGAGCGTAAACAAGCCAGTTATGCCCTCCGTAACTCTATCAGTGCAGCCAAATGCCAGTACAGGACCACCGACTCTAGAAGTATGTGGCAAGGAATTAACATCATCACAGACTACAAAGGGAATAAAAACTCTGCCGTGAACACCGCTGCCTCTCTCCTGGATGAGCTTAACACATTTTATGCTCGTTTCGAGGACAACAACACCACCCTCGTGGAGAGAGCACTCTCGGAGGTTGGTTCACTCTCCACCTCTGTTGCGGATGTAACACGATCCTTCCGACAGGTGAACATCCGTAAAGCCACGGGTCCAGACCGCATTCCGGGCCGCGTCATCAGAGCGTGCGCGAACCAACTGGCTGTTTTTTTTACGGACATTTTCAACCTATCCCTCTTCCTGTTTGTAGCCCCCACATGCTTCAAAACGTGACTGGGGTCCTGTTGCAAATGCTTTGAGAGGTTAATCAGAGATCACATCTGCTCTGTGCTGCCCACCTCTTTGGACACATTGCAGTTTGCCTACCGCAAAAAAAGCGCTCCACTGATGATGCCATTGCATCTACAATACACGCTGCTCTCTCCCACCTGGAAAAAAGGAACACATATGTGAGAATGCTGTTTGTAGACTACAGCTCAGCATTCAACACCATAGTGCCCTCCAAGCTTGATGAGAAACTCCGGGCTCTGGGCTTAAACTGCTCACTGTACAGCTGGATCCTGGATTTCCTGTCGGGCAGACGTCAGGTGGTTAGAATGGGCAGCAACATCTCCTTATCACTGACCCTCAACACTGGAGCCCCACAGGGCTGTGTTCTCAGCCCACTCCTGTATACCCTGTACACACATGACTGTGTGGCAACACCTAGCTCCAATGCCATCATTAAGTTTGACGATATGACGGTGGTAGGTCTGATCACTGACAATGATGAAACAGCCTACAGAGAGCAGGTTCACACTCTGACATGCTGGTGTCAGGAGCACAACCTCTCCCTCAATGTCAGTAAGACCAAGGAGCTTGTAGTTTACTTCAGGAGGAAAGACAGAGAACACAGCCCCATCACCATTAATGGAGCACCAGTGGAGTGAGTCAGCAGTTTCAAGTTCCTCAGTGTCCACATTACTGAGGAACTCACATGGTCCATCCACACTGAGGCCGTTGTGAAGAAGGCTCACCAGCGCCTCTTCTTCCTGAGACGGCTGAGGAAGTTTGTAATGAACCACCATATCCTCACACGGTTCTAGACCAGTACTGTAGAGAGCATCCTGACTGGCTGCATCAGCGCCTGGTACAGCAATAGCAAAGCCCACAACCGCAAAGACCTGCAAAGGGTGGTGAGAACTGCCAGAAACATCATCGGAGGTGAGCTTCCCGCCCTCCAGGACATATATAACAGGCGGTGTGTGAAAAAAGCTCGGAGGATCATCAGAGACTCCAGCCACCCGAGTCATGGTCTGCTCTATTCTATATACTGCTATGTTGCTTGGAACTGCACACAAGACTTTCACCTACTGTTGCACTTGTGTACATAGTAGTGTGACAATAAAATTATTTGATTTTGATTTGATTTGATTTTGATTGATGTCTTGTGGTTGGAGTTGGCATCAGTTCATCCTATGAAGTCCATCATAATAGACTGAAGTGATGTTTGGCTGGCACCGGCTGCATTTATTCATCATCATTCAGGGACACGTAGCAGTGGAGTCCAATACAAAGCAGGAATGGAGCTGGATACAGCCAGTTCTGATGACCTCAGGATAGGAGTCCCGAGGTTGAGACAAGGAAACAAATAAAATAATATAAGCATAGATGCCATTCAATTTATTGCAGAGTTAGAGATCTTGATCAATATTTCTGGTTTCTGGTTCCAGCAGACTAAACTAAAGCAGCCTAATTGTGGGTTGGAGGATAAATTAGGTGTAAGCCTGGCTAAATAGACGAGTCTTTAGTCTAGACTTAAACTGAGGGAGTGTGTCTGCATCTCGAATAGTGTTAGGGAGACTATTCCATAGTTTAGGAGCCAAATATGAAAAGGATCTTCCTCTTTTTGTGGATTTTGATATTCTAGGAACTATTAACAGGCCAGAAGTTTGCGATCGTAATGAACGTGATGGAATATAGCGTGGTAGAAGTTCACTTAAGTACTGCGGAGCTAGACCATTCAAAGATGTACGTAGTTAACAGAATTTTTAAATTAATATGAAATTTTACAGGTAGCCAATGTAACGATGATAAAATGGGGCTAATATGATAATATTTCTTTGTTCTAGTTAGCACTCTGGCTGCTGCATTTTGAACCAATTGAAGTTTATTTATTTATCTTTCTGGACATCCTCCCAGTAATGCATTACCATAATCTAGTCTTGAGGTCATGAACGCATGAATTAGTTCCCCTTCTGTTGCTCTCTCCACGTTGTGTCAGAGAAGCGACACTAGGGGTCTCTCTTGAGCGCAGATATCCACCTCTGATCTATGAAAAAAGGCCAATGAGAGTTAGCAGCCAGTATTTGCATGTCCCGCCCCCGGACATACGGGTATTTAAGCGGTGCAAATACGGGAGTTCATTCAGAAAATTTCTTCGGAGCCGATGGTCATGTCTGCAGTTGCTGCATACTACACACCGAGTTCCTGACATTCCTCTGCTGCATGCTGTTGGATTCTACGGCGCACAACAGCTCTCACAAGTTTTTTTCACAAAAGAGTGATTTTTATTAAAAGAGTACATTTCACTAAAAGAGCAAAACACAGCGGCGTTGAACGTCCTTTTAAGGACGCGTCTTTATAAAGATGCCTTTCCGCCCAGTGTTGTTTCTGGATGCGGTAGAGTGCTCTCGGCTTCAGACGGCCACAGGCGTTGTCTCGTGTGTCTGGGTAGCGATCACACCGAGGCTGCATTTGTGGATGGTTCATGTTCTCACTGCGAGAACATGACCATGACAACGTTGCGGTCGCGGCTTGCTTACAACCGTAAGCAAGCCACTCCAGCCACCCCCCACGTCGCTCCTTCTTCCCATGGGATTGAGGACGATGCGGTTGGCGATGGAGGCGATTTGGGGATGGCAGCGGGTGCAGCTCCGCCGGGTACACCCCCTCGGACCACCCACTCCCCGGCACGCTCGTTGACTCCCGTCCGTCCTCGAGGCAATGGCGACTCGCCTTACAGCCAGTCCGCCTACCCTCCTGACACCGAAGCAGATGAGCTCGCCGCGGCATCGGAGGGTGCGGTATCTGACGCTGAGGACTCCCCTGGGCTGCCGCTTATGGGCCTGCACGCCCAGGCTGAGGCCGATGCGCAGATGACCGACATGCTTTCCCGGGCAGCCACTAGCGTGGGCTTGGATTGGAAACCTCCATCCTCCCCACAGCCATCACGGCTGGACGACTGGTTCCTGGGGTCTGGACGCCGTTCACAGCCTCGTCCCACCCCAGTCCCGTTCTTCCCGGAAGTGCATGATGAGCTGACGTCTTCGTGGAGAGCACCCCTCTCCACTCGTCACACCGCCACCTGCTCATCCGCCCTCACCACCCTCGACGGCGGAGCGCGCCACGGGTACACGGCAATCCCCAGGTGGATAGGGTAGTTGCGCTCCACTTGTGCCCCGGATGTCCTACCACCTGGCGGGGCCGCCCTGTACTCCCTTCCCGGACCTGTAGAGCAACATCCTTGCTGACCGCAAAGGCCTACAGTGCCACCGGACGCGCCGCTTCCGCCCTGCATGCCATGGCTCTCCTGCAGGTCCACCAAGCCAAGGCACTAAGAGACATGCACGGGGGTGGCCCTGATCCCGACACGCTGCAGGAACTGCGCTCAGCGACCGACCTCGCCCTGAGAGCGACGAAGGTCACAGCGCAGGTGCTCGGGCAGGCGATGGCCACGCTTGTGGTCCAGGAGCGTCAACAATGGCTGAACATGGTCGAGATGCGTGAAGCAGACAAGACTCGCTTCCTCAACGCTCCTGTCTCCCAGCTTGGCCTATTCGGCGACACCGTCGAGGACTTTGCCCAGCAGATCTCTATGGTGAAGAAGCAGACGGAGGCCATCTCTCACATCATGCCTCGCCGCAAACCTGCCGCTATGGCTCATGCCCCGTCTGCTCGCCGAGGGTGTCCTCCCGCGGCCAAGAAACCTTCTGCGCCGCCTCAACCCGGGCCCAGCTCTCAGCCCCAGCGGCGAGCCAACCGCGGGAAGCACACGCCCCCTGTCTCACGGACCCCCTCGAGGACCCGGAAGGCTCCCAGGCGCTCCTGAGACAGCCCACCCAGAGTCCAAGACGTTAGCTCCGGAGGTGGTAAGACCGCTCCGTCCCCCGGTGGAGGGCCGGGAGGAGAATCTTGTGTTTTTTCATTTGCCGCACCCCCTAATTGGGGCTTCGGTACCCAAATTCTCAATAAGAGCTATTTCCTTTGTCTCTGGGTCACATGGCCCGCAAATGCCGTTCTCAAGGCCCTCTGCTTTCAGGCTTCAACAGTCCCGGCTTCCTGGACGCGGTGTCCCTGCCTTCAGCCCCACGACTGTTCCCTGGCCGGCTGGTTCAGACGAGTCCAGAGGACTCCAACATCAGACCTCCTCCTCAGTCATGAACCCACCCCCTGCCGGGTGCGCAGAGCAAGGTAAGTGCTTTGAGTCTATTCTCAGCACCAGAGCCTCGAGCCGCTTCACTGCCTCCCGACGCCGCATTACCTGCTCCGCACCGCTGCAAAGCTCCGCCAGGTACGTCCAAAATACTCGTCCCCTTGGTGGCCCTAGCACGGAGCTTAGAGGCGTGGCTTTCACTGCCCAGCCCGTCACGCTGGCTGCACCGGACCATTCGACTCGGTTATGCAATTCAGTTTGCCAGGTCTCCGCCCCCCTTCATGGGCGTTCATTTTTCCGCAGTACACGGCCAACATGCCCATTCCCTGTGCGAAGAAAACGCCTCCCTTTTAATCAAGGACGTGATAGAGCCTGTCCCTCCAACCAAAACGAAGAAGGGTTTCTACAGCCCTTACTTCGTTGTACCCAAGAAAGGCGGCGGCTTATGACCGATCTTGGACCTACGAGTTTTCAATCGGACCCTGTCCAAACTCCCGTTCAAAATGCTCACCCAGAAACAAATTCTGTCTGGCGTCCGGCATCTAGATTGGTTTGCAGCGGTAGACCTGAAGGACGCGTACTTTCACGTCTCGATTCGCCCTCGACACCGACCCTTCCTATGGTTCGCGTTCGACGGCCAGGCATATCAGTACAAAGTCCTCCCCTTCGGCCTGTCTCTGTCCCTCGCGTCTTCACGAAAGTCACAGAGGCAGCTCTTGCCCCGCTCCGAGAAGCCGGCATACGCATACTCAATTACCTCGGTGACTGGCTCATCCTGGCCCCTCGGGAGAGTAACTATGCGCGCACAGAGACCAGGTGCTCAGGCACCTCAGCCGTTTGGGGCTTCAGGTCAACTGGGAAAAGAGCAAGCTCACCCCAGTCCAGAGCATCTCTTTTCTCGGTTTGGAGTTAGACTCAGTCTCAATGACAGCACGTCTCTCCAACGAGCGTGCTCAGTCGGTGCTGAAATGCCTCGCTTCCCTCAAGCCAGGTACCGTGGTCCCTCTAAAACGATTCCAACAGCTCCTGGGGCATATGGCATCCTCCGCGGCGGCCGCGCCGCTGGGGTTGATGCATATGAGACCACTTCAGCACTGGCTCCAGACTCGAGTCCCGAGACGAGCATGGCGCTGCGGCACGCACAATGTGAAAGTTACCACCGCCTGCCGCCAAACCCTCAAACCCTGGACAGACCTTTGCTTTCTACGGGCAGGGGTACCCTTGCAGCAGGTGTCCCGACGCATTCTGGTCACAACCGACACCTCCAAATTGGGTTGAGGTGCCGTGTGCAACGGGCACGCAGCTGCAGGCAATTGGAACCGGGCCCCGCTGCGTTGGCACATCAACTGCCTAGAGCTGCTGGCTGTTTTCTTTGCCCTGAGGAAGTTTCTCCCGTTAATTCGAGACAAACACGTCCTAGTCAGGACAGACAGCACCACAGTGGTAGCCTACATAAATCGCCAAGGCGGAGTACGCTCCCTCCACGTCACAGCTCGCCCGTCGTCTCCTCCTTTGGAGTCAGCAGCTACTCAAGTCACTGCGCGCCACTCACATCCCCGGCAACCTCAATGTGATAGCGGACGCGCTGTCAAGACAAAGCTTGCCCAGCGGAGAGTGGAGGCTCCACCCCCAGTCGGTCCAGCTGATTTGGGACTGGTTCGGCAAGGCCCAGGTAGATCTTTTTGCCTGTCAAGAAACCTCCCACTGCCCGCTCTGGTATGCCCGGACAGAGGCTCCCCTCGGGGCAGATGCGTTGGCACACAGCTGGCCCGCGGGGCTGCGCAAGTACGCATTTCCCCCAGTGAGCCTTCTTGCACAGGTGCTATGCAAGGTCAGGGAGGACGAAGAGCAAGTCATTCTGGTGGCCCCCTACTGACCCACCTGGACTTGGTTCTCGGACCTCACGCTCCTCACGACAGCCCCTCCCTGGCGAATTCCCCTGAGGAAGGACCTTCTTTCTCAGGGACGGGGCACGCTCTGACACCCGCACTCAGACCTCTGGAACCTCCATGTCTGGCCCCTGGACAGGATGCGGAAGATCTAGCCGGCCTACCATCGACCATCATAGATACGATCAACCAAGCCAGAGCCCCCTCTACCCTGCATCTTTACGCCCTAAAGTGGCATCTGTTTGCAGACTGGTGTTCTTCCCGAGCCGAAGACCCACAGAAGTGCGCAGTTAGGTCAGTGCTCGTGTTTCTACAGGAGAGGCTGTAGAGGAGGCTGTCCCCCTCCACCCTCAAGGTGTATGTCGCCGCCATCGTGGCTCACCACAATACGGTAGACGGCAAGTCTCTTGGTAAGCACGACTTAATTGTCAGGTTCCTAAAAGCTGCCCGGAGGCTGACTCCCTCCTGGCCTAACCTGTTTCCCTCCTGGGATCTCTCGGTTGTCCTCTTGGGCCTCCAGAGACCCCCCTTCGAGCCGCTAGACTCAGCTGGACTCAGGGCTCTCTCTCTCAAGACCATCCTGCTGATCGCGCTCACCTCCATCAAGAGGGTCGGGGACCTGCAAGCGTTCTCTGTTAGCGACACTTGCCTGGAGTTTGGTCCGGCAGACACATACGTGATCCTAAGACCGCGACCGGGCTATGTGCCCAAGGTTCCTACCACACCCTTCAGAGATCAGGTAGTGAACCTGCAAGCGCTGCCCCGGGAGGAGGCAGACCCAACCCTTGCGTTGCTGTGTCTAGTACATGCTTTGCGTATCTATCTGGACCGCACGCAGAGCACTAGATGCTCTGAGCAGCTCTTTGTCAGCTTCGGGGGACAGCGGAAAGGGAACGCTGTCTCCAAACAGAGGCTTGCCCACTGGGTTGTCGACGCCATTTCATTGGCTTTTCACACCCAGGCCGTGCCCCCCCCTTGCGGGTCCGAGCTCACTCCACTAGGGGTGTTGCGTCTTCATGGGCACTGGCCAGGGGCACCTCCCTAGCAGACATCTGCAGAGCAGCAGGGTGGGCAACACCTAACACTTTCTCAAGGTTTTACAATCTCTGTGTTGAGTCAGTATCGTCCCGTCTTTTCTCAGGTCCGAGCCCATAGAACTCGGTAACACGCTGACGTTCTGACCGGGTGAATTGGTTGCGCCTAGCGCCCTTTCCCTCAGCCGAGGTAAAATAGTGTGCCTCCGTTCCCAGGAGCCCCATCTTCGGGTCGCTGGTTGACTCCTCCCTGTATGCTTCCCCCCTCTACGAGGCTGGATCTACCACCACACCAACTTTTCCACATGGGTCCTAACAGGCCATGTGATGCATTTGCCACTCTTTGCCTCCCCTGCCAGTTAGGTGTGGCCTCCGCAGGGTCTTCTTAACAGTACATCCATCGAGAGTCAAATTAGTCAATAATTAGTACCTCTGTTTTGTCAGAATTGAGTAGAAGGAAATGTATGGCCATCCAATCTTTTATTTCATTGATACACTCTGCTAATTTGGAGAATTGTGAAATCTCATCAGGTTTTGAAGAAATATAAAGTCATGTATCATTGGTATAGCAGTGGGAACTTATTCCATGATTCCTGATAATATCTCCCAGGGGAAGCATTTACAAGGACAAAAGCAGAGGCCCTAAAACTGATCCCTGTGGCACTCCATATTTTACTTTTGTTTGGTTTGACAATTCCTCATTTACATAGACAAAATGGTAACGGTCTGCTAAATATTACCTAAACCATGCTAATGCAACTCCAAAAATGTCAACATAATTCTCTAGCCCAGGGGTGTCAAACTCAAATACACAGTGGGCCGAGATTAAAAAATTGCTATAAGTCAAGGGCCGGACAGGTTAAACGTTTATTGAAAACTTATTGAAACAACGTATTATTATTATGAACCTGAAACCAACAAGGCCTATATATTATTGCCTATAAAACAACATTAATTAGGAAATAAAAGAAATAAAATTAATAAATAAAATCAGTTTCACTAATTTCTTATGGTTATTTACAAAAGTTATTTACTTCAAAGGAAAATCAAATGTCCTATAGCAAGAGAAATAAAAAATGCAAAAATGAAACTGCATTAAAGACTGAAAATGCGTCAAAGCACCGCTTGCTGCTCTGCTCATTGGTCTGAGCCAGATGCTTGGTGTCTCATCTTGGATACAAGTTCATCAATGTCTGGGGTCAGGCTCTGAGATGAGGAAATCCTCAGGATTGAGTGAAGGTGTTCATCAGTAAGACGAGTCCTGTGTGAAGTTTTGTTTATCCTTATCAAAGAGAAGAGTTGTTCACACAAGTATGTGCTGCCAAACATAGAGAGCGTTTGAGCAGCCTGGGAGCGCATCTGGGGCATTGTATTGGGGATGAAACATGGAAACTCTACAGCGCCCACAGACTCATATTTTGCCTTCAGTGTGTCACTACATTGGAGCTCAATCAGCTCCATTTGGAGGTTTGATCGTGTGCTTTTTTGAGCTTCAAAATCGGCAAATCGCCATGTGAACTCAGCACCAAGTATGCCGAGTTTTTCAGCAAACTGTGTAGTTGGGAAAACGGTGGCAGCGACCTGCTCTTTCATTGTTTGGCAGCGCGGAAAATAGCTCATGTCTTCCTGCAGCATCTGCGTCTCCCACAGGCGCAGCTTGGCTTTAAAAGCCCTCACTATAGCGTACATGTCAGTGATGATACGGCCCCGCCCCTGAAACTGCAGGTTGAGCGCATTCAGGTGGCTCGTGATGTCACACAGAAACGCCACTTCACACAGAAACTTTTTATTTCGGAGCTCTTTTGTGTCTTTTCCTTTGCTTTCCATGAACTCACAGATCTCCTCACGCAACTCGAAAAATCTTTCCAGCACCTTTCCCTGGCTTAGCCATCGCACCTCTGTGTGATAGGGCAAGTCACCATATTCTGAACTTAACTCCGCCAGAAAAGACTTGAACTGGTGGTGATTTAAACCTTTGGCTCTGATAAAGTTAACCGTTTTTTTTATGATGCTCATCACATGTTCCATTTTCAAGGCTTTGCCACACAAGGATTCCTGGTGTATGATGCAGTGATAAGCTGTCAGCTCACCTGTGACGTTTTCCTCCTGCATCTTTTCTCGGATCCTCCCCACCAATCCACTTTTTTGACCGCACATCACAGGCGCTCCATCTGTTGTCAGTCCCACAAGTTTATCCCACGGCAACCCCATTTTATCTACACATCTGGACACCTCTTCAAAGATAACTTTCCCCGTAGTTGTGCCATGCATTGAGTGTAATCTTCTGTTACGCACAGGCTTGAGTCCACTCCACGGATGAAAATTGAGAGCTGGGCAGTATCAGAAGTGTCGGTGCTCTCATCCACAGCAAGGGAGTATGCTATGAAATCGTTTCCCTTTCTCACAAGCTGTTGTTGGAGATTGGTAGCAAGGTGACGCACATGATCAGCAACAGTGTTTCGGCTCAGGCTCACATTTAAAAATGCTTGCCTTTTTTCTGGGCACACGGCGTCGCAAACTTTAATCATGCAGTTTTTGACAAATTCCCCCTCGCTAAAGGGCCTGGCTGATTTTGCGACCTCTGCTGCCACAATAAAACTGGCCTTAACAGCAGCCTCGCTTTGTGATTTGGCTTTAGTGAACATAGCCTGCTGTGACACCAGACTTCTTTTTAACTCTTCTACCTTCTGTAGCCTTTGTGTCGTGTCCAGATGCTTGTATTTGTCGTGGTGCTTCGTTTCATAGTGTCTTCTTATGTTGTATTCTTTCATTACAGACACGCTGTCTCCGCACAGGAGACACACAGCTTTTCCCTTTACATCCACGAACATATACTGTGACTCCCACCTGTCCTGAAAACCCCTGTTTTCAAAGTCCACCTTTCGTTTAGCCATTTTTTTGGGAGAGAGTTAGTTGATTATTGTGGTACGCTTTCGTGGTAATGTTTCCATGGTGACGCGTCATTGCTTGTCACGTGACACAGCGCAACCACACAGCGCTGAATATATAGATCAGTGCGCTGAATGAATGACGATCTGCTTATGTAATTTTTCCTTTTTTATTCAAAATAAATAATTCATCCTCTCTCTATGTGCTCAGCTCCCACTGGCTCCCACGTAATTCGAACCGATATACCGGCAGGCCAGCTCTAAAAATAAATACATTTTGTCATGCGGGCCAAAGATAATTAATTTGCGGGCCGGTTGTGGCCTGCGGGCCTTGAGTTTGACACATATGCTCTAGCCTATTCAAGAGAATGTCCTGATCCATCGTGTCGAATGCTGCACTAAGATCTAAAAGCACTAGAAGAGAAATGCAGCCGCGATCAGACGATAAGAGCAAGTCATTTGTAACTCTGATAGGTGCAGTCTCTGTACTGTGATGAGGCCTAAATCCTGACTGAAATTCTTCGTATATACTATTTCTCTGTAGAAATTAACATATTTGGGAGGATACTACCTTTTCTAGTATTTTCTAGAATGGGAAATTTGAAATCGGTCTATAATTAGCCAGTTCTCCAGGATCAAGTTGTTTCTTAATAAGCAGTTTGAAAATTGCCATTTTAAAGTTTCTTGGGACATGTCCTAAGCATAGCGAGGAGTTAATAATATTTAGAAAAGGTTCTGAAATGACAGGAGATACCTCTTTTAAGAGCTTAGTTGGTATTGGATCTAACAAACATGTTGTGGCTTTTGATGTTTGATAAGTTTTGTTAGCTCTTCATGACCTATGACAGCGAAGGATTGAAGTTGCACGTGAGGAAAATTATTAGACACTGTTTTCTGAGGTGCTATGACAGATGATTGCATAATTCCAATTTTATTTCTGATTATTAAAATTTTATCTGTAAAGAAATTCATGAAGTCACTATTCTTGTGCTGCAATTTAATATCTGGTCCTGTTGAGGCTTTATTCCTAACCAATTTAGCCACAGAACTGAATAAACACCTAGGATTGTTGTGGTTATTTTCTATGAGTTTGCAAATATATGCTGACCTGGCAGCTTTTAGTTCCTGTCTGTAGCTACAGACACTATCCTTCCATGCACCACGAAATACTTCTAATTTTGTATTCTTCCACATGTGCTCCATTTTCCAGCAGTTGAGTGTGATCATTTTACCATGGCACAGGGCTTATTTCTTTAATTTTCTTTAATAAAAAATAAGTGAGTCTTATTTACTAACCATCTGCAATCTATTTTAAGCAGTGCAATCAGCAACAAAATAGTGCTGTGGTGTATTTAAATATATTTTCATTCTTTTTTATGCAAAACGTCCACCATTCAACGCAAAGTAGGCTCATTATAGATTTTGCTTTATTTACAAATCTCCACAGCATCCAGAAGTAGCTCGCAAGTTCGGAATTGTGTCATGCAAATTTTGTTCAGTACCGATTTTATGACTTTGTTTGCGGTGTTGCCTTATTTGCATAATTAGTCTGGTGAATCGGGCTATAAACCAGCGCTGACAGCGTGTCCAAATTAATGTTGATTTTTCCGGCCACATAGTGAATTCCCTGAAAGTGTAAGTAGACCCAAAGTTAAGGTTAGTTCAATGATTCAACAGACTCTTCTGTTCCCAACTCAAATGATACCATGCAGTTTATGCCCAACCAACATCCTTACAATCAGTCATAAACATTGTTTCCATGACAACACATTGTCATTTAGGGCAACTGTTTGTACAGCTATTGTCATCACCATAACCATCAGGGGCATAATCTCCCTAACTACACTGCAGTCACTGTGTCTCTCCAGGTATGACTACACTGATACCACCATCAGGTTTGCAAGTGAAGTCCGTCATATATTCTCCCAAGAAGTTGCCCATTAATTGGGGTCGCTACTCTTTTCTTTATCTATTTTTGTTTGGCTGTTGACCAACGTGAGCATGGTCCTCGATTGCCCGCTTCTCTGGGTTGACTAATTAAGACTCCAGAGAGCTGCTAATTGCTGTTGCGTGCCTCTCCGTGAAACGAGGGAAACTTCTCTCCTGTTGCTGCTTGGAAAAATGAGTGCAAGGGTGCGATGGAATTAAAAGGCTTATGTAAGCTTGTGGTGGAACTATTAAATACTGAGCAACTTTCTTTTTTTTTGTCTTGTGGGGAACAGCCACTTGATTTAATAAGGCTAATTAAAAGTGCACATCACATATAGAGCCTCTCCCAGCTTGACACGCACACACACACACACACACACACACATATGCATACACAACGTCAGAGGGCCAGGACATAAGGGGAACACCTAATAAGATAAGAGTCTGAAAACTACTGGAGAGAAGATGCTGCAAAGTGAACATTATAAATGGACATCTGAGCAGAGTCCCAGAGAAACTCAACTTTAATTACTCAGGTGTTGAACTTCCATTTCATCTTACTTATTAAGTATCAACTTTGTGTTAGATGTTTCTCCTAAAATAAATACAAATAATAGGCAAGACAAGAATGTTAATATTGACAAAATCAATACAATATTAAATAGTACTTGTTGGGGAACATAAAACAAATATGAAAAAAAAATCACCATCCGTGTGATAAATATAGAAATGTAGTGCAACGTCTGTGCATAAGGCACTTGTCATTAGAAACACTGACAAACAAAAAAGTCCAAAGATAGTATCAATACAATGATCCTGAACACAGATGAGGCCAAGGGAAGAAACAGGCCCTCTCATTTCACAGACTTTTCAAAATGAACATTATGTGACACAATAGAGCCTCCACGAAGCACAAAAGGAGAGAGTTTGTTTGTCATGTCTTTGTTCAAGTTTTCAGGTCTTTTATTTTGAAATTAGTTAACTTCCTTGACATGTGACCCTCATGTTTCATGTATGTGGGTCTCATTGGTTTATAGTCATTGACTTGTTATGTTCATAAGTCTTGTCTTCTCATTGGTTTGTTTATTAGTCTTGTTATCCCCATTTTAGTTCCGTCTCTTGTCGTGTATTGATCTCGTAATGTTGCATTCATGGTCGTGTTCATTGGTTTAGTCATAGTCATAGTTAAGTCTTGTCTTTCAGTTTAGTTCTTGTATTTGTTTTATTTTCACCTAATTAAACTACACTTGGGTTCTCACATTATCATTGTCCTCGTCCATTCCTGTGTTCAGCCTGCTCTGCAACATTACATTGTTAACTAAATTAAAGATTTGATCTTCAAGGAAGTATATACACCAGTGCACAGCAGGAGGACTGAAAAGTGTCTAGTGTAATAAAGTAATTTTTTTATTGCATCTGATCATTTCTTTTATTTTATAGAATTTTATTCTATAGTTTTTTCTTTCATTACATTAAGGTAAATTACTAATCATAAACTTTATCATTGTTTAAAAACAACTAATTGTTGTTTTCTACCAGTAATTGTGCAACTATGTGTTAGGATGTGTAAATGAGCGAATATTTACTGACAATGACTGAGGAAAGGGGTGTGATTCGTAATATTTACCACGAAAACATAGGCACGAAACAGAGGTCCACCCTGTTTTATCAAGATCCACCATCCTGGAGATTTCTGGCATTGCCACTGGTTGCTTTATGTAATTATGCATCAGATGGAGATTTTTGGAGCGTCTCACTCTGGTTGCATCACGTCTCACTACTTTTACGCTTCTCTAGTCATGAGCATTTTTAGGATGCAGTAAGTTAATAGTACTGTGAATCTTTGAAGATCTTCGAACTTTGAGATCTCTACATTCTGTTGTGCTCAGTCTGGCTGTCTTTGAGTGCAAAGTAATTCTGTGGAAGGTTTTGCTGCCTACTTGTTGGTTTGACAAGCCGTACTGCCCGTACAGATGAAGCTGACTGTCCAATAATACTTCAAGGTGGTACATCAAGCTTAAATTGATGATAGGCTCATTCCTTATTTACGCAGAGGTCGGAGGCATGATTAATTGTGTTCAGTTTTTTTAGTGCATTATTTTTCATAGCATTAATCACACCAAAGTAACATGTTAAACAGACAGCCCTGATTTTTATTTTATTTCAAAATATGAATATATTACAATTGTATCAGCAGTTTGAGAGTGTAGGGGGAGTGAAAGATTCTCATCTTTCATAGTGCGTCATGGGTATGGATGGTCACCGCAAAGCTCTTTTGCTGCCGTTTGTTTGGCGCAATTGTCTGATTGGTGGATTTTCCCCCTCAGGATTATAGGTAGTGTAGTTCTACACCAGGAATTTCACTAATAACTTAATTCTAAATAAAGTGGACAGTTGGCTTCAACAGAAGCATACATTACATATAGCATCTATTAACAATTAGTTAACAAAGTTAATGTTAAAGAGGCCATATTATGCTTTTTGGGATTTTACCTTTCCTGTAGTGTGTACAATAGCTGTCTGTGCACGTAAAAGTCTGCAAAGTTACAATGTACAAAGTCCATGCCAAAGGGACTCTCTCCCACAGAAAACACTGCTCCTGAACTGCCTGAAATGCCTGGTTTACAGTCCAGCCATTACTTCTGTGATATAGCTACATCACTATGTAACACATCTGCATAATGCCTGCCTCAGGAATACGCTGCTCAGGAAGACTCGGGTGCTGAAACTCGGTTATGGTAATGGCCGTTACATTTCTGACACACGCTCAGACTGGGCCAACTGACCAATCAGAGTAGACTGGGCTTTTTGGAAAGGGGGGCTTTAAAGAGACAGAAGCTAAAACAGAGAGTTTCAGACAGAGGGTGAAAATATTGAACATTCAAGCATGTAAACCTATTCTAGTAGACCCCCAAAATCAATTGAATTTGTAGAAAATGAATGGGATTTTTACATCCAGAAGCAGACTGTAGCTCAGAACTGGGAAACGTTTGAGTTCATATTGAAATCTTTGACTTTTGATTACAGACAAGCAAATGTGAGCTTAGACGTTGCAGCGATCTCTTCTGAGAAGACAAATGTGAGATCTTTAGGGGGGTTTCTCATGAGAAGCCTTGAAGCTGGAGATTGAAGCAAAACTCTCTATTTGCTCTCCATTTAAACTTATTGCTGTCTAGAAAAAAATGAAGACAATAAAAACATCTGTAACATGTAATGTTCCCTTTGTTAACCTGTTGATATGCACCCCCTTTTTGAGCACAAACCATGAAAATGACATACCTGAACTTAATTGGTTATATTTTCAGAACCCTTTGGAGTATGGAAAGAAGACACTTTGGGCTTTATTTCCCAAGTTTCAGAATTACTATATGTTGTTGTTATTTAAAGTTAGAGAAGCTGAAGTTTATAGTAAAGGACATATTTTGTGCTGAACATATATAATCATTATAATCTAAAAAGCAATAATAAAAGTGCCAAGACAACCCAGAAATACAATGTTCTCAAAGCCAAAGTCTAAAGAAGATATGTTTCAAATTTGAAGATGATCTAATGAAAAATAAGGTTACTGCAAGCTCCTGCACACAAAATCTGACCGCACTTCCTGGCTACTATGAATAAAACTACACCGCATTTGTAAAAATAGACTTTGGAGACAGGCTCGTTTTGTTTAAGAGACTCTAATATATAAGATCATTTACAGTTTTACAACATGAATGCTGCTCAGATTGCAGAATGAAGAACGATGACAAAGGGTAATTCTTTTAGGCGAGATCGCATGCAGACAATGGAGAATATTTAAATATTTCTCAGATGTATCACTTTTATGGACAAAAAGTGCTATTGGATGTTTTTCAATGAACGCTTGCGATGGACAATTGACCCAAGTGTGGCGAACTGGATTCATCTGGCGATTGTGTTTTCATAATAAAGGTATGAAGTCCCGTTTTGATATCGCATGTTTTCATTTGTACTCCTAGCCCAAATAACTCAATTGCTGTTTCTGGAGGATTGCTATCGTGAAACAGAGATCAGATATCAATGTTGAACCCTTAGACCTTTGAAAAGATGTATCATGTTAATATTAATTACATTTATAGACAGTAAATTATGTTGTAAATTTAAGCAGAGGGACATTCCGTATCAACAGATTAAAGGTTTTTAAAGAGGATTTTCAGGCAATACTTGCCAAATAGTGAGCATTAGTTTAACATGAGTATTATAAATGCTTAATAAGCACACTTATTCATACTTATATTTATCAAAATGTAAAATGTCCTAAATCATGATTTATGTCCCAATGCAGCACAAATAGAGTATCATAGTGGGATCAAAAGAAGGGATTATGCCATTTTATGTTTATATTCATGACTGTAATGTCTTGAATCACTTGTGTCATCACTTTCCTTGTCAAAAGAAGGATTTTAACTAGTCCTAGTTACCTAAAGTCATCTGCAAAAAAAAAAAACCTTCATAGCATATATCATATAATAAAGCCTATAAGACCATTAATTCATATTTAACTTTGTGTACATAGGTTACTAATGTTGGTAACTCCTTAATAAATGCTTCACATGTGTTCACATTACATTAAGGTGCATTTTCATAGGTTATTAATGTTGAATAAGTGTTATTAAGCATTTATGACATGCTAGGTAAAATGGCTCACTTTTTGGCAGGTATTGCATGGACGTCACCTTTTTTTTTGCATGCTGTTATGACTGCATATTTATAATACATTTGTAAAAGACATATTAGTCATTTATGAACCCCATTCTATATCCTTAACAAAGAGAACATTAATGTAAAGTGTTACTAAAAAAATCGCATTCTTGATTTTAATTTACTATGGTCCTGTAAAGGAATCAATGGAAAGGAGGAGGCGAGAACCGGCTTGACGATGTAAATCATATTTTAACTGTAAACTTAAAAGACAACATAAACACACACATGACGGACATGTCCTTAAACGATCTCTCTCTCCCGCACGATCCTCTGCAGTCGACCTTTATCCCTCACAGAGGCATAATTAGCCTAATACGGGACTGGGTGTGTAGGATTTATGTCTAGTCTTCCGGCAGGTCATCCCCATCTACCTGGACGAGGGAGGGGACAAGGGGAGGGAAAGAGAAATAATAAAAATGGGGGGTACTTCCTGTAACAGTGTAGTACCCCCCCAAAAACACTGTCAAATTTAAAAGAGGGAAAAGGCCAACGCAGAGCAACAGTGAGAGAGAAAGAGGAGAGATGAAAAAAAAAAAACTCTTACTCGCCAGTTCTCCGATACGCCGCAGCTTGTTCCTCGGCCACTCCTCCACCCTCTATCGGATGACAGCCACGCCTCTCCGGGCGGATCAGAGGCAGACCTCCAGCCCCTGGCGGACGGAACGCCCCACCGCGTTCTCGGGGAACAGAAGGGGTCTCCCTCGCCCCTGGCAGCGGTTCTCCAGCTCCAGGCGGTCGCCAGTGAGCCCCTCCCCGCTCGCGGTCGGCGGACTTATACCCTGCTGCGTTTCAGTGGCCGGTAGGCGACTCCTGCGCCCCTGGCAGCGGCCCTGACCGCTCCAGGCGGTCGGTTAGGAGCCCCTTCTCCCCTCGCGGTCGGCGGCCATCGTCCTCTTTCAGGCGGCTTGGCTCCTTGTCCCCCGGCAGATGGCCGCGGCTGCTCCGTTGGGGTGGACGGTAGTGGCGAGAACTCTACTACGGCGTATCCTTCCTCCTTCCCGGGCTTCGGCACCAGTGTAAAGTGATCAATGGAAAGGAGGAGGCGAGAACTGGCTTTTCAATATAAATAATATTTTAATGAGAAACTTAAAAGACAACATAAACACAAACATGACGGACATGTCCGTAAATTATCTCTCTCTCCCGCACGATCCTCTGCAGTCGACCTTTAACCCTCACAGAGGCATAATTAGCCTAATACGGGACCGAGTGTGTAGGATCACGACCCGGCCCCGCCCTCCGCCCTGCCACAGGTCCTAAATGTGTAGATGGCTGATATTCAACTGTAAATATACTTATTTAAAAACCACAGGACATGAAGAAAGCAAGTAAAGGTTAGCGATAAATTGCTGGATGTGTAAAAAAAAGAAGAAAAAATTGTTCTGAGACACAATTAAGTTATAAATCTGAATCAGACCATTACCAGACACACATGCAGATATACTTGAAAAACTGCTACACTTCAAACATCATACTTGTGATGCTCGGCAAAAGGACCCCAAAAGAAATAGAAGAATCAAGAAACAAAACAAAAAAAGGGGGAAAAAATCAGGAAGGGCTGGAAATGAGTCCAACTCATGCATAACTTCAAACGCGCAGTCTTCAAAATTTCATAACATTAAGATGCAAGCCTTCACTCTCTCACTCTCTGTGCATGCTCAACATCAACATCAAAACACACACACAGAGGGCGAAGGCTTGTGTTCTCATCACACCAGCTCACTCACACACTCTCAGTTCTTCTTAACCTACTCCTGATCCAAGCACACACACTCTCTGGCCTTAATTTACCCTATGCAGACCGTCTTCCGCTGTCTCCTGTTGTACCCCCAGTCTGTCCATTTCGTCCCGTACTGTTATTTTGACTGCGGCAGTGAGATTCTGGAAGTGTAATTGTTGGCTTGAAGGCCAAATTCATCAAAGACTAAAGAAACATTTAAATTGTTAACACATGCCAGTTCAATGAAATGATTGATGATCAGAGCATGACAGTTGCTTCAACCAATAATGTATAAAAACAAATCTCTCCTCTCTCTCAGTTCAAAGGGGGATTTGGACAAGGTCGGAACATTTTCACATCAGCTTTTTAAAAAATGGAAATTCTGTCATTATTTACTCACCTTTATGTCATTCTAAACCTGTATGATTTTCAAAATCATAGCAAAAAAATTTTTTAACAAGGACCAAGCTGCTAATTTCTTTAAAATAAAAGTGTGCAGTGAACAGTCCAGAATGCACAACATGGTGCAAGAACACGCGTTGCATCAATGATGCCAAACACTGTACTTTCTTGCTTGTCTTGTAACCGCGACAGGCAAAGTTTGAATATGAGCATCTGCTGATGATCTCTGAGAGCTTGGAAGAGAGATTTTTTTTAAGCAAATACTTAACTTCAATTTCTGTCTGTTTTTCACAAGCTGGGTTTCATTTTGTGATCAAAAAGTCATGTGACTAAATTACTCTCCCATTACTTTTGTAGTAAGAATGAAAATGAGCAGCGTCAACATTCTTTAAAACCTCCTTTTGTGTTCATACAGGTTTGGAACAACATGAGAGTGAGTAAATCATAACAGAATTTTCATTTTAGGGTGAACTATTCCTTTTCATTTATGGTAACACTTAACATTAATGTTCCTTTGGTCAATGGTTTATAAAGGTGTTCATTAATGGGCAATGACTAATTTACAAATGCATTATAAATCATTAATATGTTGTTACAACATCATGTATGGGTGACTTTCTTGCAAAACCTGCCTAATAGTGAATCAAATTATCTCACATGTTATAAATGCTTAATAATTAACACTTTACAATAAGGTTGTATTTGTTACCATTAGTTAAAGCATTAGGTATCGTGAACCAACAATTAACAAAATATATTTTTTACAGCATCTATTAATCTTTGTTAATATTAGTTAATAAAAACACTATTGTTCATGGTTAGTCCATGTTAGTTCATAGTGCATTAATTAAGGATATCATATTTATTTTTTTATTTAAAAAAATGTGTTAGCATATGTTGAAATTAACATTAATGAAATGCTGTAAATGTATTGTTCATTGTTAGTTCATGTTAACTGATATTGTTAACTAATGTTAACAAATGGAACCTTACTGTAAAACCATTAATAAAACTTTATCAACATTAGTATCCTATGAAAATGTACCTTAATGTAATGTAGACAAACATGAAGAATTTATTAAAAAGTTGGCAACATTAGAAACCTGAACATAAAGTTCAGTAGGTTTAATGGTCATCAGGCTTTCTTAGATGATTATATGATTTCTTATCTGCTGTGAATGAGCATGAAGATCTGAAAAGTGTTTTTGAAGAGGACTTTAGGTAACTAGGACTAGTTCAAATCATTCTTTTGACATCAGATTTGACAAGAAAAGTCCAGACATTACAGTAATGAATATAAACAAAAAATGACATTTTTGACTCCTTTTAATCTCACTGTAATACTCGATTTGTGCTTCATTGTGAAATAAATCATGAAAAAGGGCATTTTATGGTTTGATTACTTAAAGTATGAATAAGTGTATTTATTAAGCTTTTATAACATGTAAGCTAAAATTCTCACTATTTTGCAAGTTTTGCATTTTATTCATGTTGTTATAACTGAATATCAATGATTTATGATGCATTTGTAAATGGTTTATTAGTAATTCATGCACTCCTTTGTAATGCCTTAACAAAGGGAACATTAATGTAAAGGCATACAAAATTTGCACCCTTCTAATAAATAGACTTTTGTACAATACATCAGAATATTTTATTTATTAAAAGACAAATATCAGAGCCATGAAACACACAGTCATGAAAAAAGCCACTTCTGATTGACGTTACAAATGAGAAGATCTCTGATTGGTCAGTGTGTTGTGCTAGCATGACCTCATAATGGGTATGTGAGGTCACACTTACTGTTTCTCCCACACAGCCTGTAGTACACATCATACACACATGTAAACTCACACTCACTTTCACATGCACATCAATGTTGCATTTGATGCCCACTCAATTAAACATAAAAACACTTCAAAACAGCACCGATCCACCCACACTGGTTATCTTAAACACACACACACACACACACACACACACACACACACACACACACACACACACACACACACACACACACACACACACACACACACACACACACACACTTGTGTTGACTAAAACACAAAAATCAGTGTTAACAGACTTTATATTTCATATGTGTGCACTCACATGCAATGACACACATGCATTGAAGTCAACACACCCATTACACAAGCTAACACTCAATAATGATGCTGTGACACAGTTCATTCATTATTGTTCATATGTGCACATGTTACTCCTCTTCAGCTGCTACAGATCCTAATGCATTTATTGCAAAAAAGTTTCTAAAGACAAATTTGACACAACTATAATGTTTTTGTGAAGCCAGAAGACAGTAGAGAAAATGTACCCATGTTCATTTATTGAATGCAGTAAGGTACGGTTTGGTATTGGTTATTTACTTTACAGCTCTTTTGGTCATCCAATGCAAGTGAATAAGTGTCAAAATGCTCCAAAAATCACACAAATCAGCATAAATATAATCCATAAGACTCCAGTTGTTAAATCTATATCTTCAGAAGTGAAATGATAGGTGTGGGTGAGAAACAGATCACTTTCACATTCTTCTTGCATTTTTGGTGATTTGCATTCTTCGTGCATATTGCCACCTACTGAGCAGGGAGAAGAAGTTATAGCAAAAAGGATCAAATATTTATCGGTTTCTCATCCACATTTGTCATATCACTTCTGAAGACATGGATTAAAATGTCTTGATTGCTGTCATAACCTCCATTCCCTGATGGAGGGAACAAGACATAGTGTCGATGTAGTGACACTAGGAGTCGCTCTTGGGAGCCCCAAACACCTCTAATCTTTGAGAAGAGACATAACTAGAATGGGAGTAGTACAGGGCTAGGGAGGAAAGACATCCAGGGTTCATGGACTCGTGATCTGACATGGGAGAAAAGAACACGTCTTCGACTCATGGAGTGGAAAGACGCTGTACGCAAGCGATACACCCAGCTAGCTGTCCTGCACACTTAGCTGTTCGTACCTGACAATACAACCGGCTCAACCCGGAGATTATAAAATCTTGCGAAGGTATTGGGTGTTGCCCAGCCTGCTGCCCTGCAGATGTCTGCTAGAGAGGTGCCATTAGCCAGTGCCCATGAGGATGCCACACTCGTTGTGTGCCGCATCCTCATGTACTTACAGGTGTGCAAAGCATGCACCGGACACAGCAACGATAAGGCTGGGTCTGCCTCTTCCTGGGGCAGTGATTGCAGGCTCACCACCTGATCCCTAAAAGAGGTCTTGGGATCCTTTAGCACATAGCCCGGTCGGGGTCTCAGGACCACGTGAGATTCCTCCGGACCGAACTCCAGGCAGGTGTCGCTGACAGAGAACGCCTGCAGGTCCTTAACCCTCTTGATGGTGTGAGTGCGGTCAGGAGGGCCATCTTCAAGGAGAGGGCTTTCAACTCGACTGACTCTGGAGGCTCAAAAGGGGCTTTCCGAAGGCCCAGAGGGACCATGGAAAGATGCCACAAGGGGAATAGGCGTGGCCTAGTAGGATTCAGCCTCCTGGCGCCTCTCAGGAACTTGATGATCAGGTCATGCTTCCCTAGGGACATACCATCCACTGCGTCATAGTGTGATGCTATGGCGGCCATATACACCTTCAAGGTGGAGGGGGACAACCACCCCTCCAGCCTCTCCTGCAGGAAGGAAACCACTGACCCCACTGGGCATCTCTGGAGGTCTTCGCATAGGAAAGAACACCAATTCACGAACAAATGCCACTTCAGGGCATATAGCTGCCTCGTAGAGGGAGCCCTGACCTGAGTGATTGTGTTTGTGTAGACGCACTTAGGTCTTCCGCGTCCCGTCCAAGGGCCAAACATGGAGGTTCCAGAGGTCTGGGCGCAGGTGCCAGATGGTGCCCTGTCCCTGAGAAAGAAGGTCAATCCTCAGGGAAATTCGACAGGGAGGGGCTGTCGTGAGGAGTGTGAGGTCCGAGAACCAGGTATGGGTGGGCCAGTACGGCACCACGAGGATGACCTGTTCCTCGTCCTCCCTGATCTTGCACAAGGTCTGTGCAAGTAGGCTCACTGGGGGAATGCATACTTGTGCAGCCCCTAGGGCCAGCTGTGTGCCAAAGCATCTGTCCCAAGGAGAGCCCCTGTCAGGGAATACCAGAGCGGGCAGTGGGAGGATTCCTGGGGAGCAAATAAGTCTACCTGTACCTTGCCGATTCAACTCCAAATCAGCTGGACCACCTGGGGTTGGAGTCTCCACTCTCCCCTGAGCATCACCTGCCATGACAGCACTTCCACTCTGGCGTTGAGGTTGCCCGGAATGTAACCTCAGTCGCTGCTGACTCCAGTAGGACAGCAGGTGAGTTGCGACATGCGATGTGATCATAAGCTGCCTTGGCGGTTTATATACGCTACCGTCACTCTGTTGTCCGACCGAATTAACATGTACTTGCCCTGGATCATCGGTAAAAGCATGCACAGGGTGAGCAGTATGGCCTGCAACTTGAGGCAGTTGATATGCCAACTCAGTTGTGGTCCTGTCCAGGAACCGGCGGCTGCGTGCCCGTTGCACACATGATGTGTACCACGGCGCCATGACCATCTCCGGACTCGAGTCTGAAGCCAGTGATGAAGCGGTCTCATATGCATTAACCCGAGTGGCGTAACCGCCGCCGAGGATGTCATATGCCCCAGGAGCCTCTGAAAGTGTTTCAGTGGAACCGCTGTTCTCCGCTTGAATGACTTCAGGCAGTTCACTACTATCATCGAGACTGAGTCTAACTCCATGCCGAGAAAAGAGATGCTTTGAACCGGGGAGAGCTTGCTCTTTTGTCCAGTTGACCCGAAGCCCCAATCGGCTGAGGTGCCTGAGCACCAGGTCCCTGTGTGCACACAACAGGTCTCAAGAGTGAGCTCTTTTGTGAAGACGTGAGGCGACAGGGACAAGACGAAGGGGAGGAATTGTACTGTCGAGGAAGAACCGAGATGTGGAAGTACGCGTCCTTCAGGTCTACCGCCGCAAACCAATCTTGATGCCAGATGCATGCTAAAATGCGTTTCAGCGTCAGCATCTTGAACGGGAGTTTGTGCAAGGCACGTTTCAGCACTTGCATGTCCAAGATTAGCCGCAACCTACCGCCTTTCTTTGGCACAATGAAGTAAGGGCGGTAAAACCCTTTCCTCATCTCGGCTGGAGGGACAGGCTCTATTACGTCCTTCTGCTGAAGACTGTCAGCGACAGAGAAGGAGGGCCTCTTTATATGTCTGTGGCAAGGCTGAAGGCGGGGCCCAGTATTAGGCTAATTATGTCTCCGTGAGGGATAAAGGCTGACTGCAGAGGATCGTGCGGGAGAGAGAGAATTACGGGCATGTCCGTCATGTGTGTGTTTATGTTTTTGTGCTTTTGGTTTAAGTTTGCATTAAATTATGATTTATGTTGACAAGCCGGTTCTCGCCTCCTCCTTGCCCATCCTTAACAGTGTTACATTGGTGCCGAAACCCAGGAAGGAGGAGGGATGCCCGTTGCAGAGTCCTCGACACTGCCGTCCGGAGTAGCCCGACTGCCCGGATGCGGGGAGCGGCCGCCATCCACGGGGCAAGTGGGGACTGGATACCCCAACTGCCTGGAGCAAGGGAGCCGCTGCTGGGGGCAGAGGAGTGCCCTGCCGTCCCCAGAGACGCGGAGGGGTCGAGGGAGACCGCCGTCCTGCAAGGGAAGAAACTCCCTGACTGCCCGGAGCGATAGGGCCGCTGCCAGGGGTGGAGGAGTGTCCCCATTTGCTGCCAGAAAAGCGGAGGGGCGTTCTGCCCGCTGGGGGTCGAAGGTTTGACTCCGTTTTGCCCGGGGTTGGAGCGGCTGTCGTCCGCCTGAGTGTGGAGGAGTGTTCGAGGACCACGCGACGGTACATCAAAGAACCGGTGAGTGAGATTTTTCTCTCTCTCCTCTCTCTCTCTTTCGCACCGTGTTGGCCTTTTCCCTCGCCTATTTAGTTTTTTTTGGCGTTGTTGTCTTCCCCTCCTGTCTCCTCCCAGGGCGAGAAAGGCGGGGATGACCTCACGGGACCCAAGATACACCCCGCCCCAGGGATAGGGGGGGATGTACGTCATGCCGGTGGCACCCCGGCCTGAGATAACATCAGGAGGAGTGTTGAGCGGAGGGGGGGCGGGGCCGGGTCGGAATATCGCGCGCCCGGTCCCCAATCGGCCTGATGAGGCACGCGAGGGATAAAGGCGGCCGGTGATGATGGTTCGAGAGAGAGAGAATTACGGACATGTCTGTAAACGATCTCTCTCTCCCGCTCGATCCTCTGCAGTCAGACTTTATCCCTCACGGAGGCATAATTAGCCTAATACGGGACCGGGTGTGTAGGATCACGACCCGGCGCCGGCCTCCGCCCTGCCACAATGTCATATGTGTGAAATGTTACGAGGGTCCACATTTACGGGGGACCACATTTGTAGCACCCTGGCCGCAAATGCTCGGTGTCTGGTCCCTGTGATAACGGCAATCCTTAACACTGGATGTGTGACCCAAGGAGAGAGGAAACTGTTCTTTTTTTTGACAATGTTGGTACCGCAGCCCATCCGGGGTGCGGAGAACACAAAACAAAAGGGAACAAATATTTCTCCTCCCGGCCCTCCACCGGGGGACAGAGTGGTCTGGACACCAGCTCCAGGATTCTGGCGGACGTCTTACTTCTCGGGTCATCAATCTCAGGGGTGCTTTGGAGCCTTCTTCTGGGTCTTATTGCTGGGCCATGAGGTGGGGGGATCAGCTTCCTGTGAGGGGGGCTGAGGACTTGGCTGGGCCTGAGGCGGAGCCGCCTGGGCTTTTGCAGCCACAGGGGGACGTCCTCTGCAAACAGACGGGGTATGGGTTCTTGAGCCATGCCGTGGCAAGGGTGAGGCTCAGTCTGCTTCTTCTGAACTGCTGGGAAAATTCCTCGACGGTGTCACCGAAAAGGCCGATCTGGTAGATGGTCGCGTTCAGGAAACAAACCTTGTCGGCTTCCCGAATGTCCCCCAGGACCTCGTCAGTTCGTCAAGCACCTCCGGGAAGAAAGGGACCATGAGCGGGGCGTACTCTTCACTGATCGCACAGAGGGAGAGAAAGCCGCTGAAATGCGCCATATATCCAACAGCATACACTTCTTAAAGAGGTGAATGGACCGGCAGTGAAGTTCAGCTGTTTGAGAATCAACCGCTTGGCTCCGAAGAAACAATCTGAATGAGTGGTTGCGAGCCAGCTCCTTTTATACCCGTTTATCCATGGCAGTGGCATGCAAATTCCACTCGCCAATTCTCATTGGTCTTTTCTCAAAGAGGTGTCTGGGGCTCCCAAGAGTTACTCACAGCGTCGAGTAAGTGACTAATAGGGAATACTGGAGTCTTATGGATTACATTTATGTTTACATTATGTGCATTTTGGAGCATCAAAATTTTGGTACCCAATCTGAAATATTCCTTTAAAAATCTTAATTTGTGTTCTGCAGAAGAAAGAAAGTCATAAACATCTGGGATGGTATGAATCTGAGTAAATATTGAGAGAATTTTCATTTTTGGGTGAACTATTCCTGTAGTACCCCTGATTTAAATAAAAAGGCTTTGATAAAATGAAACGCATATAAAGAAATTGAAACTGTTGTTTTATCTAGGGTCTGAATTCTCTTTCAGTATACCCAGTATATCTGCTCAATATGCAGATTCCAGTGGAAAATTATGATCACAAAAATGTGAATATAAAGTTGCAGTTTTTTTATGTTAAATTTTAAGTTGATTTACATTTTCAAAAATCATGTTATATAGGCATTTACCCAATTTTTTTTATTTCATGCACTGAGCTGTGAATTTCTATGAAATATATGAGTTGGTTTATTGTTTCTGTAATAAGCAACAAAGTAACAAATAATCTTAATTACCATCATGTATAACCGAGTCTAGTAATAATGTTCTTCAGTTAACAGATGTGTTGCTTTAAATGAACTTATCCATTTAAAGTAATAAACAAGAAAGTATACGAAGCCATTTGGGTCAGTTCTAGTAAATTATATAATTATGTTAATGAATATACTGATTTTACTTATATTAGTCAAACATATCACATTTCCAAATTCATGCTTTATCACACTGCAGCACAAATAGAAATTTTTATATACTGTATGTCCACTTCATTTTAAAGGAATATTCTGGGTACAATACAAGTTAAACTCAATCGACAGCATGTGTTAACCTCAAAATTAATTTAGACTTGTCCCATCTTTTCATTTGTTCTTTTTTTTTTGGAATGCCAAATTCCCAATGTGCTCTAAGTCCTCGTGGTGGTGTAGTGACTCAATAATACTCATGTATTATTTGACATGTAAATTTGTTTAAATCGTAATGTTTACAGTCATATTAGGGTTTTAGGGTTTGTTGATTTTACATCGTCATGGACTCGAAGTTGTAAAATTGGCTATAACTTTACACAGAAAAGGTTATTAAGTGATTTTATCACATTAAAATCATGTTTACACACATATTGTTTATGACTTGTGTCTATACTTTTGAAACAGTGAGTATTTTAATGTTTACAGATTGGCCCCCATTCACTTCCATTGTAAGTGCCTCACTGGAACCCAGATTTTTGCTATTTTTTAAGGAAAAGGAGAGACGAGAAAATAAATGTTTGTGGTAATCAATATTATGTCACAAATGCTGTCGACTGAGATGAACTTGTATTAAACCTGGAATATTCCTTTAAGGTACTAACTAACATTTAATAGGTACATGTTACTAAGCATTTATAATATGTGAGTAAAATTGGTTCACATGGTATTGCATGGAAGTCACCCTTTGTATGTATGTTGTTATAACTACATTTCATAGTTTATAATGCATTTGTAAATGTCTTTAGTCATTAGTGTTTCCCTTGATAAACCCTTAACAAAGGAAACATTCATGTAAAGTGTTACCAATATAATGAAAATCATATTGTGACTTTTTGCCTCAATCTAAAAATGAATCATTTTAGTGTGATCATATTTCATTTCCTTAGATTCTTTTAATGCATTTCTCATTATTCTCAGCTACACAAACCCAAAACAGCCCGACGCTAGTGTATGCTAACACACTCACACTGCCCAAAGCATACTCTGGCTTGCAGACTCCTCTCATGATGAATAATATTAAGTGTCATATCATGAATAAATCAGCAAATGTACATCAGTGAAGTGACATATACACAGAATGAGAGAGAGCCGTTGGCAAATGTTACAGTGAGGGCAGTTAAAGCAGCAGAGGTCAAGACGACAGGCAGAATAAGGTCAGGAGACGGAATAAAGGACAAGAGGAAGAGAAAACAAGGGCAGCAAGAAGTCTTGCTGTATTAAAATAGGAAAAGAATAGAGGAGACTGGGGCTAGTTGTCACACTATATCTCAGGTACTATACAGTTTGCTAGCAGTGGTTTTGTTTGCTCGTTTATATGTTTGTATGTCTTAAATTATAATCTTTTTTTTTCAATTCTATCGACAATCATATTTTTGCTCTAAATGTTACTAGTGTACATTTCAAGCACACTGCATGTCTTCACATCAGAATATGTGTGTTGAGGTTTATGACTGTTTTGACTATTTTAAGTGTGGCTTAAAGGTATATTCTGTGTTCAATATAAGTTATGCTCAATTGACAGCATTTGCAGCATAATGCTGATTAGCAAAACATTTTAATAAGTAGATAAATGAATAAATAAAATTGACTTGCCCCTTGTTTATTAAAAAAAGAAAAGAAGCACAAATCTTGGTATCAGTGAGGCACTTCCAATGTAAGTGAATGAGGACAATCTATGAACATTACAATACTCATTATTTCATAATTATAGATTCAAGACGGGCTGTCACGATTATAACATTTGGCTGACGATTAATTGTCAAACAAATAATTTGCATTATTACAATTAATTGTCTGTTTTAGGGCTTGTCTTTATGTTTGGTCAAGTTTAGTGTTTAGTCCATTTTACGATAACACTTTTGATAACTTGTATAGATATGATATTATATATCAAAGCAATATCACACTCGTAATCGTGCTGTATGGCCCTACATCAGCACCGCTGTGAATCGGCCGCAGGTAATCACAGCCGAGGTGATTTAGGGGCATATAGTACTATTGCGAGTGTGATATTGCTTTTATGTGCAAAAAATGACTTTCTTATGGCACGGATCAGCGCCTTCCAAAGCTACTTTAAAAGATGCACCAAGCCTCCGTAACTAATTCAAAAACATTACTTCAGAACTAGTAACAATGGCATGGGCTGTTTCTAACAAGTTATTGGAGAAACAAGGATGTGTGTGTGTGTGTGTGTGTGTGTGTGTGTGTGTGTGTGTGTGTGTGTGTGTGTGTGACCGTGTATTTATCACTTTGTGGGTACCAAATGTCCCCATAAGGATAGTAAAACCCGAAATTTTTGACCTTGTGGGGACATTTTGTCGGTCCCCATGAGGAAAACAGCTTATAAATCATACTAAATTATGTTTTTTGAAAATGTAAAAATGCAGAATGTTTTCTGTGAGGGTTAGGTTTAGGGGTAGGGTTAGGTTTAGGGGATAGAATATAAAGTTTGTACAGTATAAAAACCATTATGTCTATGGAAAGTCCCCATAAAACATGGAAACACAACGTGTGTGTGTGTGTGTGTGTGTGTGTGTGTGTGAGAGAGAGAGAGCAAATGAGCTTGTGTGATTACCTGCGTCTGTCACGACTCCCAAACAGTAGTGTAGTGTTAGTCAGCTTGCTGAAGATAATGGGAATTCTGATCAAATACATCCTTTTTTCTCTGTGTAAGCAGCCATCTGAGCAGGGGTCCCACTGATTATATCGCGTAGCTAGTTCAAGAGTCTTTCATTATAGAAACTGTTCTCTTCCAACATGGAAACTTCAGTAAAAAGTAAACATCTTGAGTATGGTTTTGATTGCTCTGACTGTTGTGTATCAGCTGTGATAAGCCTTAATACTGAAGCTGTTAGTTTAATTGTATTTCCCAGCTGTTAGTATATTAATCCGAGTGATCACGGAGTGAGAGACAATGCCACTGACTTACGTGTGCTGACGCAATGCAAACTTAACTGGCTCTGTGTTTAAAAGTAACATTTACTTTTGTTGCCACCTGCTGGCTCAAATCTTTAATGTTACTGGAAGACACATACTGTAGGTCTTTTACACATCTGCGCTGCTCTTACTCTTCAGTTTAGAGCAGCGCGAACACAAGTGGAGTGATACAAACAGTGAGGTGTCTGTTTGCTGATGTTCTGTAACATCAGTCCTCATGGAATGTCTCTCATCCAATCAGATTCGAGGATCAGAACTAACTGTTGTATATTACACTCACCTAAAGTATTATTAGGAACACCTGTTCAATTTCTCATTAATGCAATTATCTAATCAACCAATCACATGGCAGTTGCTTCAATGCATTTAGGGGTGTGGTCCTGGTCAAGACAATCTCCTGAACTCCAAACTGAATGTCAGAATGGGAAAGAAAGGTGATTTAAGCAATTTTGAGCGTGGCATGGTTGTTGGTGCCAGACGGGCCGGTCTGAGTATTTCACAATCTGATCAGTTACTGGGATTTTCACGCACAACCATTTCTAGGCTTTACAAAGAATGGTGTGAAAAGCGAAAACCATCCAGTATGCGGCAGTCCTGTGGGCGAAAATGCCTTGTTGATGCTAGAGGTCAGAGGAGAATGGGCCGACTGATTCAAGCTGATAGAAGAGCAACTTTGCCTGAAATAACCACTCGTTACAACCGAGGTATGCAGCAAAGCATTTGTGAAGTCACAACACGCACAACCTTGAGGCAGATGGGCTACAACAGCAGAAGACCCCACCGGGTACCACTCATCTCCACTACAAATAGGAAAAAGAGGCTACAATTTGCAAGAACTCACCAAAACTGGACAGTTGAAGACTGGAAAAATGTTGCCTGGTCTGATGAGTCTCGATTTCTGTTGAGACATTCAGATGGTAGAGTCAGAATTTGGCATAAACAGAATGAGAACATGGATCCATCATGCCTTGTTACCACTGTGCAGGCTGGTGGTGGTGGTGTAATGGTGTGGGGGATGTTTTCTTGGCACACTTTAGGCCCCTTAGTGCCAATTGGGCATCGTTTAAATGCCACGGCCTACCTGAGCATTGTTTCTGACCATGTCCATCCCTTTATGGCCACCATGTACCTATCCTCTGATGGCTACTTCCATAATAATGCACCATGTCACAAAGCTCGAATCATTTCAAATTGGTTTCTTGAACATGACATTGAGTTCACTGTACTAAAATGGCCCCCACAGTCACCAGATCTCAACCCAATAGAGCATCTTTGGGATGTGGTGGAACGGGAGCTTCGTCCCCTGGATGTGCATCCCACAAATCTCCATCAACTGCAAGATGCTATCCTATCAATATGGGCCAACATTTCTAAAGAATGCTTTCAGCACCTTGTTGAATCAATGCCACGTAGAATTAAGGCAGTTCTGAAGGCGAAAGGGGGTCAAACACAGTATTAGTATGATGTTCCTAATCATCCTTTAGGTGAGTGTATATTATATTGTATTATACTATATTATATTATTATATTATGTAATAGTAAACTATTTTTGCCCTATATTCTTTGCCTCCTCTCCATGATAGCACACATGCATCTCTGAGATATCTGTTTCAGAGCGTTTGATCTGAAAATCATTGAATCGTAATTATCTGCTAAACATTTTAAAAAGATCAGGGCCCCTATTCACAAAAAATCCTAAGGCTAAAAGTAGCTCCTAACGCAGAAATTTAGGAGCAACTCCTATAAATTAGGGTCGTGTCACTTCTAATTTTAGAATTAAAATTTTAAAATTTTAATCTAAGAGTAATTCAATAAGAACTTTAACACTAAAAGTAGCTCCTAAACCCATGGCAGCTTATAAGTTCTCCTGACTTCTAAATACCCTTAAGAGTGACTCACAAATGATCCGAATCCATACCTTTTATAAATGTATCGCCTGAATGGCAATTGAGTCTATGTATTTTAATAAAATAACTAAAATATATAGTAGGGGGGGTTTTGGGGTATAGGTTAAATAAGTTATTTGGGTCCTTGAATAACTTATAATGTGTGAGTGATTGCAGCCGGTGGGCTTTCTGGTGCCCTCCTAGTGAGTTCATACCCTACGCAAACTGCGTTGTCTGCTTATAGGGAGCGGCGGTACTCGGTCAGGACATTAATAACATGAAAAATGACTATTATAATTTGAAACAAATGTTCAGAACTTCTTAAACTACTTCAAAGAATTCTCATCAAACAATCCTCCAAGTGCAGCAATGACAGCTTTGCAGATCCTTGTTTTTCTAGCTGTCAGTTTGTCCAGATACTCAGATGACATTTCACCCCACACTTCCTGTAGCACTTGCCATAGATGTGACTGTCTTGTCAGGCACTTCTCACACATCATACAGTCTAACTGATCCCACAAAAGCTCAATGGGGTTAAGATCCATAACACTCTTTTCCAATTATCTGTTGTGCAATGTCTGTGTTTCTTTGCCCACTCGAACCTTTTCTTTTTGATTTTCTGTTTCAATAGTGTCTGTTTCTTTGCAATTCTTCCCATAATGCCTGCACCCCTGAGTCTTCTCTTTACTGTTGTACATGAAACTTGTGTTGAGCGAGTAGAATTCAATGAAGCTGTCAGCTGAGGACATGTGAGGTGTCTATTTCTCAAACTAGAGTCTCTGATGTACTTAAACTCTTGTTTAGTTGTACATCTGGCCTTCCACATCTCTTTCTGTCCTTGTTAGAGACAGTTGTCCTTTGTCTTTGAAGATTGTAGTGTACACCTTTGTATGAAATCAGTTTTTTGCAATTTCAATGATTGACTGATGAGTTTTTGTAAAGTTTGAGTTTTTTTGCCATTTGTGACCTAATATTGACCTTAAGACATGCCAGTCTATTGTATTCTGTGGCAACTCAAAAACAAACACAAAGACAATATTAAGCTTCATTTAACAAACCAAATAGCTTTCAGCCATGTTTGATTTAATGGCAAGTGATTTTCTTGTACCAAATGATCAGTTTAGCATGATTACTCAAGGATAAGGTGTTGGAGTGATGCTGCTGTTTAGATTTGATAAAAAAATGACTTTTTTCAAATAGTGATGGTGCTTTTTTTTTTTACATCAGTAATGTCCTGACTATACTTTGTGATCTGGTGAATTAAAATACCAATTCCTTTATTTGCTGATGAATAGCACTTCCTATCTACCAATCACTTTGTCCGATTTAAAAGAGTGTGCTCATAAAATGTGACGTCATCCATAGCAACAAGGTCAATTCTGCCTTACTCTTACATTACGATTTCATTAGTAAAACTTGTCCTTAGCAGTTTTTTGAATAGCTTTTAAGCAAAAACTCTTTGTTGTACTCCTAGTTGTAAGATAAAAATCTTTGTAAATACAGGCCCAGATTTACAATCATTCTAAATCATAAACGTCTCGAAGACATCTGATTAATGTCTAATTGACATCCGAGTGAAAACGTCTTATAGATGTATTGCTGATGAGCAAACCACCTTAACAATACATGTTCCAGCAAAAATATGTCTTCCTTTACATCTTCCAAAAACAATAACAGTGCTTCAGAAGTTAATCTTCACGCGCTCGTCAGGACCTGCTCAGAGACAGTTCTTTTGCTCACTTCATGCAATAACTCCGGAAAATGAGACACAAAAATGTGCCATTCATGGCATTTCTATGTTCGTTTAAAAGCGGCTCATATGGATGAAGTCGTGGTTACCTCAAATAATCAGATGATTATTTCATAATCACAACAGGCCGAGTCAAGACATAAATATTCAACATGTTTACATAGTTTTAGTGTGATAAAATCACTTACTAACCTTATCTGTGTAAAGATATAGCAATAATACTACATTGTTGCCATGACAACTTAATGCCAGTGAAACCTGTAAGTGAACTTGCACTGAACCCAGAACATCCCTTTAAGTGTTCAAATACTTTTAGAGGCCTCAAAACTGATCTGAACTGAAATCAGGTAAAGCAAACAACAATTAATTTAATTGAAATGAATTTGACTGGACTTAAGTAATGAAAATGATATTTTGTCAAGACTCTGGGTGAAAATCAGTAAATAAATAATAAGTACACCAGTTTTGGAACAGCAGGTGCATTTTCAGTGAGGGCCACAGGGTGTAGAAATAATTTCTGTAGATGAGCACCAAGATGGTTGTGATACGACCGGGTCGAGCCTCTGCTGTGTGTGCAAGGGAGACAGACTGCAGGTTAAACCCGCCTGCAGGCAAACGCATCAAACATTCACAGCCGCCAATCAATTATTCAGCCCAGAGCTCATCAGTGGCCATCATAGCACCAGAAGAGCATACGCGACAAAGACGACAAACTTTGTCCCACAGACAGACAAATCACACAAACACACACAGATAAATGGCAGGAGAATTAAAAGTCAGCTTCCATTCTGATTCAATATTCATAGAGCACCTTTACTTGAACGTATTTATATGCAGTTTGTGTATGTAATTCAGAAGAGGCCTCAAACCTTATGCACCTCCTCGCCCACCCACTAACATACACACACATGCAAATAAAACCAGACAAAGCATCACAGATCGCCATTCATACACACCAGCAAATATACGTATTTAAAAAATATATATTTACGTACTAACTTCTATATCATGTTGTGGACAGAGGCCACACTGGGGTAACTGAGGACATTCCAAAAAGTTCTGTTTTTATTATTATTTAAAGCTTAAGCTGTATTACGTTCATGCAATACAAATAGCGAGAGTCTTACATATACAGTACCTGTAAATGCTTAATAAATATACTCATTTATACATTTTGTGTTTATTAATGTCTGTAATGACTTTACTCACTTGTGTTGTCACGTTGATGTCAGAAGAATGGTCCTACTCTGAGTGGTTTACCAACTTAGCTAGTACTAGATAATAAAACCCTCTGCAAAATTCAAATGTAACTCCTTTTCAGCAGCGATCATGATTTCAAGCTCGTTTACACTTTTTATTCCCATCTAGCACTCTGCACATGCGTCAAGCACTAGGAAGTGTAATCATGCTTGAAATTATAGCTGTCAAAATGAACACGTTAATACTTGTGATTAATTAAAAAATGTTAACGAGTTAATTTATTAACACATTTTCAAATGAGATACTGAAATTTAATTCAGCTCCGTGATCTGAGAAGCAGGAAAGATGGCTCGCAAAATACCCGGATGAGCGGTCTGATATTTGGATATGCGGCTGTTACAGAGAAATATCAGGCCACTAGATGGCGCCATCGGCCAATCAGAATTGGGTTTTCCAGAAAGCTGTGTTATATGTACTGATAATGTGCCATTTTACTCATGATTTGTGTAAATGTGATTAAAATCATTGTTGTTGAAACGCCTCTTGAGTTCATTTCTCCACAAAAGTGCTGCGAAACATACAATGAGCCACGTAAAAATAATTTTGCAAACATTAAGGTATATTATTACACAGTTCTCTGGAATACTCAATTCTGATTCTGTCAATGGCGCTGTTATGACTTGTGTGAAGCAGGAGAAGGCAGGTGGGTGTTTTGGATCCAAATGCAGTTTTATTTGGGACTACACAAGGTAAACAAACTCAGGAACAAAAGAAAGAGTCCACGATGGGAAAAAGAAACAAAAACATGAGGTGACATACAAGGGTGAACAGGGAGCGAACATCCACGAAGGGCGGGGATAACCTAGAACGAACAAACAGGCAAACATAAACAGCATGGTTATCCCGCACGAACCAGGGTTACCCTCGAACGGACCAGCGAACTGCAGGGAACAAGAACGAGGAACACATGAGAGCTTAGACAACGAAAGGACGTACAGGCAACGTCAACGCACGACAAAGGGAAGGGAAAACAGCGGGGTTTAAATAACGAGACACGGTAATGACAAAATGACGGACAGGTGCGGACAATAACACAGTGACGGGGCCGGAAAGGACGGGAAGAAGGGAAGTGTAGTTTTTCACAGAGACAGTGAAACACGGGCGGACAACAAGGAAGACATGACAGGAAGCATGAGCGGTGAGACAGAAAACACCGAGCGGACAACAAGGGAGCGTGACGTGGACGTGACTAGCGACGGGTGAAACAGAAAACACGGTACAGACAACAAGGGATCGTGACACGGAACGTGATAAGTGAAAACGGAGAACACGGGATCATAACAGGCGCCAACTAGTCTGACTGGAAGGGGATTTTAGCTGTACATTGATTTCTTCTCACAAAATTACATAATTGCAATGCAAATCATTATTTTATGTCCATGTAGTTATTTATTTGGTTAGTAGTACTGTAATTAGCAGGATAATGTACAATCAGCAAAATAAAACCCTTCAGGGTGATACAAGCCCTGATCTGCCTATCTGGGTTTAATTTTCGATAACAACCGGATGACTGTACATCATCCCTGACATATTGTGGTTCTATGGCTATGTTTACACTGCGTGAAAAATCTGATTTCTTTCTAAAATCTGATTTTTTAGACTGACTGTTCCAACTGTAGACCAGTGGTGCGGAACGTCAGGCCTCAATTTGAGAAATAATTGATTAAAGACAATGATTAAAAATTATTTTGAATGATAACAATGCAAAATATTGTATAATAGACAGACCTTTTAGTGTTTTTTATTGGTGCCTGAGCATGTAACAGAATGTGTACGTTAATACCAACCCACAATCAAAACATTGCACGCAATTGTATGGCTCGCGGATAATTTCGGAAATACTCAAATGGCCATTTATGGGGTTTCCAACATATGCTGTAGACAGTTATCTGATACAGTACGTGGACAGATCACATTTTTTTCTGTTCAGACTGCAGTTGCTTTTGCTAGCACGTCCACATTAGTTGTCATAGTAACAATGCAAACCTGCGTATGTTCTCCATGCGTGACAGTTTAACAATGGATGTGTTTTTCAGAAGGGCAGTATCCACATATTAACACATTTGTCACAGACAACAGTATAAAAAAGGGAGATGTGGCATATGCAATATTTGTTGCTGCTTGGGTTTACAACTATCCTGTTTTAGCCAGGACGTCCTTTATTTTGACCGAAATTATGTGGTCCCAAATGAGATGCCTATGGTCCTGTATTTTAGCGGGCCCCATGAAGAAGCACAAAAGGGTCGGACAGCGAGATCATCCCTATGCCCTGTTCCCCTCATAGACTTTACCTTCCACTGTCGGAGGGCTGAAATGTGTAATACTATGGTCAATCTGAAGCTGAGACTATTTAGCGGAGACAGCCCACTTCTATTTAAATTAATGGGAGAAATTGGAATACCAACCAAGAAGCTTGAGCACCCAACAGTCAATAGATGTAGAAAGGAAGTCCCGCCTTACAGTTAAAAGAGCCAATCACCTTTTAGATACAGAAATCACCTGTCAATTAACTCGAGAATGTGCATGCGGATTAGAAAAACAAACCAGTAAAATTGCATAATCTGAGGTAAAGAACAATTTATGATAGCAGTGTTGTTTGATTTTACTGTTGATTTGAAATATGTTCTATGATCGTGACCAAACTTTTTTTAGAGAGCATTCCAGTGGACTGTCAGACATAATTTATGCCGATTGGAACATAGTGTGTCTTCTCATCACAACACCTGATGAAATAATCCATCACGCACGACGAATGACGCAAAAAACATGAAATCTGATGTGACTGTTCTGACTAAGACACGTGAACAAAAATCTGATTTTAATGATTACAATTTTTACAGATTTTTACCTACAGTCAGGTCGATAAATATTGGGACATCGACACAATTCGAATCTTTTTGGCTCTATACACCACCACAATGGATTTGAAATGAAACGAACAAGATGTGCTTTAACTGCAGACTTTCAGCTTTAATTTGAGGGTATTTACATCCAAATCAGATGAACGGTGTAGAAATTACAACAGTTTGTATATGTGCCTCCCACTTTTTAAAGGACCAAAAGTAATGGGACAATTGACTGCTCAGCTGTTCCATGGCCAGGTGTGTGTTATTCCCTCATTATCCCATTTACAAGGAGCAGATAAAAAGTCCAGAGTTCATTTCAAGTGTGCTATTTGCATTTGGAATCTGTTGCTGTCAACTCTCAATATGAGATCCAAAGAGCTGTCACTATCAGTGAAGCAAGCCATCATTAGGCTGAAAAATCAAAACAAACCCATCAGAGAGATAGTAAAAACATTAGGTGTGGCCAAATCAACTGTTTGGAACAGTCTTAAAAAGAAAGAACGCACCGGTGAGCTCAGCAACACCAAAAGACCCGGAAGACCACGGAAAACAACTGTGGTGGATGACCAAAGAATTCTTTCCCTGGTGAAGAAAACACCCTTCACAACAGTTGGCCAGATCAAGAACACTCTCCAGGAGGTAGGTGTATGTGTGTCAAAGTCAACAATCAAGAGAAGACTTCACCAGAGTGAATACAGAGGGTTCACCACAAGATGTAAACCATTGGTGAGCCTCAAAAACAGGAAGGCCAGATTAGAGTTTGCCAAACAACATCTAAAAAAGCCTTCACAGTTCTGGAACAACATCCTATGGATAGATGAGACAAAGATAAACTTGTACCAGAGTGATGGGAAGAGAAGAGTATGGAGAAGGAAAGGAACTGCTCATGATCCAAAGCATACCACCTCATCAGTGAAGCATGGTGGTGGTAGTGTCATGGGCATGTATGGCTGCCAATGGAACTGGTTCTCTTGTATTTATTGATGATGTGACTGCTGACAAAAGCAGCAGGATGAATTCTGAAGTGTTTCGGGCAATATTATCTGCTCATATTCAGCCAAATGCTTCAGAACTCATTGGACGGCGCTTCACAGTACAGATGGACAATGACCCGAAGCATACTGCGAAAGCAACCAAAGAGTTTTTTAAGGGAAAGAAGTGGAATGTTATGCAATGGCCAAGTCAATCACCTGACCTGAATCCGATTGAGCATGCATTTCACTTGCTGAAGACAAAACTGAAGGGAAAATGCCCCAAGAACAAGCAGGAACTGAAGACAGTTGCAGTAGAGGCCTGGCAGAGCATCACCAGGGATGAAACCCAGCGTCTGGTGATGTCTATGCGTTCCAGACTTCAGGCTGTAATTGACTGCAAAGGATTTGCAACCAAGTATTAAAAAATTAAAGTTTGATTTATGATTGTTAATCTGTCCCATTACTTTTGGTCCCTTAAAAAGTGGGAGGCACATATACAAACTGTTGTAATTCCTACACCGTGAACCTGATGTGGATGTAAATACCCTCAAATTAAAGCTGAAAGTCTGCAGCTAAAGTTAGTTTAATTTCAAATCCATTGTGGTGGTGTATAGAGCCAAAATGATTAGAATTGTGTCGATGTCCCAATATTTATGGACCTGACTGTATATTTAGCGTTGTCCACTTGTGATTGGTCACCCAAAACACATATTCATACCAAGTGTAAACAGGGCCAAACTACAGCTCCATGCTGACCTTAGAAATGTAATGGCAGCCCACCAGTGTGTGTGTGAGTGTGATGGACCATCCTTAAGTTTAATTTGCTGACGTTGTGGGGACATGGTTTTGTGACTCGCTGGACTCACCGCCTGAGTAACTGATGGCATGTAGCAGATAAGAAGAAGTGTGGATCCACCTCCCTCATTCTCTGTATGTGGCAAGTGGGGAGTCTAATTGTACCCATTCAATCTCCTCAAAGCCCCTGCAGGGCACCACGTGAGCACATCTATTCATGTCTCTGCAAATCTTACACAAGAGAGGCAGATTTTACTTTCCAATGTATCATGAACAGGATACTCCTCCCCATAATAGAGAAAACCCCCAAATGAGATTTAATATTTCAATCGTTTCTCCTAGAAACCAGTATAATGGAGACTTTTGCAAACTATGTTACTTTCATGAGTAAAACAGGATATTAAACATGAATAAAATGTAGGACGGTGCTTGACTTTTTACTGAATTGGAACTGATTGGATGGTGAAGAGTGGCTGTAACCGGATAGGTGACTGGAGGAGAGGGATGGGAAAGTAAGAGGTATTGGTGACATCAAAAGAAACATCAGACTCAAAATGCTCCAAATTACCAAGAGAAAGTTTGCAGTCAAAGTCAGATCTCAATATGAACTCAAACATGTCTCAACCCATTTTTCAATTTTTTAAATGTCAGTTTTGTTTATTTTATAGCTCTTTTTAGTTTTATTTACTTCTAATATAGTTTAGTTAACTATAGTTAACAGCGTTTGTATTTCAGAGCAAATGGAGGAGTCAGAAGGCAGCGGAAACAGTTAACATGGTACTTTTATTACTCCTTTAGCATCGGCAAACATAAACAAAACGGGCTCTTTGTGGCCAAATATACACACACGTGAGTCAATGAGAGCTCACTTCAGTCTTAGAAAACACACACACAGCCTACTCTCTCTGGTCTCTCCTTCTCCCGACTGATGCGCTTGTTGGCCTTTTCTGGTCTCCCTCCACCATCACTATAATGAGAGACAGGTGTTAATGATAATGACGGCCCAGGTGACGAGCCATACCACTCTCCCACTCCCGAAGACAGACAGATGACCACGACCCCATCCCCACACTCCTATTTTTATTTTTGTTAACGAAAATATTTTTACACTGCTAGTTTCCGTCTTAGTAATAGTTTTTGTTAACAATAATAACCTTGGAACAAGTGAATGAGATTTGAGATTTTCATGAATAAAACTTTCAGTCTGTTCCTCGCACACAGGGCTTCAGAAGACTTGGAATACAGTGCACAAATCATATGGAATTCCAATTTTCCAGTTCCACTTTTGGAACTCAACAGCATCTGTCCCCATTTTCTTCCTTTAATGTCAAGAACAGGGTGAACATTCTGCCCAACAGCTTCTTTTGTGTTCCAGATAAGACAAAAAGTCACACAATTGTTTTACGACATGAGGGGGAGCACAATAAATGACAAATTTTCAGGTGAACTATCCCTTTAAATGAAACACAACTGAGAACGCCAGGTTTGGATTCTTTGACTAAGGTTTTTCAAGAGTCCAAAGCCTAATAAAACGTGTCACTGCATATCTACATATGACAATCTGTATCGTCTTATATTATCAAACAGATGGACTGGGAGGGATTACTTCCTCTTCTCAGACAATCTTCCTAAAGGCCTAACAAGGCAATTAAGAGACTGCAGACTTTTGTTGAATCTTACCTGTCAACATGAAAACAGGCTGCAATATTCCCAGGCACATGTAACAGTACCTGGAGCAGAGCAGGAGAGATTGCTGCAGGGAGGGAAGTATGCAGTGACAAGCAGGAAATTAATTAAAGTTAAGGAGCACGAGCACAGGCATCAGCCTCCGGCACAGTGATTCCCTAAATCATGGATGATACTATGTCTCTCACCACGTGACCAGCCGCTGGATACAGGCCAGTTAGTGGCACATGAAAATGTAATGAGATGTCTATCACACCTGTTTAGACATCTCTCTCTCTCTCTTGCTCTCTGAGCGAGCTGGACCATGAAGGCAATCTGGCAGTGATATGATATTGCTGAGACCTTGGGAATAGCAAAACGCCCCAGTAAAAAGGAAAAAAACAAAAAGGAAGAGAGGGACAAAGAGTCTTAGCGAACAGCAGATTGGGCCATGATAGATGCCAAACTGTGTGCCAGCCCACAACATAAAATCCCCCACTATATAACATAATATATAATACAAACTATTGTCTGCTGTATTATATAATTGATATAAATTCATATTGATTTTCATTGCACTTTGAAGGGTCTTAAAGAATAGTCTGGGTACAAAACACGTTAAGCTCATTCGACAACATTTGTGTCATACTGTTGGTTATCACAAAATTAATTTCGACTCGTTATTCATTTTCTTAAAAAAATTAAAAAAGAGTTTTAGAGTTTATAACGCTACATCTTCATGGTAAAGAAGTTGCTAAATTGGATATAACTTTACACGGAAAAGGCTCTTAAGTGATTTTATCACACTAAAATCATGTTAACACACAGATTGTTTGTCTTGTGGCTACAGTTTTGGAAAAAGTGAGGATTTTAAAGTTTACCGATTGGCCCACATTCACTGTAAGTGCCTCATTGAAACCTTGATTTTAGCTTTTTTTTTAAAAAAAGTCAAATAGTAATTTTTGTGGAAATCAACATTATGCCACAAATGCTGTCGATTGAGGTTAACTTCTATTTAACCTCAATCTAAATGTAAACATCAACAATGTGTAATGTTTAGTTATCTATTTAAATTATAAGTACAGCATATGAATTTCAATCATACAATGAGGAGGTTGAAATAATGTTGAATTTCAGGATTGGCTTCAGGATACTGAAATTTAGTAACTTTGCAGGACTGTAAACACTTATTGTATTTAGGACTGGGAATCAAACTATTGAAAATCCCATATTTGTTGACTACAAATGTAAATCTGTGGATGTGGCTGCATCCCCTGTGATGGTGGTCCCCTGAATATCTATGGTGGTTACAGCTCTGGTACTTTGGAAGGTGGGAAAATGTGGTTTCTTGAAAGTTCAGCAGTAACCTTTTCAAATGAAATGTTAAAAATAAAAAAAAATAAAAAAATAGATACATTTTCAGGCACAACTTGTTTCCTGAGACTGGCTCAAATACAACAATGTGCAAGATAAACAATGTCAATGGCTCAGAAAATAGACCCGTAGTCTACAGGGAAATTCTCTCAAGCTCACTGCATGAAAACCAGGGTGTGACTTGCACTTTCACACATGGCTTCACACTTTGTGATTGATGGGGGTGTTAAAATGTAAACCATTAATAACACTATCATTTCAGGCAACCTCACACATTCACACATATTCACAGAGCAAGACGCACAATTAGTGATGTACACTTAGTTACGGACACTAATGGGCAGTCACTCAGCTGTCACATGATCAGTGATTGACAGATCTGACTCATTCCCAAGCTCGGTTTCTTGATGCTGTGTCATCTCAGTAAACTACTCTTGAAAAGGAATCGTGATTCAGTGAACTGCTGTGATGGCACCAGCATCCACTACGGCTTATTATTAGCTGCAGTGAGCATTTATCTGTATTTGGGGACATCTCAGGAATGTTTGGTGTTTGAGATAAAGAGATGGGGAAGGATGTTGGTCATTGATAAACAATGGTGTCCAATATATTAAAAATGACAAAGAAATAAATGATGGTGTTGAACAACATTTATACCATTATTTTAACAAATGTTTTGATTTAATGACTCTAAAAATGTCAGGTGGTTCCACCGAGTAAAAATTAATATCATATTTTCTTACACCTTCGTGTACAGATCTAAAAAATTATTTGTAATAAAAGTTTTTAAGCATAGGCTATTTCAAAAGTTTTCATGGTAAAATGGGGTGGTTGTACCGTTTTACATTTTACATGAACTAAACTTGCCATGTCATAAAAATATAACATTTTAAGAGACTTAATGACTTTGACACACTGGAGTAGTAATTTAGTGATTTATAAACAGCTAACTGCTAAAGCTTTCCATTAGAAACTTAACTTCCATTAGACATAAACTGAGCATATTAGCCATGATACTGAATGGACTGCAAAAAACAAACAAACAAACTAACAAACAAATACATAAAATTCTATGTAATGTTTCAAAGACATGCTAATTCCGAATCAACAAGTGTTCCAAACACAAGAACAATGGCTTGACATTCACCTGTTTACTGTAAAACAACAAAATAATTGGCAGGCATATGAATCATAAGAATAGCTTAACAACATTCAGCCACATTTAACACACATTTACTCGGGTTGAGGGGACCTACATCACCCCTGGATTCGTGAGTTCAAATCCAGGGCGTGCTGATTGACTCCAGCCAGGTCTCCTAAGCAACCAAATTGGTCTGGTTGCAAGGGAGGGTAGAGTCATGTTAAGTTAACCTCCTCGAAGTCACTATAATATGGTTCTCGCTCTCAGTGGGGCATGTGGTAAGTTGTGCGTGGATGCCGCGGAGAATAGTGTGAATAGTGTGAAGCCTCCACACGTGCTATGTCTCTGCGGTAGTGCGCTCAAAACTTAGATTCATACTCTGCCACCCAGATTGAGTCACCACGCCACCACAAGGACTTGGGCATTCCAAATTGGGGAGAATTTTTTTTTATATTATAATAAATAAATAAAATATATGAAACGTGTCGGGGATTGGAATTTATTATAAAGATAATTTCATCACTGTCCATTCAGGGAAAGTGCAGAAAAAAAGAGGTAAAAGGAGTGAAAGGAGATTTCATGCACCTCTGCTTTGATTTTCCACAGCAGGGAAGTTGCACATTCAAACAGATTGTTCTGTATTTGAGTCTGATTTTAATGCTGAGGTTATGTCTTGCAATTAATTTTATTATTTCAATTAATTTCCTCTTCAGTTTCTTTGTGCCCATGAAGAGAGATGTCCTGTTTTGTTAACATTATGACAACGCCGAGTACAAATGTACTATTCTTTTGTCTAATTGTCATTTATTAAAACATAAACCAAACCTGCCATTTGCTTCACCATGCTCGCATTTATCATCAGAGTTCTGTGCTGATTATATCACAAATCCACCTGACCTTCCTGCCATAAACACTCAACATTCCCGCTCCCCCGAATACTGATCACCCGCACCTGCCTCCAATCACAGTGTCAATCAGCTCCTCTATAAAACACACACTCTCAGTTCTCCGTCTGGTATCATCGCAGTATGCAGACTCATTTACCTTCTACTTACCTGACTCTTTGGATGCCATTCCAGTGTGCTCCTTCGACGATTCCTTTCCAGTGTTATTCTGAAATTTACTCCAAGTCCAAGCTTTTTGCTCCAATGTTTGCTCGCCCTAGAGATGCAGCCACATCTAGTCCCCACTGAGGAGGCTAAGGTGGCTTTTATCATCAACTCTACTCACCACTTACCATCAGGGGCTTGACCCAACGCTGGGGCTTCATCTCTCTTCATTTGATGACACCATGGGTCTCAAGCGCTTCATCTAACTTTCCAATCAAGTCGCCAACCGAATGAAGCCCTGCCTAGATGAAGTGCCCGCCTTGCATTCTCCGCCTGTACCAGCAGGATCACCCTCTGTCCAATCTTCCGAACCAAGCGCGGAGCCCATGCAGTTGGATGTTTCTAAGCTCTCATTAGCCAGCGTCAGTTGACCCAGCGGTTGTGCCTGTAATGTGGTGGTAAGGGACACGTCAACTCGGCGTGTCCCTTTTTTTTCTCCACGTCCACTGGTTAGTCACATTACTTACTCCAAAGTTAGTTCCTATCCTTTGTCTACCAGTGTGATGCTCACTGCTCCCAATTTTTCCCTTACAGTACCTGCACTTCTTGACTCTGGGTCAGCCGGCAACTTCTTTTCAGTCGTGCTCCACTTCTCATCCACCCTGATCATAGCAGGTCTTTTGTGGTGGACGTGGATGCCTGCACTAATGGTGTTGGAGCTGTCCATTCTCAGCAGCAGGGGGAACAATCTAAGCTCCATCCAGTTGCCATCCATCCAATTGGCTAGAGGAGGCTCAACACCCCATCCTAGTACTAACTGACCACAAGAACCTCAATTACCTTTGGAAGGCTTGTCGTCTAAATCCTCGCCAGGCAAGATGGGACCTCTTCACACATTTCAGTTTCACCATCTTCTACCAAGGCGGATGCTCTTTCCCGTCTTTATGCTCCAGAGGAAAGCCCCGAGAAGTTGGACACCATCCTTCCTCCTCATGTAATTGTAAGCCCTATCCAATGGTCCCTGGACGATAGAATCTCTGAAGCCACTGCCACTAAACCAGCTCTGCTGGGCTGTCCCGCCAACAAGACCTTTATACCCTCCTTTCAATGTTTATCACTCATTGACTCTGTCCACTCCTCCTTGGGCACTGGCCACCTTGGGACAAATAGGACCCTTAGCTTATCCAGGACCAGTTCTGGTGGCTGCCCATGGACAAAGATGTCAAAAGGTTCATCAAAGGATGCCATGTCTCGAACCTCATAACAACTACCGGCCCTTCACTATCACTAAACAAATGAATCCTGTCACCTACCAACACCAACTTCCCCCCCAAAATACCATATTCACCCTACTATCCTCACTCCTCAGAACTTGATCCAGCTGACAACCACCCCCCACCCAGCCGCTAATCCTGGAAGACAGACCTGTCTACGCAGTTCATGACATCCTGGACTCCCAATGCTGCAGGGGTCTCTTCGAGTACCTTATAGACTGGGAAAGCTATGGTCCTGAGGAAAGATCATGGGTACCCCGAGACCACATACTGGACCAACCCTACTCTACAACTTCCACAACAATCACCAAGACCAGAAGCTCATCCCACAGGAGTGGACCATCGGGGGAGGGGGGGAGGGGGGGTTAATGTCACAGATTGGTATCATTGCAGTATGCAGACTCACTTACCTTCTACTTACTTGACACTTCAGACACCATTACAGCGTGCTCCCTCGACGATTCCTCTCCAGCGTTATTCTGAAGTTCCAAGCCTCCTCTCTTGCATCTCCTTTCCCTTAGTGTGATTCTCCAACCCAAGTAATACTTCAAACTGCAAATACAATAACCACCATCAAGTACTGTTGTCTGTCCTGAATCGATCTGCTCATTCTTCACTCACCTGCTAATTGCTGTCTGAATTTGAGTTTGTTCCAATAAATACCTGCATTTGGGTTCACCATCATCTTCGAGTCTGGGTTACTGTTACAGATAATTAGAGTTTTAAGAGGAACTGACAGTGACGCAGTGTGACAGGGTGGAGTTTTTTACCCTTATCAGGCTAATCAAGCCTCCAAGAGGGATAAAGGCCAACTACGGATGGTGGTGTGACAGATAGAGCGTTTACGGGCAGCTGGCCATCATATGTGTGTGTTTGTGTCTTTTCGTTTAAGTTCTTAATTAAATATAATTTATATTGTCAAGCCGGTTCTCGCCTCCTCCTTAATGCCTTTACACGAAGCCAATTAAATCACACTGCCGTTTATTGTATTTTATTTATTTTCTCAGTTTCATAAATTTGTTACAGTTTGTTTGAGAACAACTTTCAGTTATCAGAATTCATGAATGTTAACTTTTTTTTAATAAATATACACTGTAAAAAAAATCCATAATTCTAATGGCAAAAAACTTTAAAATGCTACAGTAAAAAATGTCAATTGGTTGACGAATAATTACAGTAAAATATAAGTTAATTTTTCTATACATTTAAAAAGAAAATACATGTAATTTTACGGTAAAATGCTGTAAAAATAAATAATTTTAGATGTAAAAAGTCAGATTTTCCTGTGTAATTGACGGGTAAAGCGGTACAGTTTAAAATAAAATAAAATTTAAAATTTAACAGTTAAAATTGTGTTTTAACATTGTGTTTAACAAGAGAGTAGATGTACTTTTTATGGTAAATTAATCAGGCGTTCCCAGAAAAATACATTTCATTATATTGTATGGGAATAGTTCTGTTTCTTCTTATTTTTAACATCAGTTATGTACATTGGGGTGTTCTGTGTTCTAGTTAATGTAGTTTAGTTCATGTTTATTACATTATTTTAATTTCACATACTTCCCTGATGGTGTTTAGTGTTTGTGTGTCTCTACATTTGTATTGGTCATTGCTCCTGGAAGAGCAACTATTAGTGAACTTCATGTCATCATGTGCCCTTCTGTAATTAGTACAGTGATTAACAATACATTATAAAGTGAAAATCTGATTTTTAGTTTCAGAAGGTTAATATATTCTGTTTATAATTTAATAATATAAACATAAAATATACCGTAAAAACAACAGTTTAAAAGGGAAAATGTACAAGTTGTCCTGTAAAGTTGGCAGTACATTTGTACTGTATTTTTACCCAATTATTCTAGCAACCACAGCTGGCAGTTTTTTTACAGTGTACATTTGAAGTCAAAGAGTAATCTCTAATGGTCTGTGTGGGCCTACAGGGGTCCCCTCTGTGACATAAGACATCCTGTTTTCTGGTTTTCTTTCTGCATGTTATTCTGCATATTGGATACGTGACCTGACTTGTCCTGACCTGACAGTTAAATACTCCATCAAAATGAATTTTCATTCAGAAATGGAAAACATGTTCATCATATAAGGAGTGTAGGCTATTCAATTAAGAACTTTTATTAGAACTAGCTTCACTTTTCTGAGCCATTTTTGGATGTTTGAAGTCAGTTCCCCTCAAGTCCACACAGGTGTTCAAGCAGAGTAACTACAGGTGGAATTCAGCACAGTAACTATGCACATGTTCCACAAACATTTGATAACCACAAAGTGTCAATAATTTTTGTGTAGGCCCAAAGTGTCAAGTTCATGTCAAGTCCAAATTAAAAAGCATCCATGAGTCCATGACAAGTCTAAGTCCATCAAAATTGGACTCATGACTCGGACTCAAGTCTGAGTCCGAACTCAATTACCCCAAATCTAAAGAACCATTTTTAGTCCCTGGTTCTTGTTGAAAAACGGTATCGTTCTGTGCCAATCAGGACCAATTGGGGTGGTTACACTTTCTTTCTATGTTGTGGTGAAATCAGTAGGATGTACACAACAGATCCGTTTTTTGCCAATGGCGTGGGAGTTAAACACTGGAGTGAATGCACTATTGAGTATGATCGCATGTTCCAGAGTTTAGGACTCCTTTTTCCCCTGGATTTACTCTGCTAATATTGTGCACTGGAAAGACATAGACCATATCGCAAATAGGAAAGCAAAGAGAAAAATGCGAGCGGTACTGAGGGCTTGTGGATATCACCAGACATGAACACACAAAGGTAAAAGTTCCCAGATTAGCTAAAAATTATATTTTTTGACAAATTATAATACACGTATAATATGGAAATGGTATATTAGAATATACTGATACATTCTGAGTTTTAAGAAGCTGGTAATCTACTTTCCTGATGAAAACAATGTGCTTCTATTGCTACTATACTAACTGTCACACACCTTTTTGAGCATAGGCCAAAAAATGAAATACTCAAATTTAAATGGCCATAACTCCTGAATGTGTGACACACCAAAAGAATGTACACATTTGGATAATGTTTGTTATGTTCAATAGACATAAGAATATCTCAACAGAAAATGTGATGCTTTATTGCTGTGTTATTTCTTGTGGACAATTGACTGCATTAAAACTGCAGTTTTACATTAAATGAGAATGGGACTCGTATTTTGAAGTGGACTGTGGCTTTGAAAGAGTAGTTTGGGAGATTGCGGGTGAAAATAGCAATACTGGCCTGCGCGCCTCATAACTGCTGGTGATTACGTGCAGCGCAGACCAGTTTCTCCCGTCTCTTCATTTTATCCTGTTTTTATCCATTTATCCATTTAAACACAAAATACATCATGTTGCATAAAAATTTGTACAATTTGACGATCGTCCGCCATTTTGGGACTCCGGTGTGGTGCGCTAAATTAATGTAATTAAGTGGGCTTTCACACTGGGCACGATTGGTGCAGTCCGATTCCAAGTGCGATTGTTCCCAGTGCCCCACGCAGCATTGATCTGGTTTCACACTCACTTGATTCTATCGAACCCGTCACAACAAACACACATGGTGAACACAATGCGACTCATCATACGTTTAGTTTTTTCTTATTATGGTGCCATTATGCAGAGCAGAGTGAACGACAACTGCGAATATGTGCTTCATGGCATAACTCATCAGATGTCCAGGCAAACTGAGTTTTTTGAGGAGACAGCTAATTGCGAGGAATTAATTTGTATCTTTGTTTACACTGCACGCTTACTCAAGGTGAAGTTATCGCCACAGTCATCTCCTATTATACTCTATTTTTAAGGTGTATAGATAGAGACAGACAGTATTTATAGTGTTGATTGTACTCGTATGTCATTGTGGTGTCAATACTTTTTGGGGATTTTCAGGAATGTGTGGATCCTCATGTGTTGTCGAAACTAATGATGTCGTCATTGGCTAAAACGCACACGCAGGTTTTATTTCCTGAACGAGTGTGCACCCGAGTCCAAGTTACTTTCATGAGTCACGCTACAGTTCCATTGCAACTGAATTCAGACCACCTCCCACAGGAAGTCTCAGGTTCGGTACCGTGGTACGCATCCCGGTCCGCATGACACATTTCACATTACCAATTTTTCATGCGAACTGTGCTCTGTTTCGAACTAAACTGCCAGTGTGAAAGCACCTTTACACATTTTTTTTAGTCTGTAACAATTTGTTTGGATGCAGTACCAGAAAATGACCACAATATGGCCACAAAACTCCATTGGAGACAAATAGTTGACAAGAAGGACTTTGATGTACTACAGTCAGAATAAATCAAAATACTATAGTATTTATTCTTTAGTATCCTATAAAAAATAGAGTAGCTTAAATATATTAGAATAGTTACTAGTCTTTTTAAATAAAAATTGTTATGAAAGATTTCAATACAAGAATCTATGAAAGAGGGCTGGAAATGACATAACAAAACACTGTGGTGTCAAAGGCACTTATCTGACCATGTTCTAATATAAATTTGAGAATGATACTATAAAAGGATGACATTTTATATGCTATAAAAACAAATGCCTTAACAACAACAACAACAACAACACAATTATAAAACCAAACCACAAACTGTTTATTCAACAACATAACTATATACAACTATTTTCAACTATTAACAACATTTAATGTTAAACACTAAAAATTATTCTCATCATGCAAATGATTAAATCAGGCTAGCCTAATAAAGGTCAGAACTTGTTACAACTCCACCAAAACTTAAGATTCTTTGATGTATAGTAAATTCAAAAACACCAAATGTCCCACCAGTGGGCCAGTGAGAGTTAACAGGTCTTACATTATATTTCAAAATCTAGAGTGAATGCTATGTCATGAACCTTTAGCATGAAAACTGAAGTTTGTGCATTTACTATTCCTAATAAAGGTCACAACTACTTACAAATCATAAGATATAATCATGTTATCATAAATTAATTTATTTCTGTTTCTATATCATATCTATCACAAATCAGTGGCCGAATATGGAAACTTGAGAATCAGATCTTTCCAACGATATATCGTTTATCCAGATTATAACAGGATTTGATTGTAAATAAGTTAAAAACACCAAATGGCCCACCAGTGGGCCAGTGACAATTAACTGGTTTTAATATCATCATCATAAAATAATGAAGATACACAAAACATACACTTTTTTTTATTAACTTTTCAAGTTAGAAACGAAAAAAAGCACTACTAGTTACCTTGGGGTTGGCAAATTCACAGTCATGAGTTGGCACAGACTAAAGCCATTCCACCAGCACGGTTGAGAACGGTTGAATATGGCCGAACCGTGCTTAAGTGGAAACAATACTGTAACTGTTCTGTAAAGTGCTCAGAACTGTTAGGCTCTATGGTGGAATACAGGCTTTTGTCTTTGGGAAAAACATCTGGTAAAAAACCTCAAAAGGGTTTTTACACTGAAACCTGTTCAAAAGAGTAACATTTAAAACATTTCAGGGATATTTCACGAAACAGCACACTGTTAAACACGATGAACTCCTGCGATGACAATGAGCCTTAATTACCTTAGAAATCCTATATCAACTGTGCATTAGCAACATGATCACGTTGAGAATCAATGGATGCATCCAAAAGCTGGAAAATGTTGCTTTCAGAGACTGTATATGGAGTAAGGATGACTATTAGGTGCATTTTGAACTGTTCTGAGACCAGTACAGACAGACAGCACAGAGACTGAAAATGTGGCCTTTATGTGAGAATTTGTGAATTATGGGAGGGGCAGAGATCAGGATTAGCATCTTAACAAACATTTAATTGCGCGCCCTCTCCTCGGTAGGAGGCACGTGTAAATGACACTCCCCTGGGAGCTCCTGATCCACTTCCGATCTCACCGATCCAGCACTGATCAAAACCAGCGCTGCGGCTGACATGGTTTAAACAGCCAGGACCCCTGTCAGCAGGGGACCACACACCCCTCACTGCCGGCTAGTCTGAATCACCAAAGAGATACAAAAATCTTTTATTTGTTATGGACCAGTTAAAGCAGCCACATGAATAGATAATGATGATTTTTTTTTTTCTATTCCACATAGCAAAATCAGTGCAGCAGGGATGACCTCCACCCACACCAAGCATGTTACGAAACACCTCCCATATTATCCATCATAACACAGCTCTGGAGAATTCACACAGACAGCAACTATTATCACCTTCAACCCACCATCATCATCATTATCATATCAGACAGTACAGCCCTACAGGAAGAGCAGTAGTTCAGCTGCAGCATCCTCTGCTGGCCTCAGGATACGGGTTTCTGCAACGTCAAAGGAGTGTTTACGATTGACTGACCTGAGCTACCAATCTGAGATCTGTTACATTAAAAGCTAATAGTGCCACTGTCTGAGACAGTGAAATGATACACTGTTCATAAATCAGTAGTCAAGCAAACACAACATCTCAGAGGTGGTGGTGATATTACTGTAGTTCCTAAACTTAGAAAGCTGCCTATGGAGGCCGTATTTTAAGCCATCATTTGTGCGCTTCTGTTAGCAAAGGCCAAATTCTAAGGCAGCATCATATAAACCTTTCATACCTTTGCAAAAATGGTTAATTTGAAACAAAGTGGAAGAAAAATCTGTCACAAGTTACTGCCAGAAGTTTGCAGCTCTTCTCCGTTAGTGGTGAAATGGACCACTGATGGCAATAATTTCTATGGCAAACCTGTGACAGCAATGAAGAGTTTGGCCCAAAGCTAATTTTCATGTGAAAATAAAGAGTGGTATATTTTTGGCAGGTTTGCCAGAACTCTAGATTTTCAGATCAGAGAAGGTAATCGCAGTATGCATTGTAACAAGCTCAAATCCAAGATGGTGGAAGAAGCGAGAATGTTGATTATAAACCTACCTTTATTTCGTTCAATACCAAATACCAATAAAAAATTGTTAAATCTAATTAAACAATTATTATTTTACCCAATATGTGTGCGGCATTGCATTTTTATGCTTATTGGGGCAATCTTGTTTTGTGCCTGACAGGCAGAATGTTAGCTTAGCAAAATGCTTGGAAACATTTTCCAAGACTATATCATGTGATCCTGGGTGCGTCTAGCCAGAGACTATTTAGCAGAGATGGCCACCTCTGTTTAAATGAATGGGAGAAATTGGAACACCCAATCAAAGAGCTCTAGTGCCCAACGGTCAACTGATGCAGATAGGAAGTCCCACATTACAGGTAAAAAAGCCAATCACCTTTTAGAAAGGGACATCACCTGTCAATCAACTCGAGAATGTGCATTAGCTCGACAAGCTGGGAAAATTTCATTTTTTAGTGTAATCTGAGGTAAAGAAGCAAAATCTTTGATGCCAGATTTGTCAGATTTCACTGCTGATTTGAAACATGTTCTTTGATCGTAATCTTGACCAACCGTTTTTGAGATTTCTGTGTTCCCCCATTCAAGTAGATAGGAGCTGCACTGGCATGACTGGAAATAGCATCCCGGGACAATTCCAAAGATGGACGACAGTGGTCTGACTCGCTAGAAAGACTTTGGTATAGCATTAGCCGTTAGCATTAGCACTTAAATGTAGAATGATAAACAGGACAAAATTCACATTATCTAGTGGATCCATTTTACTCCCAATCATAATTTAGTTGTTATAGCAGTGTCTTTTACCGCTATCATGTGAATTCTAATCATATAATGAGGCAGAAAGGTGATTATAGAATATCCATAATGGTAGGTTGTTAAGTGCGTCTTTCTAACGGTCTCATTTTCATAAATTTCTCTTTGATATTTTGACATATTGACATGAATTAAGTAATTACTTTAGCAGTAACATTTCTATGGTAAAACAGTAGCCTAACATTGATGCCTGAGGCTCATACCTTTTCAATGACATATAGTTTGCAAGGTTTAATTACGTTCATTTACATAAAAACTATAGAGAATCTTAGATTTTTGCTTCAGAGCATATGCTCTTGTGAATGTTAACATGTATACACTATGCAGTCAGCCATCTAGTGTATGAATTTTCTTGTATTTTGAAGTGTAGTGTTGTCTCAAATGAAAGCTTTTACAAGATACAGTAGAAGCATTTGCTGTTTTTCAGGAAGTGATGTTTTAAGAGCATGCAGTGTTGCAGCTAGCTTTAGCATGTTAGCCAAACTCAGTTCAACACTTCTATCTCAAATAATGTACATTGTTGGGTGATGTTAAAGCATTCAACTCACATTTGTAAGGCACTGTCTTCACTGAAGTTTTGGTAGTTGCCACATTCACCATTAATTACAATTGTTTTGTCAGGCTGGCATAGCAGCCAGGTAAACAAGCTGCGAGCACTGAGTGCATGAAGTGTCCAACATTCCACATTTTGTTATTTTGGCTGAAGAAATACATCTTCCAGGTCCTCACAGTACTTGTTGCAGTTTTTATTGTGAACACACTGCTTGCACTATTTACACTACAAAATGGTGTAGAATAGTGTAGAAGTGTGCGATTTGGGACACACTTATAATAAGTACAGCAGCTTTGGTGGCTTTAGACATTCATACTAGACTATACAGTAGGCAGGGTTGGGCACCATAATAAAGTATTCTGGGCTGAATACTAAATTCTCTTTTTTGAATGTAGGCCTATTCAATATTGTATACCAATACATCACAAAAAACAGTAATGTATTCAGAATGCTTTTAGAAGAGATATAAGATTTTAAGGCAATGCACAATATGGAATAATGATGTGTGATAAGTAATTATCTCATCTGAACGGCTACATCTCTGCTAATAACATATAAGCGAACCTGAATAGCTAGTTTCTTTAAATTATATATGGAGTTGGAAGTCAGAAGGCAATCTGAAGGCAGTTTGTGGTCAACTACAATATTTTAATATTTTTACAACATTTTAATCTTATTCTTAAAGGGATAGTTCACCAAAAATGAAAATTCTCTCATGTGTATGACTTTCTTTCTTCAGCAGAACACAAATTAAGATTTTTAGAAGAATATTTCAGCTCTGTAGGTCCATATAATGCAAGTGAACGGTGACCAAAACTTTTAAGTTAAAAAAAGACCATTAAGGTAGCATAAATGTAATCCATATGACTCCAGTGGTTTAATCCATGTCTTCTGAAGTGGTATCAATTGATCAATCAGGCGTGTAAATGTTACATTTATGGAAAAAACATTGTCGGCTGTATTGATTCTGGTGCACAGCTGTCAATGCACTGATTGTTAAGACCAAGGTGTGCTTGCAAGATATTCAGTCCGGGAATCATTATACATTTACATTTTACATTTATGCATTTGGCAGACACTTTTATCCAAAGCGATTACAGTGCACTTATTACAGGGACAATCCCCCCGGAGCAACCGGGAGTTACGTGCCTTGCTCAAGCACACAATGGTGGTGGCTGTGGAGATCGAACCAGCAACCTTCTGATTAACAGTTATGTGCTTTAGCCCACTACGCCATCACCATACATGAATAAGACGTCATATTTTTATTCTTTAGTGCCTACCATCAGAACTTTTGTTGACCGCAGTCCATTTTTAAAGTATCCCAAAAACGGCATCTGCTTTTCTATGATTTTAACCCGCGATTGTGTTTTCATTTTAGCAAAATTTGTTGTAATGCGCGATCTTGGAATCACTGCACAAGCGCTGCAGTTGCTCTAAAGGAAGAGAGAGTGAGTTTCTTAATTTATTTTCTTTCACATCTGCCCTCTTCATTATGAGAGATGTATTCTAAAATTATTCTAACAAAATACTATAAAGTAACTGTATTCTGAACACAGGTGCTTGAAATTGTAACGGGGGCTAAATACAGTTACTTTATTGTTGTATTCTGAATACGTAATGCTGTTACATGTATTCAGTTACAGCCCAACCCTGACTGTATTCAGTGGATCACATGAGCTCCACTGTCATCACATAACTGTGCATTTGTAGTTAATAAAGTTAAACTCCACTCAACTCTGTTGCATCGTTAGAGCTCTCTGTTGCTCATGTTGCCTCATATAGCCAACGTTTATTAAAAAAATTACTTCAAATAACTTTGTTGCAGAACATCGCAGTCAGTTTGAACACCCCTTCAGTCTTATTGCATTCCTCTGCTCAGTCATGTCAAAACTTTGCATTAAAACTCTCGGTATGATCACAAGCTAATGTATATCATCACATTTGACACAGTGTCAAACATATAACTTCATGGTCTCTATTTCATAAACTCAGTTAGCACAAATGAAGTCATTGAAAATACAGTACATATCTGCCTATTACTCAAAGCATTTATAAAGTCCATAACTGCAGTTATCAGAGAGTATGCAGATGGAGGTGAATGCATATCAGAGGTGGTATATGAAATGACAATGAATATATGATCATGAATAATGCAATCGTCTTCACAACACAATGCTGAGAAAAAGCCCCGAGAGCTGAGAAAGAATTTTGGAATAGAATGCATTATAGAATAAGAATTGAAATAGAAAAGGGGGCTGCCACTTCCTCTGTCAGAATAAATCCATCAAACACTGGGAATAAATCAGGCTGCTCTCATTTGCATTGAGTGTTGTGAGAACACTGGGTTCAATAACACATGCTGTTTTGAAAAATCCTGCTCTCAGGGATGAAAAGGGCCTATGAATCCGGAAGCTTCTATTGTCTGACGTTAATGGGTGCGCTTGATACTTAGAATGCACATGGAGATGGAGGCCTGTATTAGTGTCTCACATGTGAGATTGGACACACTGATGGCCTCTAAAAAGAAATGGTGGTAACACATTACATTATTGTTGCCTTTGTGAAGGGTTTATAAAGAGAACTATTAATGACTTTTTATTCATTTATAATGCATGATATATCATTGATGTACGGTTATTAAAACATGCATAAAAAGGGGCAACTTTCATGCAATGCCTTTTGGTCCGTACATGCTGTTAACGTGTGCTGACCGCATTAAAAAGTGCTCCAGATTGACTTCAATCACTAATATAAGTATGTTTGGCCATTACTTGGTGCTTAAAAAAATGTAAACTAAAACCATAGCATCAGGGTTTTGTGGACTGAGATTGGAGCATTTGACCATGTTTGGATGGAGCACCAGAGCCAGTCTAAAATGTTGTCAACAGAAACAATACACACACACACACACACACACACACACACACACACACACACACTTCCTTAGTTTTTTTTTTTTGGTCAAAATAAAGGCTAGTATTTCTGCCTGATACATTATTACAGAAATATATTACTATTGTTTATTGCAATAATAATAATAATGAACAAAATTATAATAAGTAATTTTTTAAAGAGAACTTAAGTGTGAAAACCCTACAGAGTAACTCTTATATTGGAAGTAAAGCATGGGCAAAACATGACTTAATTTTGGTCAAATAATTTACTAGTTTGTAGTTTTAACACCTTGCTCAACATGAGAGCTGCTGTTTATTATAATTTGTATACATTTTATTTTAGAATTGATATCAGAGCAGTGGCAGCTGTATTTTAACGTTATGTGTTATTCAAAGACTCGATAGCAGTCTAGAGGGTCCCTTGTAAGATGATCGTCATATTTGGGGGTCCTTGGCATCCGAAAGTTTGAAAATTCCTGCTCTACACTGTCATTTAAGGGTTAAACTTCTGGTGCAAAGAAGCTCCATCAAAAGTGCCTCTGGTAAGAAACCTCTTTAATTTTTTTTATTGAAACCTGTTTGGTTGTAAAGAGTAGCGTCTCTAGTTTCGTTTGATTTGCGGCTTTAAAAAATCCATAAATTTTTTGAGCTTCCACATATGTTGAAATTAGGACCAAGTAAAAAAAACATAATAATATTTAACATTAACACATCTGTAGGTCAATTCGCTTCATTTTAGTATAAATGTTGTTATTGATTTATTTTGTTATCACTGTATAATACGCATCTATTCATTAACATTAGTAAATGCATTTCTATATATATACTGTGCATTTTCACATTGAGAATAAATGGATTTATGCAAAAGCTGCCTAAGTCCGCCACTGCTTTTCTCACTATTATAGTCTGTTTTGCTACATTGTGACGTAAATAATTAATTACGGCATTTGCGTCTATTAATATAAGTACGGATGTGTGTGTTTTTTTTAGCATTTTTATCATGTAATATAAGATATAATAATATAACAATATATTATACAACTTAAGAAGTTTAAATGCTCACTATTTGTCAGGTATTGCATGAAAGTCGTGCTTTTAATTCATGTTGTTATAAGTGCAAATCAGTGATTTATGCTGTGGCTGTAAATAACTTATAAGTCATTAATAACTCCCTTTGTAAATGCTTAACAAAGAGAATATTGAAGTGTTACCAGAATAGTTAAACCAAAAATGAAAATTCTTTCACTATTTAGTCAAAATCCCGAATCATCTGCTGTTATTTTATTCATGAAACACAAAAGAAATAAATCTTTACCTACTCTAACTGTTTTCCATATAACACCAAAATAGATGCATTATGATAGTAAATATGACATATTCCAAGTCCTCTGAAGCCATACAATAGCTTCATATGAGAAACAGACATAAATTTCAGTTGTTATTCACTGATAATGTTGTCCTCACAAAGTTTGCCTCTAGCCTGTGTTCTTGTACAGAATTCAAAAGTGGTGCATGACTTTCGGCTACTGCACATGCACCAGTGCAATTTTGGTGTTTTAATTCTTAATCAATTTGACTGAATCAGTGAATAATTTGAAGCTAGAGCTAACAAGCTTCAGTGGTGAACATAATCAATGAATAATGATTTGAATTTGATCTGTTCCTCACACAAAACTATCTCATGTCTCAACAAGTAATCTGCCACAATTACTAATTATTTCAATTAAACCAGAATACTTCAACAAATTGTAATCACATTACTAATTACTTTACTTTTAAGATACTTTTGAAACACTTCACAGAAAATATGTTTTTTTGCTTAGAAATAATGTCTATTTAAAACTAATTTAGAAATGTTTAATCCGTCATGTAGGGTACAACAGGGATAAAGACCTTAAGGAAAAAACTATTCTGGTCATAAAATGTATCAAAATGTAACTACTGTAATTACCCCAAATACTATTTTTTTGACTTATTGGACAGTTTTTTATTTTTTTTTTAAATAATCCCCTTGAAGAAAATTGATGATGATTTCAAGTATTTTGTTTCAAAATAAATGTGATCATTTCCAGGATATTCCTTAGCCACATACATTTGGATCAGGATTATTTTGCAGTGTTTAGTGACAAGCAGGTGTTTAGGAAAGTGTTGTGATAATTTTTGTTGCTATTTAGTGTTTTGGGAGAAAATAAAATCAATGGAGCCTTTCACCCGAAGGAGACTTTAGCCCTATTATACCCTACTTAAAAGTAATTAACTTTATTGAAAATCAGTAACTGTAATCTGATTACTATTTAAAATGAAATGTTACACTACTTTTTGACTAAAAGTAATTATATTACAAAAATATATATTTTTTGCTATGTAATCAGATTACATCCAACATAGTTTACGATTTAAGACTCAAAACAAAATACAGATGTCATATGAATTATTTTATACTTTTATCCTGCTTTTTCTGTCCTTTTTGGAGTTTGACAGCCCCTGGTCACTACAAGATGTTGTTGTTGCGTGATAAAAGTTGCGTAACGTTTCTTCCAAAATTTGAAAATATATATTTTTTATATATTACAACATGCACAGATTTGGCTTGACTAATGAACCAATTTACATTTTTGGCTGAAATATTATCTTAATATTTGTCAAAGTTAAATTTTGTTTTTATGGTTATCATTTTCTCAAGGGAACAGGGGAGGAGTGGTATTATGAGTGAGCATATGTTTCCAGTACGGTTTCTCCTTTTTTTTCTCTTTTTCTCTCGACTCAGTTGTCCGTCTCTCGCTCATGCACAGTCGCCTGTGGAGGCGAGGCAGAGCCAGAGATGAACGGAGTCAATTAGACAAGCAGCAGTGTGTGTGTGTGTGTGTGTGTGTGTGTGTGTGTGTGTGTGTGTGTGTGTGTGTGTGTCTCACAGAAAGCCATGGAACAGTATGGCTCTGCAGATGCTGGCATTCCCTCAGTGAGAATGCTTCCATTGGGACGAGTACAGCTGTGCTACAGCATCAGGGGTGTTAACGAGCCTTATCACACACACACACACACACACACACACACACACACACATGTTGGTGCAGCTATCATTATGAGGACTCTCCATAGACATGATATTTGTACTGTACAATCTATAGATTATTTCCCTTAACCCTAAACCTAACCCTCACAAAAAACATTCTGCATTTTTACATTTTCAATAAAACATTGCTTAGTATGTTTATTTTTAAGTGATTTCAATTATGGGGAGAAATGTCCTCATAAACCACATTTATAGCATAATACCCTTGTAATTACCAGTTTTTAACCTAAAAAAGGTCCTTGTAAACCACATAAACCTGCCCACACTCACACACTTACAACACACACACACACACACATACACTCACTCACACACACACTCACACAGCTCAAGATTTTCAAGTTCTCTTTTGTTTTATTTTACAAGCCACAAGATGAGCAGATACATCATTAAAAAAAGAAGAAATAAAACTGATATTTGCTTGTCAAAAAATATTATACAATTTTCTCAATACATATATTTGTACAGCATGGAACAGAAATGAACTGTAATAGAATCATGATCTTTTCATATAAATTTATGGGATACAGGAGCTCCATACCGTCACCCACAAACCCATATTTATACCCAATAAATATAAACTGTGTATATTATATTATTGATAGCCAGGCATAGTAAATACCAGGGCACATTTTCAGTTAATTTTCATACTCATTTCAGGTACATCACTGTGCTAGACACACACATACTCACACACACACACACACACACACACACACACACACACACACACACACACACACACACACACACACACACACACACACACACAAACAAACACACATGAAGCAGAGTACAGAGGCAAGCGTGGGCCAGCAATCAAAATCACAGCTGGATAACAACAGATTCCTGGCCACCTCAAAAAGAACATAAAGATGGGAATGAAAGAGAATGGGATGAAGACAGGACTCATTGTCCTTGGCAGGAAAGAAAGAGAGAGAGAGAGTGCAAAAGAGGGATGGCTATCTGATCAGGCTGTGTGATAAACGCTGTGGAGAGCCACTTGACATTTGGCCTGATTCAAACAGCTCTGCTGAAGGAAGCTACTCTGACTGACTCTCTCAGGCACACAAACACACATACACAACTCATTTTTCATTCAATCTAGTGCTGTCCTTTTCAACTCATTTTCTGTCAGATGTTTTTCTCTTTTGTAACCACCCTACCCATTTCTCATCAAATTTTAAGCAGAACATAAAGATTGCATCCAAGTCGTACATCTGTGGGCGGTTTTTCAGCCTCTGAGCAAGCACCTGACAGCATCAAAAAGGGGGAAAGATGCACTTTACATCACATCAATAATGGTCGACCAAAGCAAATAAAGATACAAAGAGGAGACAAAATAACCAAAAAGATATAGCGATATCAAGGACCTAATAAGTAGTTGTTACCATCACAACATTTTCTTTCCTCTTGGGAGTGTTGAAAGACTTCACATATTTAATAAAGACTCTCTGCACTCCAGAGCTTTACATAAAGGTTTGACAGTGGTCAGATTTGATGACTGGCCATGAATTACAACTTTAACCTGGTAGTCAAGAAATCAGTACTGAATTAGTTTAGTAGTGTGCATGGAGGTATTATACTCCTGGGATTATGGAACATTGTGGGGAATCTGATTTCATAAAATGGCATTTGTTGATGCTTAAGAAGAGAGATGCTGATTCATGTGGTCATTTTTAAGGCTGTACTTTGTAAGTTTCTGATTGTCTGAGAGCATTGACTTTCTCTTTGCCAATGCAGATATTCCATGTTTGGCAAATAGTAATTATATTTGAGCCTGTACCCCTTGACAAAATGGATGCTTGAGCAATTTAGGCACTGACTCTTCGCCGTCATTGAAAATCTATTAGTTGCCTCATGTTCCTTCCGTGCTAGTCAGACCTCTATGACATCTAAAATGTTTTATAATTAAGAATCAGTCTAAAAGATTTGGTTTTATCCTTCATTTGTAACAGTGATTTAATTCTTTCAAAGTGAGTGTTTCCATTATTTTGTCCTCTCCGTGTATGTCTAGTGGCCATAATAGGATAAGACAATTGGGAATTAGATGCATAAATGTGGCCCATATATTTCCTCAAACCTCACCAAATCACCTCATAATTAGAGTTGTCTTTCCCTCAGAAATCTTGGTGTTATGTTACATTCAGAATGAGAAAATACACACTTGCACTTAATTACTCGAGTCTGTGTAATCATATAAAGGCAATATGATAGGACCTGCAAAGCCTGCAAAGACAAGATAGCACCATTTTTTTGCTTGCTGACTGAATTAATCAGCACACAGTCCTGGAAGATGGTGGAGTACAGTCATTCTGTAAAATTGCTGTGACATGGAGCCAGATATGAGATGCTTTTCTTACAACCTTGAGGTTGCACTACTATCCAATGATTATTTTGTCAAGCTGATGCAAAGTTAAGATACATTTCCAAAGTCCAGCTCTGTCTTAAATGATCGCACAGTTAATGAGGACTGACAATGCTTCAAATATGATCAATCAGCATTGATAACCTAAAGGCAACCTGCATAGGCAGGATGATAATGGAGGATGATAATGAAGCCAATGCATTGGCTGCTGAAGGAGGAAGGTGGCCACAGAGTAGCTAAGCTGAGGTGAACCAGGAAAGAGCCCTGCACAGGATGTGCAGTAGTGTTGGATCGTTCCTTATTTCATCATAGCGAAAGCTTTATAAATTCATGGAATGGAGAGAAAGGGGGCAGAGAGTGAATATTTGCATTTCTCCTCATCCTCCACTATCTCTATCCACCCCCCCCCCCAACACTCACACATACACTCACACACACATTCACTTACTGCAGAGTGACTTTAATCATCACTTTCGCCAAAACACATTAAGTCGTTGTGTGTCCGGGGGAAAAACAGCCCTGTTCACTCCGAGTATCACGTTCTGTTTGCAACAGTGATGCATAGCCTGTGCATTACTTCGGAGATTAAAAAGGATATGTTGAATATCAATAGAGTGTATCTGATGGATGACTGTCCTGGCCCACAATAAAGGGACATCCACTAGACCTCCTTGGGAGGAGGTATGTACATTTACCAAAGAAAAGCAGTTCCACACTCACACAACAAGCACACAATGACAAATACACAAATGACGGCACAGACAGCCAGACAGCAATAGCAACTGTTCAATCCTGTACTCGTGTTTAGCAAAATGACACCAATGCTTATTTTTAATTTATTTTTTCAGGAAGGATAACAAAGTTGTTTGCATACATTAAACCCATGCCAGTGGACAATGTGATTTCCTTCCAGGTCGCAGGGTGGTCGTTACAGCATCAGAGTGGATGGCAACAGATGTAAAGTGCTTTGGAGCTTTTGCCCAGATAAGAGATGGAGGTGATGAATAGAGCACAAACTGAAGGACATGAACCACAGAAACAGTTTAAGGCTCTATGACATTATTCCACAGCAGGGAAAATACAGTGAGAGGAAGGAGGGGAGGATTTCGGGGGGGGCAGGGAAAAACTATGAGTCCAGAATCTGACATCAGCAAAAGGGAATCTTGGTCAAACTGTTTATTTGAGTCCCCGATTTGACCTGCCACCCTTCAGAAGGCTGTACGGTTGATGGATTGCCTATATGTAGGTCCTAAATCTCAGCAGAGTTCATCCAGGAACCCAGCTCTGGCTGTTGTGTGATTGTTGAGGACCCACAAAAGCCCCCATTCCCATCCCCAAACCCATCCCCAAGCCAACACCCTGTGACAGTGACCCATCAAAGTTAAAGTCTATTCCCTCTGCTGAGTCCATGAAGTCATTCAGGAGAATGGATTCAACATCACAATCCAGACTGCTTTGGTGCACATCCATTTCCAGCTCAGAGTGCAAACGGCTGTGAGGGTCCTGGTGATGGTTAGCTTGATGGTTGCCAAGGTAATTAGGATTATGTGATGGGTGGTGGTAGTACCCATGCCAAGGTTCTGTCATACCCTGGTGGAGGGGAGCACCTGGGTAGGACTGATGGCGAGGTTGTGGCGCCGAAGCCAAGCGACAGGGGTCCTGGGGCACATCCAAGACACTGGCAGGGTTAGGAGGCAGCACAGTGGAAGGGAGGTGAGCACGAGGGCCATACATGTTCTGCGATTTGTGGTTGTAGGGATGCAAAATGTCATTGTTGACCCTGGAAGAAAGGTCAGGTTGTCTGGAGTTGTTGTGATGCAAGTGATTGTGCATGTGGTTGGGACTGGCATTAATTTTGTGGTCATGAGATTGAATGTAGTCATGTCTACGTTGGTGTTTGTGGCCATGACTGTAGTCAAGACCTGGATGATGCTTATTATGAGCTTGATTGGAATTGTGATGATGGCTTGGGTTTTGCTCATGATTCATTCCATGGCCGTTAGAAAGGCTTTGACTGGGATTGTGATTGTGGCCTTGCTCGTGGTTATGATTGTGATTCTGGCTGTGAGCATGCACAGCACTGTTAGATTGTGACATAAGTGAATGGGATGCTCCTCCTTGCCCTACAGCCATGTCCTTACCACAGTATTGTGGCCCCCCAGCAAGCAGACTTTCAAGGGCATTGTTCTCTGAGTATGCCCTGATGGCATGCTGGAAGGTGGAAGGTTTGTTTTCCTGGATGGTCTGCATAGGTGTATGATGCCTAAGCATGCCCATGGATGGCTGGCCATAGACTGTTCCACAGTAGGAGGACTCTGCTTTGGGTCCATAGTGGTAGCCGCTGCGCTTCTGTGGCAGGGGCTGGGAGTAGCCCTCTTCCAAGCTGATGGCTCCTGTTAGATCAGCGAGGTGTGGGAGCTCGACAGGTGGACAATGTCCCCCTGTTCCCACGGCTGGAGATCTAGTGCTGGTAGGGCTAGGGTAGAGTCGAGGAGAGGCTGAGCAGGATAACCCTCCTTCTTCTGGTTCATCAGGTTCTGTTTCGGCCAGAATGGGTGACAGACATCCACTGAGCGTTGATGCAGAGGAACTGGTTCTGGAGTGCAGGTCTGTCCAGGCATCAAATTCGTCACCCCCCACTCCCATTGTTCCCTTTCCAGCTGGGCTTCCATGTTCTGGTGATCCCTGTATTCCAGGTGCTCCAAGCTCACGGGCCATTCCCACCACTCCAGCTCTCTTCCGGCTGACCCGGCCTCTGCTCTTCAGGTACTTGGTTCCATTATCCATAGATACAGCTCGTCGGCGGGGACCTTTGCCCATCTTTCCACCCTCTGGGTTAAGCATCCACCAAGAACTTTTTCCTGTTCCCTCATTCTGCACACGAATGAAGCGGGTGTGAAGGGAGAGGTTGTGTCTGATAGAGTTCTGTAGAGAGGAGAAAACAGGATACATTAGAGATCAGTTTAGAATTGATATATGTTTGCAACACCACTTAGTGTCTTACTCTTATTTAGGACAAGACGAGGGTACTTGCTTATTCAAAGAAATATTCAAATGTTTTGGTGAAACATTTAAACGTAAGTGGCATTCAAATCAATAGATACAGTATTCAAAATAATTCCATTCAGGTTGATAATATCACAAGATAATGCAAGTTCCTGTAAAAACTCTTCAACAGTTGGAAGCTCTCAGTGCAGGAAAAGGTGAAACCCCTCTTGGCTGCACAGGCAAATCAATACTGTAAGCAGACCTACTCCTGCATGCTGCACGCTTTCTCTGACTCACACTGCAGCTAGCCAAGCCGAGTCCACACGCACATCAAACCGTAGTCAAGGTTACCCAAATGAATCACACGTGGCAACCTGAACACAGACGCATCAATCGATTGCAGTCTTGGGGAAATATGAGGGAAAGCCAGAGAGTGAAATTCAAAAGTGAGAGTGAGGTGTGATTCTGGCACACTAGCTATTCTGGAGGAGCACAAGATGAAGGAAACAAAAACCAGAGAGAGAAAGAGAGGCTTCAGTGATGCAGATATATCAGAGAAATGCATTTCTCCTTTGCTATAATACAAAAATGGAGTAAAGAATGTAGATGAATTAGAGAGCAGCATTGAGTGCTACATTACACTATAATTTATGGGAATGTCTCAGTGTAAAAATCACACAATATTAATACAATGTGTTCAGAATATTTATCTTCCACTAACACACATATACAATAGCTAATTTTGATTAGCAGGGGAATGGATCTACTAGGCTCAGAGGACCTCAGATAGAAGGTGGTTAAAGAAAAAGAAAGATCTTTCTCTTTGACATCTACTGATAGTGTGGTGTCAGTATTTAGAGTACACTAGAACAACATATCTTTGGTTTTTATCTCTCTCTGGAAAAGGGACAGGGCCAAATCCCTCAATCTGCTACTCCCTGTTGAGTGCTCTCGCCAAAGTATGCTTGTGTTCACACCAACTGATCTATATCTCCCTCCCTGTCTCTCTCTTTATCTCTACAGCAGGAGAATCATATCTGTCTATCAAATTCTCAACATTACCAACAATCAATATAATGTGTTGACATGTGTACACAGCAACATTAATGTAGTGAAAGCACCACACCTTACACACATACACACTCAGTCTCTCACACTCAAAGCTTCAAGCCTTTCAAGGGTTCACACCCCCTCTCCATCACTCCACCCTCCCTCTCTCAGATTCCCTTGCTCTCACATTCATTCATCTCTTTCCCTGTGTCCCTGCATCTGTTTATCACTATCTTTTCTCTCTCTCTCTCCATCCAGCCACAAATTATGGCACTAATTTCATTCACCTGCTCTGACAGAATACAAAAAAGCAAATAATAAAAAAAAAACAAATCTACTTCGTATACCATTATGGTTTGAGTGCGTCTATCAGCCTATCTATACTCCATAATCCCCCATAGCACACGTTTATGGAAAGCCGCCTCTTGTTTTCCACTGTGATTCTGAGAACCATTACCGCTCATGAGTGGTCAGATATCAGTCACTGAAAAGAGCCAATTACCTTGGCAAAATTTACACTACAGCTGGATATCGACTGTAAAGAAGGCTAATCTGAGAGTGCGTGCTGTTTCAGGGTCACCTCACACCTGTGGGGCTAATTATTCCTCCAACAACATTGGTAGATTTGCTGCATCCATTCAGAGCAGTGAGAAATTGGATAAGAAAGATGTATTTATGTCCCCTCACCCCCAGGAAGGGCCTTTATTCTCTACCAGCTATTCTGCCAAATTACACACGCCCCCGTGCTAGTGAAAGAGCCTTATGCTTCATGGGCCACCTTAATCAAAGCCAAATTGAAGCATGGAGTCACGAACAGGTTCTGCATGCCGAAACGACCTGCATGAGGTGATCTAAGCACGACGCTCTGACAGCTCCGGCAACCACGCTCTGTTGCAGGGGTAACCATGACTACTGTGGATACGGGAAGAAAGGAGCTATATGTGAGAAGTGGGGGAAAGAGAGAGGCAGATGCTGTTTGATGCTGCAGGTATACTGCAAACAGACATTCATCTCTGACAGTCAGACGACTCACCCAACTCACAAGAGAGTTTCAATCATCAGCAGTCACACCATCGCTTGAGCTGTCTCAGAGGAACAGTGATTAGCAAGTCAACTATAGGCTGCACAACTTCTTAGTATCTATCAGCACCCCGCCACTCCACGGATCAACTCACCAAACAGCCGTCTACACATTAGTTTTTTGTAGAAAGCTCAAATTGTTTAAACATGACAAACTCACAGACTTGAAAGGCCACGCATCATCGTTTAGTCAGTGAAAAGATCCACTCTTCACCCTTAGTGGCTCCATTACGATTGGGAGTATAAGGCAGAGCACTGGGTGCTTTTCTTCGTGGATGTGGTGTTTGATGAAAGCAGTTTATTCATGAAGTCACAATTGCTGTGGTGGTAGTGTGGCCAGTGGTAAGTGTTATAAATAGAAGGTCTCTGGTTCAAAATTTGACCCAGACACCTTCAATCTCATATGCCTCTGAGTCATTCGCTGGTCAGTCATGTAGTCAGTCATGTCACCCACACATTCTCTCCAAAATAAAAATACTCACTTATCTTCAGCTATAAAAGATAAAGTGTGTAACTGCTGTCCCATTAGTGCAACCTCTTGGTTGAGTCAATGTTGCTCTGTCGCACTCAGGCCGCTCAAACAAATAGACCAATATTTTATAGTGCTACAGAGATAGGGTACAGATACAGTTTTTGATGAAATCAACTTAGGATTTACTTATAGATATCTCTGTATATTAGGCTGGGATAGGAGAACCAAAGCTTACAAATAGTGCCAGTGATTTGTTGCAGTTATACTTGCACATTAGGTAGTTCACACAGCGATTTAAATTCCTTTTCAATGAGAGTCTGCTATTTTAATGCAACTTGAGTTACAGTGATCGTTGGCGAAGCAACAATATTGCGCAGAGTTAACGTTATGCAAATGAGCAACATTAAGATGGGGCGACTACCAATCGGAGTGCAGACAGTGAAGCTCATGTGATCTACAGTTGGATAATGCTATTGAGTAAGGATGCCTAATAGCAATCCAAACTAAAGCAACTTGGCAACCTCCAGCAATGTATTGTTTAGCGTCCAATTAGAACATTGTGATAGAGTCTGGGTAGGTAATGTTCAAAAACTTACATACACACGCTCACTCATTGAAACACAACCTGATATACAGGCACTTTCAAATATGCCCAGCAAACAGGAAAAATCTGGCAATCAGTTTTAATCCCACTCTAGCCTACATAATCCAGAGAAATCTGGGGCTAATCCTGGTTAAATCTGGCTGCCCCACGGCTGACTGTGACCTCTGAAATGCAACAAAGTAATGGGGGTTGTAGGGATCACATGCTGGCCAGAGAGGAGGTGCGTAGAGAAATAGTGATGATGGGTGTAATAACTTGCACAGGGATCAAATTGTAAAATCAGGTGAATTTCATAACATGAGCGTTTAGACTATAACGGATATATCAGATCCTGGGTAATCAAGCTTCTTTAAAGCTAAAGTGTTTAATTTCTGGGCCACTACTTTAATTAAAATAATGATTGTTTTTAAACAGGTTTTGAAATATGACTGCAGACCCATAGTGTTTTCAGGGAAATCAATTTTGGGATGATGTACATATAGTTGTCTCTGCATATTAAGATGGGACAAGTAAAAGTATTTTGACATAGAAATTCTGCTTTATAGATCTAAATGGCATTGGTCATAATTTAGGCGTCTTGACAGATTTAAATGAATGCTCATTTAATTAGTCAAACTGGAGCTTATGAAATAAGTTCATTACCTATTTGACCGCCTGGCGCCATTGGTCAACCCACCCTCTTGTTTTCACGTCAGACTCGTCTGCCCACAACAAGTCATGAAAGTCATAAAAAAGGCTAATTTTACATGGAAAGTACTGACGTCACAATAAAAACCTTCATACAGTGAGAGAGGGAAGGTTTCAAAGCTTACATTAGATGTAAAATCAAATAGAAACCCCTGAGAGAACTCAAGGAGAAATTGTGATAGGATTCGTAAGGTGAAAGGACATATTAGGGCATTATAGTAAAAATATTTATATATTTTAAAAGGGGGTACATAAAGATGTTATAGTAATAACTACTTATACTAAGATCTGCATTTTTTGAAAATCAAGAAGGGAGCAGTCACACGTGATGATACCGACACGTTTTTACATTTACATTTATGCATTTGGCAGACACTTTTATCCAAAGCGACTTACAGTGCAATTATTACAGTGACAATCCCCCCGGAACAACCTGGAGTTAAGTTCCTTGCTCAAGGACACAATGGTGGTGGCCATGGGGAACCAGCGACCTTCTGATTAACAGTTATGTGCTTTAGCCCACTACACCACCACCACTTTTTAGTGTTCTGGCTGAAAATACCATCTGAGACCATTATAAATATCCATAGTGGTTTGTCTGGTTTATGCTGGTTTGGTGCTGGTCTAGCTGGTGAACTAGCATAGCCAGTTGGTTCACTAGCAAAACATACTGATCAATCAGGATAGTCTTTCAAAAGTAGCAAAGGAATTAGAAGCCTGTTGACCAAACAATTATGTCTTTTTCAACAGGGCTATCATCATTGATGCAGGCCTTGGTAGAACTTCACTCTAGGAAATGAACTGGATTTGGAAGGTGCATAGCAAATTTATGACAAGGTCAAAAAAACCACAAAGTGCTTATTAAATCATTCAGCTACTCTCAGGTACAAAATGCAATGATTGCAGTAGCCTCTCTATGCATGCGTTGTGTCTTCATTTCTGTACAAAGAGGTTTAAGACACTGGTTAAGACACTGTCTATCTCAAAGTTTTAGCAAACCATTCCGGCTACCATTTGTCAAGTGATCTGTTTTTCATTTTGAGGTGCATTCTAATTTGCTGAGCAGTCTCCTCAGAGTATTCATGGCAGTGTTCTGTTTTACATTCTGCCCAGTGTTCCATTCAACGCGGTCCGGATTGGGGGATTGTTCTGTCGAGCATTCTTGTGCGCTCGCAGGACTGGAAAAACCGTTTTCAGCCACGTTCACCCATAATTTATTAATCCATTTCACACAGCCAGCAGTCATTATGCATGCTACTGTCAATGGGTATCTCTCTGCCTCGCATTTATTTGATAATAAGCACAAGTGGGGTAGGAGATAAAAGCGCTGACTGCTTTCATTGTGCGAGAGGGAGAGAGTGAGCGAGAACTCCTGCAGGCGAGGAGACTTAAAATGAGAGTTGTGTGTGGGAACAGGGCGCATCTGCTAAGCCTGTCTGGAGGCAATCGATGGAAATTAGCCAACACTAAAGATGCACTTCCTGTGAATGATGTCACGGGCGGTGCTTGGCTGTTTGGGGAAAAGCAAGAACACTTACAGGTGATTAATGGGAACAGTGGAAGGTGAGCGCAGACAGAGGTGTGATCAACGTGACGGATGTGGCAATATGAAATTACTGGATCAAACAGGCTACATACATGATAATGATGCTAACAAAAGTATGCTAGCAATATTATTTTTGGGTAATATAGCATATATGTCATGTATTAACAGAGACAGGATATGGAGGAGGAGGTAGACCTCTCGTAGGACAATGAATAGTGGAAATCATAAGGCTCAATTTGGCGGTATCACCATTTTAACAGCTCCATCGCCTGTTTTATTTTCTCATTTACTCGTGCATACACATTAACTGGACTATATGCATTTTTTTAGCACGATTTGAGCAACTGAAGCACAATTTATAATGCCATTGTCAGATTATGTTGGTGATGCTGTTGAAATGTAATCTTGATGAAAAGTTCTGGAGACTTTACCCATTTCAAGAAAATGCCTGCCCATGGTCATTACCAACATGGCCACATAGTGAACAGACTTGACTTAAAAGGGATAGTTCACCCAAAAATGAGAAGTCCCTCATCATTTATTCACCCTCATGCCATCCCATGTGTGCATGGCTTTCCTTCTTCTGCAGAAAACAAATAAAACAATTTAGAAGACTTTTTCAGTTCTATAGGTCCATATGCAATGCTAGTGAATGGGTGCCAACATTTTGAAGCTCCAAAATGCACATAAACACTACATAAAAGTAATTCATAAGATTCCAGTTGTTAAATCCATATCTTCTCAAGCAATATGATAGGTGTGTGAGAAACAGTTCAATATTTAAGTCCATCTTCTTTTGTTTTTGGTGATGTGCATTCTCTGTGCATATCTGGGCAGGGGGGAGAATTAATGGTAAAAACTGACTTAAATATTGATCTGTTTCTCACCCACACCTGTCATATAGTTTCAGAAGATACTGATTTAACTACTGGAGTCTTATAGATTACTTATAGATTATAGATTAAAAATGTTGGCACCCATTGCATTGTATGGACCTACAGAGCTGAGATATTCTTCTAAAAATCTTAATTTATGTTCAGCAGAAGAAAGAAAGTCATACATATCTGGGATGGCATTAGGGTGAGAGAATTTTCATTTTTGGGTGAACTACCCCTTTAAAGGGACTTAATGTGTATATTCTGTTCACAAATACACCACTTCAAAAGTTTGGAATCACAAAGACATTTTTGTTCTTGAAAGAAACTGATGCAAAAACACTAGCATTAGCAATAGCATAAACATTTGTAATGTTGCCATTTTTATCATTTTTATATTTTATTATTATTATAAATTAAATTTGTATGATGTTAAAAGCACCATTTTCAGCAGAGATTACTCCAGTCTACTATGTGACATTTTTGTAACATGCTAATTTGGTACTCAAAAAACATTTATTTTTGTTAGAACAGCTGAAAATGCTGAATTGCTCAAGTATTGAGTACACTTGATTTCTTGCAAGTCACCTTATTCTTACAAGTCAAATTTTGGTTTTGAATCCCCAATTCTGAAAAGTATGAAAAATGCTAATAAAAACAAAGATTTGTGATTTGTAGATTATATTCACCCTTTGCTATATTGAAAGCACTACAACTACACATTATATGATGTTTTACCTTGTGAATTTTATAGTTTTGTTTTATTTTACAGTAAATTCAAATCAGATGATTGCAACAAGCTCCAAAAATGTTGGGACAGTTGAGTGTTTACCACTGTGAAACTTCACTATTTCTTCTAATAATGCATATTTAGCATTTTAATTTTCCCCCATTCATCCATTATGCAGGACTTCAGCTGAACAATTGTATGGGGTCTTGGTTGCCATATGGTATGCTTAATAATGAGCCACACATCATCAATTGGATGTGGTTTGAAGTTGTCCTGTTGGAAAATGCAGGAACGTCCCTGGACAAAAACTATATATCTGAATGGCAGTATGTGTTGCTAATCTTTTTTTACATATATGTCTGCATTAATGGTGCCCTCACAGATGTGTTACCCATGCCATGGACACTGACACCCCTGGCCCATACAGACACTGGCTTTTGGACCTGACACTGATAACAGCTTGGATGGTCCTTTTCCTCTTTGGCCCAGAGAAGATGACAGCTGTTTTTTTTTTATATATATATTTGAAATGTGGACTCATCGGACCAAAAAAACACAATTTCACTGTTCTACTTTCCATCTAAGGTGAGACTGAGTCCAGAGAAGTCAGCAGCACTTCTGGACAGTGTTGATGTATGGCTTCTCCTTTACATAGTAAAGTCTTAACTTGCATCTGTGGATGCAACAATGAATGGTGTTGACTAACAAAGGTTTACTAAAGTAATCCCAATCCCATGTTGATGATATCCATTACAGATAGATGATGTTTTTTAAGACAGTGATGTCTGAGGGATCAGAAATCACGCACATTCAGAAGTGGTTTTCATCTTGCCCTTTACACACTGAGATTTGACCAGATTCCTTGAATCTTTTAACTATATTGTGCACTGTAGAGGGTGAAATGCCCACACTCCTTCCTATTTGTCTTTGGGGAACATTGTTCTCAAAGTGCTGGATTATTTACAAGTCTTGAATGATCCTTGCTCTTGAATATCTCGGCTGTTTTTGGAGGCTCCTTATATACTATTACACAATTGTCTCACCTGTTTAACATCTCCTGATTCACATCAACTTGTTATTTTAACTTGTATATATATACAACTTTTTTTGGAATTGGTGTTGTAAAAATGGCCAAAAATAAACACATCTCTCTAGAAATTCATCAGTCTATTGTTGTTGTTTTTTTGCACTAGTGTCTTTAAAAGAATAAATCAATCTGGATCTAACCAGGATAGAGAGTGATGTGTACGGCCCAATTGCACAACAACAAGCAGACAAGAACATCAGAGTCTCTAGTTTGAGAAACAGACTCCTCACAATTCCTAAAATAGCAGCTTCACTCACTAGTTTCCATTCACTTGTTGTCCCTGTTTTGTTATCAACAAAGTGAAAATACGTATAAAAAAAAAAGTTTATTGCTAATTGTGCACATTTCACCTCCCAGATGTCCCTAATTGTTTTTATATTACTTTGTAAAATGGGGAGAGTATTGAGACATTTCATTGAAATTAGCCAGCTTACACTCATCTTCATTTCACAAATAAAAGCAATCAGAAGAGGAGGAATTGCAATCATAAGGGAGAAGTTGCCCTTCTGATATGACTGTAATATTGGTCCTGATGGTGCACCTATCGCAGGTTGGCACCGGTTCCGACCCGAAAGCAAATCATCATGGCCCTGTTCAAGCTGACAACCTGCACCAAGTAGTGGAGAAACTCTCAGTCTCAGTATAAGGATCATCAATCGATGTGTATATGATGTGTGCACAACTATTAAAGGAATATGATGCGGTGTATTATCAGGGTTTACAAATGAAACATTCCTGATATTCAACAGGCTATTTTGAACAATCATCTAATCTAAAACATTACCATCACAACTGCATTATGTCCCGCACCAGCAACTTTTAACCACCAACTGAACTTGATTATCAAATGAATTTTAGCGTCATAATGCAATGTACATGTTCTGAAGAAGCACAGCAAATGCGATCCGATGGAAAGAAGGTTATATTTAAAATATTTAAACGTTTTAAAATGTCCATAATCGTTTTCTGAAAGTAAACTCGGCATTGGACAAATAGTTCTGATAGTTTATAGTCTTGAAAAAAGGCAGAACATTCTGAGAACGTCATTCAGATGACTTTTTGCATCTACAGAACAGGGTAAGGCTAATTTCAGTTTTTGTAAAGAAATGGCACATATATATATATATATGCCTAACAATATAACTTCTTCATTTGGTCATTTATTTTATTTAATACAGGGAATTTTGCCTGCATTTCATAGAATTGGGCTATGTGTTAGTGTTCCAAAAAAGCACACTAAAGCTTTTCTCCTAGTATTGTGTATTACATTTTTTATTTAAAACATAGATCTTTGTGCATAGAAATTATGTTTTGTGGGCTAATGCCATGACTGCCATCTATTATTGTGAATGGTGTGGAAAAGGAACTTTAACAAATAAACGGATTGCTTAAATGATTAAATCAATCGCAAAGAGTGGCCATTAATATTTTCTCCTTGTACTTGTCGATGACAGGTGCATGATATGAGATATTTGTGTCGGCACTCATGGAAGTGTCATGATGCAGATGTGTTTGCAGCACTTTTTGTCTCAAAAAAACCCTTTGATGGAAACATAGTTAATGACCAGTACACAACAAACACCAGTTTCATGAACAACAGTGAAGAGAAGACTCTGGATGATGCCATTTTATGCAGCCGTTCAGAGATAGGATTGAGTGGTGAATGATTAGAAATGAGTATTATCGCTAGATTAGTCAAAGTTTGAGCTGTTGAGCTGATGTTAGAAATGCTTGGTTGGATAATCTGTGAGAAGTGTCCAACAATTACATCTTTGGGAAGAGTTCTAGAATAAATTGACTGCTAATATGTAATCATATAATGTGTCATTGCTGCAAGTAGATGATTCTTGGATGATCAGAAGAGTAGGGTAGTGTACACTGTGTGAGATTTGTTTCATTTTGTTTAAAATCTTCTACTTTATAATCTTAATGCTTGTCCATGTAGAGTTATTTAATGGTTTGTTTCTCTGTGGTGATAATGGACAAAATCAACAACGAAAAGTTAAAGAAATAATAAAAAATAGAACCACTAATGATACAACTACAGTACTCATATCCTAAAAACAGAGCAGAGCCATCACTACAGCTAACTCTTCCCTGTGGAATGCCCGCCCTCCAAAGGGACCAGGGAGGAAGGGAGGGGCCGCGTCTGGAGCTTTAGCCTAACCTGAGAGAGGTAGACTGGGAACGGAAAAGAAGCCGAGGCCCCTGGGGGCCTGTAGGTGGGAGCAGCTAGCTAGTGTGCTCCATCCCCTTGGACTGAGCACTAATTGGAGCTGCTGGCTGAGCTGGGCCATGTTCCCTGGGAGAGGGGAGAGCCTGAGGGATGGAAAGGGAGTTGGAGGAAGTGAGGGATGGACGGAGAGAGAGAAAAAGAGGGGAGGAATGTTTAAAAATAGAGCGGGCAGATTAAGGAGCATCTGAGAGCGGTGCAGGGGATCGGAAAATCCGCCCTACGTGCCAGAGCTGACCAGACCTTCAGGGTATAAAAGCCATTTCTTCACTGTGGGGTAGTGGGCATGGCATAGCACAGCCACCCCCTGGCAAACTTTTGACCGGTCATCGCATGGCATGAAGCCCAGACTGGGGCAGCACTATGAGCTGAGAGCAGTGTTGGCCTGAACCGATGACAGTCACTAGCTAAGCTTTCACACAACAGGTGGAGAGTACAGACACCTGTGGGAGATCGCACAGACTCTGCTGTCTCAGAAGAACTGAGGTCCTACACCTGGGTCTTACATGCACAGATGCACACTTCTTGTCACGATATAAACGTTGCTATAAACAATATTTGATTAACACAGTAAAGACTACATCATTTCAAATATTGGCCCCATTCATTTCCATTGTAAGTGCCTCACTGTAAATCAGATTTATTGTAATTTAAAATAATGTTTTTTTGGAAATCAACATTATGCCACATATTCTGTTGATTGAGCTTGACTTGTATTGAATCTGGAATATTAAGTATTAATATGATTATTTTTACTTACCAGATTGTCATTTTTATAACATTGCAACTTAAGTTAAACATAAGGTTTATGCTTCAGAAAAAAACAATGGAGTTGGATGAAGCACAATTCTAGTTGTGATATAAAATGAGCTATAAACAATGTGTTTTTTAAAAGAATAAGGGCCATATTTTACGAGCGCTAGCATTTTAAGTGCAGCACTATGCCATTAGTGAAGTTTTTATATTTTTGTGCAAGCATGCGCTGTCTCTAGGTACAAGTATAGGCCAATGGTCTGGATTAAGTGCAATTTAATTCTGAGGTTTTCTCTGTTTATTCCACTGTCTGTGTCCTATTATATAGTTCATTACCTCAAGCACCAGCGATATAAACAAAGACAGCACATTGATAAGAAGTTGGTAGTGTAAATGGACTGTATGAAATGAATTAGAAGAATAGAAATATGGACTTTCTTTTATGCATTAACTGTTTCGTTGATGATTGCCGGCATATTTATATAACAGTGATGCTCCTTTTATAAAGCATAGAAAATGTGATTCTTGTCAAGATTTGGATGAATTATTATTCATAATTTTCATCTACACGAATCATGGCTGGTATTAACAGTGATTGTATCGGCACACACTTCACTTCTACTGGTCGATTTTGATTTTGAACAATGACATTTATTTATTGAAAAACAAACAAATTAAAGCAAATATATTTCTAAACTCAAATTACACTTCATACAAAATGAAAATATAATCAAAATAACAAAGTGGCCAAAAAATCATATTCTAAAAATTCCAAACATTTTATCCTCTCCAAATTCTTCCACCGGCCTGATTAAAAATCACTCAGTGACAACAGGTGGAAAAATACCAACACAAATTAGATCATACATGTTACATTTAAACATAAGAATTATAATTGAAAAATAAACCATTACTATAGATAGTTTAACACAAATCTCTTTAACACATTTTAGTTATTTTTTCATACTCTAGTATGTTCCACTATATTTTCAGAGTTTGGCCATTAACTTTATTACCACCTGCTGGTGGAATCTCAAAACAACAAATGCAGGAACTGAATTTAAACGTTGCTCTAAGTTAAAACATGGTTTTCAAACGTCATAGTACAACAACCTATTTCTCAGGAAAATAGCAGTTTGCTCTTTGCGTCACTTCATTAACATACGATACACCCAAAGTTTACGCACATACACCCACAGATAGCGCAAACACTCCCACACATGGCAAATTGTGCTTAGAATTAGCACTCTGACGAAAATTGGATGTCATTGCGCTTAGCGAGCTCACGAAAATAGAGCCCTACATGTGGAAACTGTAAACTAAAACATTTTCTTAATCAGTAATTTTGTGTTGTCTTCCAGAAAATATCAGAACGTCCTTAAAACATCATATATATATATATATAAATGTGTGTGTGTGTGTGTGTGTGTGTGTGTGTGTGTGCTTGCATAAACTATTAAGACTTGTTTTCAGAGAACATATCTTGAATTATGTCTATTTTTACTGAAAAGATTGGCAGTTTTTTTTTTTAAGTTTAAATGTATAAATGTCAAATATAACACTTTATTAATCAGTATATTTAACTTCCAGTAAAAATATCCGAACATACTTAAAAGAACATATAAAATATGTTCTTGCATTAGACATTAAGACTTTTTTTTTTAAGAATATTAATTAAGTTTATGTTAATTTACTACAATGGCAAATATTACAAAAACACTATAATGGGTTTTTTTTATGTTATTTTTTTCATTTTTTATGTTTATGCTTTAAGAAACAGTGCTACAAGAAAACACTAGAGTTGGATGGAACACACAGCTTGCAATAGAAACTTTGCTCTGATAGAACCACATTTGAAAACCACAAAAAAATATACATATATATATTAATTTGTCAAACTAATTAATATCAAACTTCAATGACAGAAAGGTAAATAATAGATAATAAATATATAGTTAAATAAGAATAACGTGCTGCTTGGAAACACTTTATCTCGCAAACGTTTTTAAAGTACCCAGTGTTATCTTTCTCTTCACAAACAAAAACACAAGCGCACACAGCTAAGACTGACTTCATCAACAAGCACAAAGTCAGCCTCTGTTCTAGGCAGAGCATGCACAATTAATTAGTAAATCATTAATTAAGTCACGCATCAATTATTTCGGTTGCAGGGTGTGGAATGAGCTGATCGCTTTAATCAAACCCCAAACAGATTGGGAAGCACCTCGTCATATGACTGTTAATTAAAACTCAGCTATAGTAATGCGGATAAAATTTATATTTTAATATGACATATTCAAATTCATGTGATAGATTCATGATTCAAAAGACATTTTGCATTCTCTTCAGATTTGGAGACCGTGGGTCTCATGACAGTCTTTACAATAAGACAGGCACACAAAGATGCGCTCTGTTACATACATGCACACACACACACACATTCATGCTCTTAGCCTGGCACATAGGGTCCGCTCATTACAACAATGCCAAGCTACTGGTTGCTAAGGAGACCTGTGGGAGAGGGAGGGATCCTGTTGCTATGGCAGCAAGCCTGCTTCCTGCCAACTGTCTTTCCCCAAGAGACCTGACCATAGTAGGCAGAGAGAGCAAGAAAGAAAAGAACACAGGGAACTGAATGACGAGAGATGGAGCGAGCGTGAGGGTGTGTTGAGGTGAGGGGGTGGGGTGGGGTGTAAGAGGGGTTATGGGTAAGATGTTGAAAAAGAAAGACTTTATAAAGAACACAGCAAGCAGGGTAGAAATGGAGGAGGGGTGGTAGACAAACCACAAAACCAGGGGAGAGAATGTGCTGTGAAAATTGATAGAGTTCGAAACAGAGGAAGATAAAAGGCTCGCTTGTAAAGAAACCGTGCGACGGCGCCTACCAGAGTACCATTTTCAGACGCTCTTTCCCATGAAGCGGCTCGTTGGCTTACCATGCCGCGTCCTATTGTGCTAGTGTACTAGTGACTGCACAAGATGGCTGCAAACTACCTCTAATTGTACAAAGTGAACACTCCAGTGCACTAAATGCCACCTCCCAGAGTGCACTGTCATGAAGTGACACTTGTTAACAACTCTAAAACTCGCTTTTCCAAGAGCCTGAACTTTCCCAAACACCAAACTAGTTTCTCTTTGGTGACTAGTTTCCATTGTTGATAAAGATATTTTCATACGCCCCTCCAATAGTACTAGTCGGTCATTTGAGTGTCATCGAGATGAGAGGTGGTTTGTGAATATGGATGGGTTACCCGATAACGTTGCAACTTAAGCTTTTACAATCATCTTATCGAACTTCACTCGTTATTTTACGATGGTGTAACACCTGTTTCTCAATCCAGCACATAGATCTCTCTTAATAAAGTACTGCAGGAGCTGTCCAGTCCAAATTGGTTCTGATCACTTTCTCCAGAATGTCCAGGCGTTTGTATTCTCAAAATGAAAATAATGTGGAAATAATCACAAATATGGAAGTTGTTTGTAACCTTGTTGAGGCACCGAACTGTATTAACTATTACAGAATTTAGTTAAAGAAATAATGATGGCTTTAGAAAGATGGCATTTGAGATGTATTGATGCGCAATTATAGAGATTAATGAAAGTGACACAATAAATCCATTCACGCATACACGTGAATGCTCAAGACGTGAATCATAAGGGGCTCCCATGTAGCCTAAAGTTTTGTTACTTAGTCTGGAAACTTAATAAATGATGGGCATCAGTATTGAACTACTCATAGGCCTCTCTAAATATTAATAAATCATCTGGTTATAGTTCAAGGCGCTGCATACTTGTGGCTTTACTGCCATTATGCATCATGCAATTTGTTACTGCCTTGTAAAAAGATTATAGGCGAGCCGATTTGAACCAGCCATTGGAGGAAGGAAGAAGAGGAGGAGGATGAAGAGAGAGAGGGAATCTCTCATTGCACATTCTCACTCTAATCTTCTTTGTTAACCACATTTTAATTCTTTATTTTGGCATATTTATTTAAGTTTTAAACTGCGTGGTCACATTACTCACATATGTCTTCTTAAATAATCTGCATATGCAGACTGCGGAGACTGGCGACTTCATAGCGATTTGCTTTCCAATGATCAAAATATATTCATACAATTTATTAAATGTCCCATTGTCTTTGATAAACTGTGAAAGAAGCGAGAAAGATGTTTAAGTTGCACTTAATGGACTTAAGATTCAAAAGTGCTTGATTAAAAAAGTCATGCTCAGCAGTTCACAGTATGATAGATATGCTTTGTTGTCATTTGTGAGCAAAGACTTATGGTGCTTTAACACTCAGCAGTGATGAAGTCTCTTAGTAAAATTTTAATAAAGGATAATTAGACTTTTTGACTGCTTTCAGTTCAATAAAATAACTTAAAAGATGGTCATTTGGCGTCATCTGCAGAAGCAAGGGCGTAACTTGACGATTTGGTCAGTGAACGAATCAATGAACGAATCTGAATGAATATTTTTGGTGAATGGAATCAAAAGAACTGAGGCACTGATATGAATTAAAATCTCCACTGCTAGCCAACATTTAAATTACACAACTAATTTGTGTGCTTTCCAATTCATTGTAAGTTGCCTTTCTGTTTAGTGGAGTTTGGTGTAATAGCTTTGGGAGACCACAAGGGGTGATGCCAATCGTGTCGATGTAGGACACATCGATGCAGGACATGTCGATGCAGTGCAGGTGGCATTCCAAAGTTGTGAATCTAGTCACCATATACACAGAAGTTACGAAGGTAATGGAGTGGTGGTGGCGTAGTGGACTAAAGCACATAACTGTTAATCAGAAGGTTGCTGGTTTGATCCCCACAGCCACCACCATTGTGTCCTTGAGCAAGGCACTTAACTCCAGGTTGCTCCGGGGTGATTGTCCCTGTAATAAGTGCACTGTAAGTCGCTTTGGATAAAAGCGTCTGCCAAATGCATAAATGGAAATGTAATTGTAAGTGACGTTAATAATTGTGCATGAAACTAGCATATTTGTGCAAACTGAACGATTACAAATGGTGGTTAATCAAATAAGTTTGGCCTTGAGTAGGTTTCATTCAAGCTGTCAAACCACAAAAAAACATACTTGGCATTGCAAATGCATTGTGTATGCTATAGGAAAAAATTGTTTCTAATTTTACACGTTGTCCGTCCGGTGCACATTTTAAGATACCCGGCCGCTCACACTTTACCAAATTTGTGTTGACAAATATGTATGAAGAGACCAAACCTACTGAACAACGAGTAGCCTGTAAGGCGGAGTGCCAATGTGTTTACATTCAAAGGCAAAAAGTAAATGTATGATCTTTGAGAAAATCAACAAATGAACTTTCTCACAATTAGCAACTCTTCCTGAGGCATCACACCCCACTGAGCGAAGACTGTAAAATCACACCTCGTTGTTGCTCTTACACATCTGTCCCATTCTCTCCCCTCTTCTCCTCATCCATTCCCCTTCAGCCCAGAATCACCTCAAACTCACCTAAGATCTGTATGTAACAAAAGACCATATCTGATGTATACAAATAATGTAACTTGTGTAACATGTTTGGTATCATTTAAAATGTCTCAGTGCATCTGGTATAGTGTTTTGTACCCAGGTTTGTAAAACTTAATGACAACAAAGTTATAAGGTCTTTGCCAAATACTGAATAATTCCGGAGGTCTAACCCCTCCTTGAAGGTGTAACACCAGGAAGCCAAGAACCCTTTTACCCCCAAATTCTCATTGATCAAAGGATAATACCATTTGGTACACAATGTGTATTCCCTCTGGGTATTTAAGGAAAGCTGGCCCAGAGCTCAAGGTTCTCTGTAGTCAGATGATCCCACACCTCAATGTGTGTAACTGTAATAATAGGAATCTGCATTCAGATTTCTCATGCTTTGCAATTACATGTAGTTTTCTCAACTGCCAGGTATGTTCTTTGACTTGTTTCTTTAACTTGTGTTTTAAATCCTACCTGGCAAATAAATTATTACTTTTTTATTTATTCTGTATTCCTCTGAAATCATTTATATCAATACTGGGTCTTTAAAATAGAAGAAACCGCTCTGGAGGAACCGAGCAGGAGAATCCCATTTTAAGAATCATTTCTATCATAACTGAAGCTTTAATGTAGGAGGAAGCCACTTAAAGACAATCAGTTTGAATCTCATTAGAAACTGATCAAAAGGTAAATGAATAGAAGAGGATTCAGAGTAATCAATAACTTAAATGATTAAAATAAAAGAATAATCAGAAAGAATTTAGAGCTTTAATCTAAATCAGAGGTCAATTTAAAATTGGAGTCAGATTAATATAAAATTGGAGTCAGATTAATATAAAATTGGAGCCAGATTAATATAAAATTGGAGTCAGATAAAATTAATAACGGGATGAATTCGTAAAGTGCAAATTATTAACAATAATTGCTTTACTTCAGTGCTCAGAAAAGACAGAACAACGCAGAGACCTTCAAGGGGCAAATCTATGTATTTTTAGCAGTTTTGCCTGCCATTTTACAAGCCCTATTTATTTCTTAGAAAATGCTGATGTAGATCAATAATCTTTTGTCAAATGTTCTGATTATGGTTGTGTGAAAAAGGCTTTGATCCCATGCCAACTAGCTACTCTACAAGCTACAATCTAAAGTAGCTAACTACATTTAAGCTACTTAAATGGTCATGAAACCAGAGAACACATTTTTTGGGATGTTAACAGTTGATATTACTAAATTCTGCAATAAGAAATTATCGTCTAATATATATTCTATATATATATATATATATATATATATATATATATATATATATATATATATATATTTATATTTTTTTATTTTTTTTTTTTTTTCATGTAGCTTCAGTGTTTTTTGGTTTGTAGCTTGTAGCATAGCTAACTACTTTTTTAAGAGGGTAGCTTGACTGTAGTTAAACTACTTTAAGTTATGAGCAGCTTCTAGCTTAGGAAGCTACAGTGTCTAAGCAGCTTCTCCAACACTGGTGCTGACAATACTTATGTGACATTGTCACAATACTCTGTTGTGTGTTGGACAAATTAGCTTGTTACACTATATTGAAAACAGCTGAATTATTGTCACGTTGCTACTTTTTCTGTTGTTAGCTACACTCCCAAACGCTGCTTTTTTCCTCATGAAGTGCTAAAGCACAGCGCTCACCTATCCAATCTACACCTGATAAAAGATATGTGTCATGGCAGGTGTTAGTAATAAAAGACATGACAGAATACAAATTAATTATACTGCACTGTACAAAAGAATCATTAAACAAATTCAGGGCAGATGCAAGAAATAGTCACGTCAAATCAACACCCCTGCAAAACACAGCGGTGCAACTGTGGAAACAAACATCCTGAACCAGAGCAATTGGGAAATGGTGAAAAAGTGGAAAGGCAAAGACAAAATGAGGTGATATTGATCAAGATAAGGAGAAGACTGTCAAATGAGGAGAGAAAGGGAGCAAATTTACTGTCTCCGATGTAAATGAGTTTTTGGCTGCCGTCAGATCAGAATTAGTTCCATATTGCCTTGCTCTTCTCTCTTTGTGCTGGTTTTTGGTTTGATTATGGCTCTCATGACAGTGCTGTTTAAATGAGAGGCATAGGAACACTGGCACATATTCTCCCACAGATAAAGTGGAAATAAAGTTGGATTCGGGGGGTGGGGGGACAATGGAATCTCCGAATTCTTTTCTAAGCAAAGCACATAGACTCAAAAGACATTTGGATCACAATCGATGAGAATCAGGAGACATCTCTCTGCCTCTCATCCCTCTCTCTGTCTGTGTCTGTTTCTCATTCAGAGGGAATGTGGCATCTGTCTCAATCTTCCAGAGCATGGGAGTATAGCCTTCCACATGGACACACACACACACACACACACGCACGTATTGTTGTTTGTTTTTAAGTACATATTTTAGGACGGCCATTATTGACTTATTCATGCATGTGCTTATTTCTAGAGCACAGCGTGTCTGCAATGCCCGATCCCGTCGATTCCCCCTCCCTCTTAACTGGAGTTGGTGGGTTCACTTGGGGTTCTCCCATATTAACTCTCTCGTTCTCTGATGTCTGTCTGCCTAATGCCTATTACCGTAACATTTATTCAGTCAACCTTCCCAGGTGGCTATTGTATTGCACAGAAGTTATTTCAATATTGCTCATGAGACTTAAATGGATAGTTTTACCCAAAAATGAAAATTCCCTCATCATTTAATCACCCTCATGCAATTCCAGATGTGTATGACTTTCCTTCTGCTGCAGAACACAAATTACAATTTTTAGAAGAATATTTCAGCTCTGTAGGTCCATCACAGAACTTCCATTGTATCACTCCACAGCACCCATAGCTAACAGTTACAGTATACACTACATGGCTGAGTGCATAGTGTATACTGTAAGTGCATAGTGTATACTGTAAGTGCATAGTGTATACTGTAAGTGCATAGTGTATAGCACAGCTGTATTAATGTTGTCTAGCAATGTTCTGTTTATTGTTCTTTGTCAGGCTCTTTTTCTTCTTGTGGGAGGATGCCATTTAATGATTTTATTTCCAAAATATAACATTTTAATGAACATTTGTGTCCTTAATATTCTAATAATTTGGTGAACATGTTATAAAAGCTATAAGTCACTTGAGGCCGTGACATATTGTGAATATAGTCATGCTTCCTCAGAGACTATTTAGCAGAGATGGGTCACTTCTCTTAAAATGAATGGAATAAATCATAACGGCCATTGGACGTCTTAAGAGAGTCCCGCTCGCTAAAGTTAAAAGAGCCAATCAGCTTTTGGATACAGGCGTCGCCTGTCAATCAACTCAAGAACACTCTTTTATCATAATCTTGACCAACTGTTTTGGAGGTTTCGGACTTTCCCCATTTAAGTAGATAGAAGCTGCACTTGTACGCCCCTTGTTTACATAGAAAAATAGCTCCTCGTGAGTGTTCCAAAGATGGCCGCAGAGTGGCCTGACTTGCTAAAAAATACTTTGGCTTTGTGTCGTACCTAACAATGCCCTTCAGCCATGACTATATTCACAACATAGCACAACCTCTCTAGCTTTATTGCTTAAATAAATCCTGATGGCCATTAAACCCTACTGAACTTTATGTGCAGAGTCTCTAATGGTGGCAACTCCTTAAAAATGCTACACTGGTGTCCACTTTTTATTAAGGTATATTTTCAAAGGTTACTAATTTTGAATGAGTGTTATTAAACATTTATAACAAACATAAATTGTTTTTTTTTAAAGTATTGTATTCATGTTGTTAAAACCGAACATCCATTATATATAATGCATTTGTAAACCAATTACTAGTCATAAATTAACCCTTTATAAATCCTTATTCAAGGGAACATCCATGTAAGGTGTTTTCAAAACGTGGCATTACTGGCTCTTTTGATCGGAAGAAGCATCTCAGAAGCTGACAATTTCCTCAAATTTCTGTTTAGGAGAAACAATTGAGATTTGGAAAAGATCTAATTTACGAGTTGTAATTTTTTTAGGGGTTTGGTCCGCATCTCATTCTGTGAACTGAATCTATGGGAAAGCGTAAGGTAGGTCTGCATTTCTTCAAACAAAGACAGCCCAATTAAGTCAGTTTGAGTTAGGGTCTGTGCTCCAGAGAGAGGGGAGGAGAGGCGGAGCGGGAAAGAAAGATGCAGTCCATAAGATCAGTGTAACGATGAGGAAAAAGAAGGGGAAAATAGAGGAAGAGAAGTAAAAGCGGAAAGCTCGAGCGACTTTGTAGCCGAAGCGAAGCAACTTTTTTTTTTTTAGCTCCTCAATGGGAAGACGTATGAAATATTAATAACAGCTCTAGCCATCGACTTCAGAGGCCCACGCTAAAACTTAATGTCTAATGAGACTCAGCTCATGAATTGCTAATGAGGATGCTTGGAAAGTGTGTTTTAAGTGTTTGTGTGTGTGTGTGTGTGTGTGTGTGTGTGTGTGTGTGTGTGTGTGTGTGTGTGTGTGTGTGCATTGTGGGGGGGAGGGGTCATTTGGTAGTGTGTGTGTGTGTGTGTGTGTGTGTGTGTGTGTGTGTGTGTGCGTGTGTGTGTGTGTGTGTGTGCTGCGTGGCGGGGGGGTTATGAGGAATTTGAAATCTTTTGGAGACTTAACGGAGAACTTCATTAAAAGGCGGAAGTCTATACACAATCAGAATATTTAACAGCCGTTATACATACTTGCATATCACTTCAGTAAACATCTACAACCAAAAAGACTTGCATTTATTGACCTTAGATTTAGCATATGTATCAGGACACCCTTTTAGGTCATTAGTTTAAAAATAAAATAATATACTAAAACTCTCTTTTCAATCAAAACTGTTCTGGCATGTAATGAATGTTGCTGTTAACTCTGTTTTTTATTATTATTATTGAGATTCTTAAAATACATTAGAAAAGACATTGCTAATGTGCCTCTGGAAATCAAGTCTTTGCCTTCACGTGCAATCGGGTTGTTTGCTACTCACACGACTTTAAACTCAAAGATAATTTTGATACCCGACTTGGGAGGATCAATCAGCATGGTGTAGGATATTACAGATCCTCCAGTGAATGATAGGTTTCTTTCATATTTCTTAATTCAGTGTGGACCATATGAAAATAGTTCTCTTTCTGTGAGCACTGGAGTCTGGAGATACAGTCGTGTTAGGTGTAAGTGGATGTACACCCAGTGTAAAACAAAATCTGACCTGTATTTCTGATCTTTGCCACATATTTCCACCGAGTCCACAAAGAATCGTGGGTCCCACCTAACATTGGTTTCTTTAAATACTTAGTACTTACATTAAGCATTGATACAATGTCCATATTGTGTGAGCAGGCTTATGTGTTATTCTGCAAAACACTTGTAAAATTTGCATTAGCTGTCAAACCTGGAGTAAAGATGGGGGTTAGGGGAAGGTTCAACAGTGTAATTACATGAATGTTTGTCACTGTGTTACTGCTTCATGCTGCTCTCAGTTCACTTTATGTGGGATTTCTGTGCAGCTGCACATTCTGGCACAATTCTGTGAGCGCGTTTGCGTGTAACGTTACCGTGGGTTAAAGAGAGCCTGAACTCTACATGCGCTGAAGTGCAGCGTCCACTTATGCACATTTAATGGAGAGATTACGCATCAATGTGGGTTTATTCATGTATGCTGGATGAACAGGGGATATGCCGCTCTTCATATATGTCTGTGTGTGTGCGTGTGTGCGTGTGTGTGTGTGTGTGTGTGTGTGTGTGTGTGTGTGTGTGTGCGTGTGCGTGTGTGTCTTTCCGCCTCAGTGGCGCTGTCGGTGGGCATCGCTCAGATTCAGCTCGGCAGGCCGAGCACATCATTAACGGAGACAGGAGGAGAGAGAGAGAGAGAGGGAGAAAGGGAGAGTGACACAGAAAGGAAGACAGATTAGACCGATGTTAGAGAGAGGGAGAGTTTGGCTATGCTCTAAATGGAATACTATTGTACTGTGTTTTAAAAAATAGGCTGTATTCAGTGTACACTTCAAAATATGCAGTGTGTCAAACAGTATGCATTACACAACATGTCGAACAGTAGTATGTCACATTTATGTGTCACATGACCTCATTGCCTGCATGTTAAATTAAGTGTTTGGCACCCAGTTATCCTATCACCGATAGATATCGTGTTTTTAACTCTTAAAGGAATTATTAACCCAAAAATGGAAATTCTGTCATCATTTACGTACCCTTATGCCATGCCATCTCAGATATGTATGACTTTCTTTCTTCTTCTGAACACAAATGAAGATTTTTAGAAGAATATTTCAACTCTTTTGGTCCATACAATGCAACTGATGGGTGCCAAACTTTTTAAGCTCAAATCAGCATAAAAGTAATCCATAAAGTGTTTGAATCCATATCTTCAGAATCCATTTGATATGTGTGTGTGAGAAAAAGATCACTTTCACATTTTTCATCCTCTGTTTTTGTGATTCACATATGTTTATGGATACCACCCCCTACTGGGCAGGGAGAAGAATTTATAGCAAAAAAATTACTTTTTTTAATTACTTTTATGACCTCATTCCACACCCTTTATCTCATCCATTTTTTGGAGTTAAGCCCCACCTCTTTAATATTCCTCAACTTTTGTCTTATGAATAGTGTAATATATATATATATTCTAATTGCTTGATTACCAAAACCCATTAAGTTTAATGATCCGAGGTATGTAATAGTGTATCTGTACTTCCATAAATCATATTTTTATATACGTTTACGCATAAATGTTATACATGTTATTTGTTCCTTAAGGGGGATTTATTGTTTCAGTGATTGACTTGATTTACACTTGACATTGCTTTTTGATGAAGAAGCAACATGGAAGTAAACTATAGCAAGTACAACACCTGAGCATTATGATCTGACTATTGACATTTGGGTTTACTACTGAAATGATGTAAGTTGTATGTCTGTTTAGACTCAATGGGCCTCATTCATGAAACTTTCATAAATAAATACATTCTGAGTAATTTGGCATTAAATGGATCTTCAGGAAAATTTTCCTCCAGATTCACAAACACTTAGTTTTGTTAGTTAAATGTGTGTATGTTAGTGAAATCCAATCATTCATAAATATAAGGTGTGTGCATGCCAAAACGCTATGTAAGGAAGGCACCAGATGTGCTAGTAAATGCAAATAGGGATATATGGGACAGTAATGAATGTGTTTTCAAATGAAGCGCATTCAAATCACAGAACGCTGTTTTAGCAAACACGCTGGTGTGGTCACATAGAAAGTGAGGTGGAACTTAAGCCTGATTTATACTATGGAAGAAGCCAAACTTTTTCTCCTAGATTAACTAAAGCACCCTAGGTGAACACAGCCGACATTTATACCATGTTTTAAAATGATTTAGTCTATGGTGATGTCACATGTTTAACGCACAGTTCTAGCCACTGAAGTAAGGCCAGTAATGCAGGTTTTCTCTCCATTTTAGCGCTTCTTTGCTTTATTAAACGTGTCATGGAGCCCCTTCCACTATTAAAAACTCCAATCTCTCTCCACTCATTTATCGTGGCCACACTGTCTTTGTGGAGTTTGTGCTGGGAATCATATAAAAAAGCATACTTCTGCACAATCTCTGAGAGAGTTATCCATTAATCTCTTCAAAATTATCCATTTTAACAACAGTTACCTAGGTAACAACCTCAGCTCAGAGTGCATCGCCAGCATCGTTGTTGAAACTTCTCAGGTAGGCTAAATTAATTGATGGTAATATTTGGTATTTCCATTGCAACTTGAAGACTCTTCAGAGAAAATGCTGTAACTCTTTTATCAAAATGTTGTAAGCTAATAAAGATTTGCAAGCCACAAATTTTTCCTGTTGCATTGTGAATGCGCCTGTTCACGACACGTATTTATTTATGTTAAACAGCATTAGCACTGACCGTACATTATCAACTGAATGCAATTTATAACCTAAATAAACTTATAAACCTAAATTATAGAGCTCATGTCAAAAGAAACTGCCCAAACATTCACATTAGAGGGCATTGCTTATTTTGATTTAATTTGTATTTATTTTTTGGAGAAAATGCCAAGCACTTATGCTGGAAAAAAAATAAAATAATAATAATAATAATAATAATAATATATATATATATATATATATATATATATATATATATATATATATATATATATATATATATATATAAAAAAATAATAATATATATATATATATATATATATATATATATATATATATTTATATATATATATATATATATATATATATATATATATATATATATATATATATTATATATATATATATATATATATATATATAAGCATTTCTCCTTATATTCCGCTCATTGTTTCTTTTCCTTTACATAGCTTTCACTAGCTATGTTTGGACCAGCGTACTCAGGTACTATTCTGTTTTTCTGCAATATATATACTGTGCACAGTATGCATATGGAAGTATAACAAAGCACAGTGCACAGAAAACGTCTTGGTTACTGTCGTAACCTCTGTTCCCTGATGGAGGGAACAAGAAGTTGTGTCGATGTAGTGACACTAGGGGTCACTCTTTGGAGCCCCAAACACCTCTGATCTTTGAGAAAAGGCCAATGAGAATTGGCAAGTGGAATTTGCATGCTACTCCCCCGGACATACGGGTATAAAAGGAGCTGGCTCGCAACTACTCAACTAGCTGGCCGTGAGGCGAGCTGGTCTCATCTTGGAACTCAACAGGGCCAAATGGGGCATGCTGGGGAATGGGAGGTCCGCAAGGATTTACCCGGCGGAGCTATGCTCATTGAAGTCCCCAAATTGCCTCCAGCGGCAGCTTGGCCAGCCTTGTACCCGTAAGTAGAAGGTGCAGCACGGGCTGGAGAAGAGATGGAGTGATGTGGTACAGGGGGATGTGGAGCTGAGTGGACTTGCCGATGACTGGTACCAGCAGTGTCAAGATCGGCCTCTTTGGAGGAGGCTTGTGAAGGATGCTGCTGGCCAGTTGGAGGCAGTCGCCCTCCAACAACAACGGAGGGCAGAGGAGCGACGCTCACAACAACGAGCAGAGCGCAGGGTGGCTAAAGCACTGCAAGTTGGCACAGTAGGGGGCACAGGTGGTGCATCAGCCAGTCATCTCAGTCATTCGACCCGTGTCACCGGTTGGATCTGTTCCATGACCTCCTGCCAGCGGGCTTTCGACACGTCACGTGGCCTAAACGTGCACATAGCCTGGCACAAGCATCGTGGTGACGTCACCGCCACTTAGTGGCGAATGGCGGTTGTTTGTTTTTGTGCATGTGTGTGTGTGTGTGTGTGTGTGTGTGTGTGTGTGTGAGCGTGTATTTATCACTTTGTGGGGACCAAATGTCCCCATAAGGATAGTAAAACCCGAAATGTTTGACCTTGTGGGGACATTTTGTCGGTCCCCATGAGGAAAACAGCTTATAAATCATACTAAATTATGTTTTTTGAAAATGTAAAAATGCAGAAAGTTTTCTGTGAGGGTTAGGTTTAGGGGTAGGGTTAGGTTTAGGGGATAGAATATAAAGTTTGTACAGTATAAAAACCATTATGTCTATGGAAAGTCCCCATAAAACATGGAAACACAACATGTGTGTGTGTGTGTGTATGTGTGTGTGTGTGTGTGTGTGTGTGTGTGTGTGTGTGTGTGTGTGTGTGTGTGTGTGTGTGTGTGTGTGTGTGTGTGTGTGTGTGAAATAGGGATTACACTTGGAATAATGACAAGAAAACTTATATATATATATATATATATCCATAAGGAATATATATATATACAGGATTACTTTTGGATTTTCTGTTGTAATATAAATACTAATCCTTAAAGGGACAGTTCACCCAAAAACTAAAAACCCTGTGATTATTTCCTCACCCTCATGGTCTTCAAAACCTGTTTAAATTTCTTCTGTAGAACCCATAATTAGATGTCAGGTAGTATGTTAGCTTCAATAACCACGCACTCTTATTGTACGGCGAAAAAAAAAGATGCTAAGAAAGTCTATGGCGACTGAGGCTAACATCTCTCTTTTTGTTTCATGGAAGAATGAAAGTCATATGAGTTTGGAACAACATGAAGGTGAGTAAATTAATTTGGGGTGAAATAACCCTGTAAAGGATCCTCTAAGAATCAGAGAATATCTTAATGAATAAACTTAAATTCTAAAAAATAAACTGAAAAAATGAATTTTAGTTTTTTCATTAGGATTATACTTGTTCTCATTAGTATCCTTTAATATTGGTTTGTAATTATGATAGAAATTCCAATTGAGATCTTGAAAATCGAGAAAAATGGGAGATAGATCATGCTGTTAGTGTGTAAAAGATGGAAAGATGGGAAGCATTAAAAGAGACACTGAGAAAGTAAGAGACTGGCGAGCAGAGAGAGAGACACATGGAGATGAAAGGGACACAGGGTTCATTCCAGGCTATGTGTCATGTCTGAGAGTTAGCAGTGACATGGGCAGCATATTAAACGCTTGGGTCTGAATCCTGACCCATTTTCATCAAACTGACAAACAAAATGCACACACTGTCTTCTTCACACACACACACACACACACACACACACACACACATCACCACACCGATACACACGCTTATCTACCGTTTAATGACGCAAATAAGATATGTGAGTCTACTGAGCCAGAAAGAAGAAAATAAAATATGTGGAGAACGAAATAGGTTGTATTTCCTTTCCTAGGCAGGAAATACCAGTAATATAAAATGTAAGACTGTTAATGGAAACAATAATACAATTTTAATCGAAGTACTTAAGGTATGTGCTACTAGATCAAGATCATGCAGCTTGTTGTGGAAGAGGTGATCAATAGAGTGTCACAAGTCTGCTTCCGGAAGTAAAAATCCCATTCATTTCCATTGGGGAATTGATTATTAACTGAGTCTAAAAAAAACTTTAAAGACAGACCTACGGTGAGCTCAGAGGTTGTTAATCGGTGGTATATGCCTCTGTGGAAGCCATCAGTGCATGTTATTTCAACTACATTTTGTAATAAAAATATGTTTAAAAGCAAACATTCTGGTGAAGAACTACACTACACATGATCCTGAAGATAATCGATCCACCAATCAGAGAACCGCAGAGAACAAAGTGCAGCAAAAGAGCTCTGCATCACACCATGAATGACCCAATCCAGTTGCTCTCCCTACACTACTATTTTTGTATATACGTATCTGAATTTTATACTTTAAATATATTGTTCATTTACTTTATCTTCATGGGTGATCAGACCATCAAATTGGTGAAAGAAAATCCCACAGATTGACATTGAATGAGGGAACTGGGCCACATATAGAGACCAGACTCTCACAGAGACACAGGGGGTGGAGTCTTTAGATTTGAGCCAGTAAGCAACCACCAAGAACACCTTAAACCAAAAGTGGGCTAAACAACTACTCAGAACACCTTAGCATTCGCAACATCTCCATGAAAACCTAGCTTTTTGCACAGCCAAGTACAACTCATATTTTCTTCAGAAATGTTTGTAATCTAGCTTTGATTACCAGACTTTATGCTGATAGTCAAAAGTCTGGCTTGCGAGACTAAGGTCAGACAAATGCTCAAAGGAGCCCAAACCATGTTCCAACCCTCGACTGGAGCTCATGCATGCCGTCGTGCCGCACTGTCAGGCTTTTCTATGCGCATGCATTAATCATGGCTGCTCGTCTCTCGCCCATTACAGCTCATCAATCTCCGTTTGCCCGGCACTCTGGAGGGGAGGAATCTTATGTAGATCTGATTAAATATGTAAGCACCTGATATTAGCAGCACATGCAAGGCTTCAGAGTCAATTGTCTTTAATGCATACAGGCTCTTGTAAGTTGCTAAGAGATTGCGGTCAGGGCTGAAGGTCAAAAAGGGTCAGACGTTTTGGTGGGTTCAACTAATTTACGCTGATATTGAGTGATAGTGAAATACTATGTGCTACAAGCATAGTTTGGCTGGCTGATATTGCTAAAACAAATAGAATCTTAATTCAAAGGGTAAACATACAAAATTCATTTTCATTTCATTAATTTGAATTGTATTCAAAGGGTAAACATACTAAATAGTTGTATAAAAAAATTATATATATATTATATATATAAAATATATATATTTTTAATCATTTAACCACACCAAGATTTCTCAAAAACAAGACTTAATATCTCTGGTCATTTTGCTTTTAAAGTAATATTTCTTGTGTTAAGGATGTAAAGATATTTTAACCATAGTATCTGACAAAACTTCTCAGCAAGGAAATGAATTTATTGTTTTACTGAATCAATATTGAAATGGACAGTGGCTGATTCACAGAAATGAATTGAATTTACCAACTCTAATATTCATTTAATCAGATATTTTAGTAAACTAAATGCTCTAAAAAGCTAAGAAATAAGAACTAATTTTCATTACTTGAACCGTTTTAAGTCCCTGGTCAGCAAAATCATTGCAAATATACTGTGAATATTTGATATTCTGCCCAGCCCTAACAGGTGAAAAATCCCACCAGGGAATCTGATTATATTACAAGGTCCATAGCAACTTTACTGTAGCATTTTTTCCCAGGTACTAAAATGGAAAAGGCGCAAATGGCCATGTGACACTCAAGGGTGTGTGTGTGTGTGTGTGTGTGTGTGTGTGTGTGTGTGTGTGTGTGTGTATTTGAGAGTGTGTGAGCAAAGCTTCATGGCTTTAATTAAGGTGGAATCAGAGCGGGATCTGTGCAGGCGTGATAACGAGCCTCATCTGAATTATTAACGAGAGCTGCACCCCCCCTGGACGTGAAAACCCGTCAGACTGCCTCTCTCTCTCTCTCTCTCTCTCTCACACACACACACACACAAATAAACAATTCCAGAACATGCATTAAAAAACACAAGGGGTATCCAACCATATAAAAGCATTGTAGTGTATAGTATAAAACACAACGTATATCCAACATTGTCAAACTACAGTCTGGTCTCATGCAGTGCATTTGCCAACACATGAGGTTGCCAGGTGCCGTCAAATTCCTCTTGCAGGATTACAGGATATTTTTATTGCCTCAAATTAGTCTCACTAAACCAGATTTTTGACTATCGGCATCAAGTCTGGTCCACTTTGAAGCTGATTATATTATAAAACGTCCAACCACAGCGGGGCATCCAATTTCAGACTGATATTTATGATAGCACATTTATTTACATTATGGCACAGTTTTTAAACAAAAGTTTAAACAGACAACACTAAAGAAATTAGTGTAAAAAGTGTGAAAAATGTACAATATCACAGACAAATCAGAACTGTTCATCTATCTTAAAACAAATTCAAACAAAACTCCTGCACGTGTTTCAAACATTCATGTTAATTATCCAAATCCTGTGGCTAGTTTTTCTTTGGAAGTGTCAAGCATTTCGTACTGAGCGTAACACTGGGTTTTCATCTTTTTAAAACCTGCTTTAACCATGAGTGAAGCCGTGTTTCACACTTGTAATTCTGAAGGGGGTTAGCACCATTTTTATCCCAGGCCCAGGGCTTACGAAACTTCCAAACCTGAATAAACAGCATTAACTCTGGTAAGGAGTCTCCACTAGGCCCTTTCCCACTTACAGTCCTGGTACTTTTCCCTTAGTAACTTTCTAGATGAGAACTCTTACGAGGAACGGAACACCCCAGGAGACTTTCGCATTCATAAAGTGCCATAGTAATGACGTCATCTAGTATCGATCAGCAACACCGACAGAGGACACCGGGATCGAAACTACACTTTGTTTTTATTTTGGGCTGTTTTATACGAACTGTGGCTGTATCGGAAAATGCAGGCAGCTGCCCTCTCAGTTAATGGTTTAAACAAAAGGGTTTTTTGATGAATTTAACAAATCTGAACAGTTTAAAAAGCTTCTTATTTCATCCTACTTTCATACATCCTTATACAGCCAATCTTTTACAATAAAGTCTTTTATGACTCCGTAAAAATTACAGTACTGATACTCACTCATTGAATTGAAAAAGACGTCTTGATGCAAGTTAACCACGCTGTAACATTCACGCGCTACTTCCCTCATGTAAACTAGATTTAATGACGTTTAGTGTATAATAAAGTTTAATTACCCACTTTCGATAAACATCTGATTATTTATATCCATCACCCCAATATAGTCACACAGTACAGATGTGATGAAATCTCAAATAGTGTCTCCCTATGAAGTCACTCACACACACACACACACACACACACACACACACACACACACACACACACACACACATGTTGGTCTACCTATCATTATGGGGACTTTCCATAGACATAATGACTTTTATACTGTACAAACTATAGTTTCTATCCTCTAAACCTAACACAACCCCTAAACCTAACCCTCACAGAAAACCTTCTGCATTTTTACATTTTCAATAAAACATTGTTTAGTATGATTTTTAAGCGATTTGAATTATGGGGACACTAGAAATGTCCTCATAAATCACATTTATAGCATAATACCCTTGTAATTACTAATTTGTAACTTACAAAATTGTCCTCGTAAATCACAAAAACATGCACACGTGAAATGGGTGATTCTCTTTGGAAACTTTGTTATACGTTGTTTCTGTTAAGGGAATTGTAAAATTAGCGCAAACCTCTGAATAGCACGCTAGCAGCTAGTTTGTTTACTAACGGTGGCTGTGGAGCTCCTCTCCTTTCTCAATGCAGGTTTTTGACAAACCACAGGCTGGAGCACCTCCCATAGTCCCACAGTTCCTATATGCCTCAAACGTATCTACCCCGGAGTAGGAGCTAATATGTCCCCTAAAACGGTTTCAAGGAACTATTGTTCCTTAGGTGAGAAAGCGACAGAAAGCACCAGTCCCTGGGAAAAGTACCTAAAACTGCCTTTAGTACTGCCAGTGGGAAAGGCCCTATTGGTGTTATGGCCCTATGATTACAAATGCCAGTTAAATAGCGAAAGGACTATGGGATGCTAAACATTCATTAGAGAAAGTACAATGTACAATGAAGGGGTTTAAAGTCTGAACCTCCAAGTTTGGACAAATTATGGACACATTTTCCTGTTCTAACTAACTAGCCATGTTTGCCTTCAGATATTTCAAGATATGACTTACTATAAATTATTACGAGCCTGATGACAGGAAAACAAAATTTCAAAAGGAAATTAGATTTTTGATATTTTTTACTGGAAGCACAGTCCCAGCTCAGTAAAGTGGTCTATTTAAAGGTACCGTAAGAGCCCAATAAAAATAAGGTTTTATTTAAATTAAGTTAGTTTAGTTTGTTTTCCCATAACATTTTAAAGTAAAACAATTTCCAATTCTTAAGGTTCCAGATATCCAGCGTAAACAAGAAATGCAGTTTAGTAATTATGTTAATTAGTAATTAATCGCAATTATGTAACCAACCAACTTTGAGCTTGTACCTCCACCATTTTTGGATCCAGTAAAAAGAAAAAACTTTGTGCAATAGTGTGTGGGTTTTTTTACGTAAATTGAGCACAATTTACGAAACAAACAAAAAGAATTATTTGCCTTGTAGGGTTAGATTAGGTCTTGTTGTGGTGTTAGAAATTAAAGATAGTAGGTCTACTTGTATCAAATACGTACATTATATGTCCAGGTCCACATTTAGTTACAACAAGGCCCCGAGGCTTGAACGTTTTGCTGTGTATTAATGCGGCCCTGGCCATGACATTAAACTTTCTGTCCAACCAGGTATCCAAAGTTGGCAACCCTGCTACCTAAACATTGTTTCCGAGTGGACTGATGAAAATGACTTGACTGTGGCAACAATTATGAAAATGTTTTTATATGGTTCATTACACGTATTCTCGGTAGTTCTGATGTGAAATGTTCACGCCAGTTCACACTGCCCCTACAACGGCAACACTTCAAACATTGTAAAGTTGGTTGTTGTATATCGAGTCTTGAGAAACAAAACTGTCTTGTTCACACTGATCCTACAAACTTACAACAAACGCACACAAACAAACACCAACAAACTTGAAACTTGAGTCAGGTGACTGAAAAAGAAGAGAAGGCGGATGAAGCTGAGCATGCGCAACTTAATCTATAAATGTATACACGTGATTGGTTAAATATGTTTAGCATGTATTCCATGTAACATTAGGCTGTAACTTATTCATTCTGGGAGTTTCAGGGATCAGAGTTTCTTGGTGTTTTTTGGAAAATCATACCAGACTGCAGACTGCATTTCAAGACAATACAAACGGCAATTAACAGATGCCAACGAATGCCAACAAACACCAACAGGGTGAGCACATTGATCCAGCAAAACCCAACAACTGTTGGATGCACTAAAAGCAATCTAGACGTAGTGCAAAGAATGTATCACAGCGCAGGTATCTCAACGTGTGTTTTTGAAAATGTGAAGTTCTTTTTAACTTGACGTGGTGTTTAAACAGTGCCGGTCCTGTGCGAGACGCTGACGAAAAAGCGATCTATGAGACCAGGCTGTAAATATTTGAAGCGTAGCAGCTAACCAATCAAAATGGAACTTGATAGTTTTAAAAGCTCTTGCGATTTTTTGTGTTCAATCTGCATCAAATGGCCGATGAACAGTCAGTTAGTATGCATTTTGTGGTTGAGACTAGCTTCAAATTGGCCTAGACATATCTCAAACACTGACATCTACAGTAATAACTCCCATAATAATGTCAAATTTTCAGCTATTCTAGAACACCTAGCTTCCTAACTGTAAAGTAGAAGAGCTCTGCCAGAATCCTGCTTATTCCATTCCCCTCCTATTCACACTAGGGATGCCAGACTCTTTATGTTCAATATTTGTGGCCATAACAATGAGTGTTTCTCCAGAGCTGAGGGCATACAACTGAGCCACAGCTCTGGCCACATAGACCTGCCCAGCATCACTGCCAGGCTGGCCAGCACTGCCACAGCTGGGGTGCAAGAGTAGCTCAGTCCACTATTAGAAAATGACTGCCACTGTTGCTAATGTTCCTCTATTTCTTACTCTTTTTTTTTTACTGTTTACTTTCATGCCTCTCTTCTACTAATTCCATACCATTACTTTCACATTACAGCATTCTGGTCTCATAGATTCACATTCAAGCGATCGAATCATGTATTGCACTTGAAATGTGAAGGACTGAGGTGGGAGTCCTAAAGAGCATGCGAGTCAAAACGTGAGCCGAAAGTGTCATAGAAGAACCACAAAATGGCGTGGTTGCTTCAATAATTACATTTTTCATCTCACATTTGCTTTTATGACACTATATGTTAGGTTTAGGTTTAAGGTTTAGGGTGGGGAGGTAGATTGTGTTGATTTAAAACTCAATAGAGCATTACCTTAAAGGAGTATATCACCCAAATATGAAAATTCCATCATTATTCACTTACCCTGATGCTATCCCAGATGTGTATGACTGTCTTTCTTCAGCAGAACACAAATGAAGATTTTTAGAAGAAGATAGAGCTCTGTCAGGTCCTTATAATGCAAGTAAATGGGTGCCAGCACTTTGATGGTCCAAAAGTCACATTTAGGCAGCATAAAAGTAATTAATGTGACTCCAGTCGATCAATGAATGACTTCTGAAGTGAATCGATACATTTATGTAAGAAACAAGTTGATAATTAAAAAGTGCTTCCTGCTAGCAATTGATGCATCACATAGTTGTCACGTGACACAAGCACGTCGGCGAGTTCACACAAGAATTCGGAAGTGGCACTTATTTACAACAGAACCCTTGACGGATGCGCCAATTTAAAGTTAAAAGTATTTTAATTATTGACTTGTTTCTTACATAAACTTATTGATTCACTTCAGAAGTCATTCGTTGATCGACTGAAGTCACATGAATTACTTTTATGCTGCCTAAATGTGACTTTTGGACCATCAAAGTGCTGGCACCCATTTACTTGCATTATAAGAACCTGACAGAGCTCTATCTTCTAAAAATCTTCATTTGTGTTCTGCTAAAGAAAGACAGTCATACACATCTGGGTCCTAGTTACCTAAAGTCCTCTTCAAAAACACCTTTAAACTCTTTATTCTCATTTACCACATACATCATATCAGAAAGCCTGATGACTTTGTGTACATAGGTTACTAATATCTGAGCAATAGAAATTTTACTCTAGGTATAGGCATAGATGTAGATAACATCCCTGTCTTGAAGAACATATTTGTAGTTTCTCTCCACTCAACACACATGCATTAACAGTGAGGCCCAGCATGTAAACGGATAAATCAAAGACAAACACAATATATACTTTGGAATGATTGAGGAAATCTGATTAGTGCTTTCATGCATCTCAACAGTCACTATCAGTAACAGGATGTGACACACTGTTGATGTACTATTATATGAGATGTCTCGCATCACTGGGCTCATGTGAAAGCCTCACGCTATGCCACAGAAATGCAGATACACTTTAAAAGAATGTGAATATAAAGCAAAACACTCTAATATGGTATTCCTCCCCGCTGTGTGTGTGTGTGTGTGTGTGTGTGTGTGTGTGTGTGTGTGTGTGTGTGTGTGTGTGTGTGTGTGTGTGTGTGTGTGTGTGTTGTAAGTGTGTGTGTTGTAAGTGTGTGTGTGTGGGCATGTTTAAGTGGCTTTAGGTTCAAAACTGGTAATTACAAGGGTATTATGCTATAAATGTGGTTTATGAGGACATTTGTAGTGTCCCCATAATTGAAATCACTTAAAAACATACTAAACAATGTTTTATTGAAAATGTAAAAATGCAGAATGTTTTTTGTGAGGGTTACGGGAAAGAATCTATAGATTGTACAGTAAAAAAATAATTATGTCTATGGAGATTCCCCATAATGATAGCTGCACCAACGTGTGTGTGTGTGTGTGTGTGTGTGTGTGTGTGTGTGTGTGTGTGTGTGTGTGTGTGTGTGTGTGTGTGTGTGTGTGTGTGTGGAGCACTCTTATGGTCCCTCCTGCCCTCTGTACAACAATAATCCACAGAAAACAGAGGCCTATTAATAGCAGCTAATTGATGCCAAAGAAGGCAAGGCTGGGTGTCCGGACCAGGCCAGCCAAAAGACCGGCTGCCACAGTTGAGACGGGCAGCTCTCTGACGCTATTACACAACAGCTATTAAAGAGTGCTTTTAATGGCTCTCGCTCTCTCTCTCTCTCTCTCTCTCTCACTCTCTCTCTTTGTATCTGTTTCTCAGTTCCAAATCCCATCAACAACTTGCCATTGGTGTATACATTTCAGTTTTTAAAGATGTTAAAACTATAATGCTGTGCAAAGTCAGCACACTGTAATTACTCATTTTGTCAGACAGGTTTTGTCAACTATACTCAGAGTGTGAAAATTTCGTTTACAACAATATCCACTCTTAAACCTTATAACTTCACAGCCTTTTTCTAATTTTTTCTCTTAATCTATTCATCGACACTGCTGAAAGTTGTAACCTGCAGTTGTTATCTTAAGGCGGTTAATTCTACCTGATTTAACCCTTAAAATGAGTTTTGTTAGTGTAACCTCATGTATTCAGGTTGATCTATCTATAAATGTGTATGAGGGTGCTAAAGGAGGCACATGTGTTGTATACATGTCAGTATTGTTTGTGTGAGCTCATGGCACACTTGTGTCAGAATTAAAGGCGCATTAAAAACGATGCCAACTGTTCCAGGGCCAACATGTGTGAGCATGTGGGTCTGTTTTCCACAACCTTATTTTGATTTAATCAAGTTGTTTTTCTATATTTTGCCTCCTGTCAGCCAATCAAATCTCTTGCCTTGTTGCGGAACCTTATGGGAACATATGACTGACATCCAGCTGTACATCAATGGGCAGCACAAACAAGACGTAAGGAATTAAAGCAGATTTAATTTCAGTTTAAAACTACAGGCTTAAGATTAGTTTAGCCTGACTGTTTGTCCTCTATAACCAATGAGATACAAGGATAGCGAGAGGTAAATATCCCATTTAGAAATCGTAAAAATAGACTTCCGTTGTTAATGCTGTTTTGATGATGTAATAAAAGGGATGTGTGTATTAACTATTGCACAAGCTTTGAAAAACAAAAACATTCCCTAACACAAGATGTAGACAAACAAGTCCTGGCCATCCCATTGAACAAAGAATAAATGATGTACTCGTATGTGTAGTAAAGAGAAATAGTTGCTTTAAAATGGTTATTGTTTTGAGACGTGTGAAAGAAACATTCAGGTTCAGGCACGTTCTGGCACAAATTAAGTTTTCTTTAAAAAAAGAGGTAAAAATCTGGGTTCCAGTGAGACACCTACAATGGAAGTGAATGGGGGCCAATTTTTGGATGTTAAAATACTCACTGTTTCAAAAGTATAGTCACAAGACATAAACAATATGTGCGTTAACATGATTTTAGTGTGATAAAATCACATAATAATCTTTTCTGTGTAAAGTTATAGCCAATTTTACAACTTTGTTGCCATGACGATGTAATGTTATAAACCCTAAAACACAAAAATGAATGTAAACATTACAATTTAAACAACTTTACAGCTCAAATAATACACAATTATTAACAGAAGAATTAATTTAAGTGCTTTTATAAAATTATAAGCTTAACATTTCTGCCTTTAAACCCTCCAAAAATGGGCCCCCATTCACTTCCATTGTAAGTGCCTCACTCTAACAGATTTTTGCTTTTTTTAAAGAAAAGGAGGGATGAGTCGGAATTCATTTTTGTGGTAATCAACATTTTCATAAATGCTGTTGATTGAGTTTAACATTGCATTTTGAAACAATGTATTAACCCTGTTCACTAAAAGATAACACAAAACATGCAATTTCTAAAATGATTTTCTTCTAGTGGTCAGAATTTTCACAATATTGATTTGCAGATTTCAATAACTCGTTGCGTTTGACGTTATTTTGAAATCTCCAAATCAACATTGTGAACATTTTGACCATTATCTGTTTTCCATATGAAGAAATAAGCACCAGACTTCCACAGATCAGGTGAAAGAAGACAGACAGCTCATAGTTGTCTCACGTTCTTGACGTTTTCTGATTTGATCCTGGTGATATAGAATGTTTGAAAGCCCCAAACCACAGAAAGAAATAGAATTCAAACAAATTCAGCAGTGTCTGATTATCATTTTCTAACTTAGATGTTGGTGCTGGGGGGGGGGGGGTCCTTTGGGTTCTGCATGAAGCATGTGTAAAGATGAGAGCATGTGCATACAGTTCAAAATATTAAATCTGATCTAATTAAAATCTTTGAAGCATATGACTTAAATATGAACAGCTGAAACATACAGCATTTTTTCTTCGTTCGCCAACCAATGTGGTGCAATTATGTGGTTGCATTTGCCTCACTAAATAACACTCTTCGATTATGTAATGTTTTAATTACAATTTACACAGCCTATTTTATTTCCCAAAGTCTTTTGGACGGATGTCAGGACTGAAAAGGAGACGGGGAGGTACTGGAGATCTCACGCAGACAGACAAGGCGTGCGTGCGTGCGGTGCCGAACTAGCAGGGCAGCTGACCGGACCCACGCTTGTCCCCCAGGTGACCTGCCTTCAGTACATTACAACGCATCCATAATCAACGATCAATGAGTCAAAAACGCCCGTGTTGCGTCATAAAAGCACATTATTGCACATTTAAACATGTAAAAGCGATAGAAGAGTCTAAAGCAGTGAACCCACTGAACTCTACCCCTCCTGCAATAAGCAGTATAATGGGAGAAAGCCATAGGTTTTCCCATCACCAAAATGTGAGCGGCCACATCGAGCCATTATTTTGTACCTATATGCACATGCCAAGCGCTTGATATGCAGTTATATCATCTAATCTAGGTGTGATCAGGTGACAACTGTACCTTCCATCCGGCGGAGCTATTGCTGTCTCCTTTATCCTTGAAATATGGCACAAATCGCACCATCCAGTCATAGATTTGGGATAAGGTGAGCCTTTTTTCGGGGGTGCTCTCAATGGCACGCGTGATCAGATCCGCGTACGACTGGTTGCCCCACGCGTTCCGTCGCGACGACTTGGATTTCCGCAGCTGCCCGGCCACATCCAGCGCGGCGCCGGACATGCACATCGGGGCGGCCGCTATAGGGGCGGGGGCGCCGGCTGGATGCTTGAACTCCGTCGGCGCCCCTCCGCTCCGGCACGCTGGCACGTTACGCGGCTCCACTTTCACGGACGCCACGGGCAGCGCTCGGTTCTCCTCCTCCGGACATGGCAGCGGCCAGGTGCACGACCTCGGGCGGCAGTGAGGCTCATAGTCCGCGTCCAGATCAACCTGATGCGCGTCTATGCCGCCGCTCTCCATCATTAGCATGCTGCTTTTGCGCGCCAGGCAAGGTCAAAAGAGAAAATAAAAAAACAAATGCGCCCTTAAATCCAAAAAGGATGAGTGGATGAGACTGTGGTCCCCGTCTGTCGTCTTTTACACCAAAAGCAATGCGTGAATAACAGCAAAAGCACCGAAAGCCGTGAATAGACTGCTCATTCTTGACTATACTAAACGCGCAAATGCATCCAATGCATCAAGATGTGCAACAGTCTGTCTTCCATATTACTAAACAATTCAGTCGGGTGTCCATAAAGCTGAGGTGCTGAAATCACACACCCATAATAGTGAGCCGTGCCAAATCTGAGTCTTTAGTCCCTTTAATCGCGCGCTCGCACCAACTGTTGATCTCTCTGACAGACAGGGCAGCACTTGTAAATCTATCTCATCAAGAAGAGCGAAATCATTTGACTTCCTCTGGAGTCTGGCGACAGTTTGCGTTTGTCTGGAGCTCTCCGGTCCCTTTTTTGTCTCCTGCAGATTTGAAACCGGTTTCACACGCGAGCACAGTCGGTCACTGTTGCTAATAGGTGAATGGAGCCGCAGAATTCGCGCGCTCGAGTCGCGTCTTTTCCAGATAATACGGACGCCGCGATTGAAAATCAAAAGAAAAAAATCACTCTTTTTTCGTTAGATAAAATATTCGGACGAACATTCCTTCCACGTTGGTTCACGCCTGTTTGCGGATGACTAGACGGGGCTGTAGCGGCGGATAAATGCTGCTATCAGATAATTGGCCGGCGCGTGAATCAAGTCACTCCCTCTTGAACAGGTTTATCCGGGGGGACGCGCATCTTCTGCCACACAACATTCATGGCTCTTGAGAAAGATTCACATAGAAGCATTTCCTTATACATCTATGATATGACGATATTTGAAGCAAAATACTATTTATTGGGGGAATGGGTATATTTCGAGCAAAATAATTTATATTTCCATACAGAAATCAGATGTGTTCAAATATGAATGTACACTGTACATTAACTTATAGTTCATATATTTGATATGGTGGCACAGGGGTGCACAAAACAACAAAATTAGCAAAGCAAACAAAAGTTGAAAGCACAACGGAAATAAACCATTACACACCAGAAAAGATGCAAAACAAATAAACCGCAACACACACAAATGAAGCTACAACACAACCACATCAATATAAAATCAATACATATATTTAAACACTGTATTTTAATAAGTGTGGCAGTTTGAGGCCATTATTTAGTTTGATCCTAATTCTATTGTGGTGTGGTTTATTTTGTGTGTGTTGTGGTTTATTTTGTGTGTGTTGTGGTTTATTTTGTGTATGTTGTGGCTTATTTCTTTGTGTTGTGGTTTATTTCTTTGTGTTGTGGTTTATTTTGTGTATGTTGTGGCTTATTTCTTTGTGTTGTGGTTTAGTTCTTTGTGTTTTGGTTTATTTTGTGTATGTTGTGGCTTATTTCTTTGTGTTGTGGTTTTTTTTGTGTGTGTTGTGGCTTATTTCTTTGTGTTGTGGTTTATTTTGTGTGTGTTGTGGCTTATTTCTTTGTGTTGTGGATTATTTTGTGTGTGTTGTGGCTTATTTCTTTGTGTTGTGGTTTATTTTGTGTGTGTTGTGGCTTATTTCTTTGTGTTGTGGTTTATTTTGTGTATGTTGTGGCTTATTTCTTTGTGTTGTGGTTTATTTCTTTGTGTTGTGGTTTATTTTGTGTATGTTGTGGCTTATGTCTTTGTGTTGTGGTTTATTTTGTGTGTGTTGTGGCTTATTTCTTTGTGTTGTGGTTTATTTTGTGTGTGTTGTGGCTTATTTCTTTGTGTTGTGGTTTATTTTGTGTGTGTTGTGGCTTATTTCTTTGTGTTGTGGTTTATTTTGTGTATGTTGTGGCTTATTTCTTTGTGTTGTGGTTTATTTCTTTGTGTTGTGGTTTATTTTGTGTGTGTTGTGGCTTATTTCTTTGTGTTGTGGTTTATTTTGTGTGTGTTGTGGCTTATTTATTTGTGTTGTGGTTTATTTTGTGTGTGTTGTGGCTTATTTCTTTGTGTTGTGGTTTATTCCCAATTTGTTGTGGCTTATTTATTTGTGTTGTGGTATATTTTGTGTGTTGTGTCTTATTTCTTTGTGTTGTGGTATATTTTGTGTGTGTTGTGTCTTATTTCTTTGTGTTGTGGTATATTTTGTGTGTGTTGTGGCTTATTTCTTTGTGTTGTGGTTTATTTTGTGTGTGTTGTGGCTTTTTTCTTTGTGTTGTGGTTTATTTTGTGTGTGTTGTGGCTTATTTCTTTGTGTTGTGGTTTATTTCCACTGTGTTGTGTTTTATTTTGTTTGTGTTGTGGCTTATGCCCAATTTGTTGTGGCTTATTTCTTTGTGTTGTGGTATATTTTGTGTGTGTTGTGGCTTATTTCTTTGTGTTGTGGTTTATTTTGTTTGTGTTGTGGCTTATTCCCAATTTGTTGTGGCTTATTTCTTTGTGTTGTGGTTTATTTTGTGTGTGTTGTGGCTTATTTCTTTGTGTTGTGGATTATTTTGTGTGTGTGTTGTGGCTTATTTCTTTGTGTTGTGGTTTATTTTGAGTGTGTTGTGGTTTATTTTGTGTATGGTGTGGCTTATTTCTTTGTGTTGTGGTTTATTTTGTGTATGTTGTGGCTTATTTCTTTGTGTTGTGGTTAATTTCCACTGTGTTGTGGCTTATTTCTTTGTGTTGTGGTTTATTTCCACTGTGTTGTGGCTTATTTCTTTGTGTTGTGGTTTATTTCCACTGTGTTGTGGCTTATTTCTTTGTGTTGTGGTTTATTTCCACTGTGTTGTGTTTTATTTTGTTTGTGTTGTGGCTTATTCCCAAATTGTTGTGGCTTATTTCTTTGTGTTGTGGTTTATTTCCACTGTGTTGTGGCTTATTTCTTTGTGTTGTGGTTTATTTCCACTGTGTTGTGTTTTATTTTGTTTGTGTTGTGGCTTATTCCCAAATTGTTGTGGCTTATTTCTTTGTGTTGTGGTTTATTTTTTGTGTGTTTTTGCTTTTTTCTTTGTGTTGTGGTATATTTTGTGTGTGTTGTTGCTTTTTTCTTTGTGTTGTGGTTTATTTTGTGTGTGTTGTTGCTTTTTTCTTTGTGGTGTGGTTTATTTTGTGTGATTGTTGTTGCTTTTTTCTTTGTGGTGTGGTTTATTTTGTGTGATTGTTGTTGCTTTTTTCTTTGTGTTGTGGTTTATTTTGTGTGTTGTTGCTTTTTTCTTTGTGTTGTGGTTTATTTTGTGTATGTTGTTGCTTTTTTCTTTTTGTTGTGGTTTATTTTGTGTGTTGTGGCTTATTTCTTTGTGTTGTGGTTTATTTTGTGTGTTGTGGCTTATTTCTTTGTGTTGTGGTTTATTTTGTGTGTTGTGGCTTATTTCTTTGTGTTGTGGTTTATTTTGTGTGTTGTGGCTTATTTCTTTGTGTTGTGGTTTATTTTGTGTGTTGTGGCTTATTTCTTTGTGTTGTGGTTTATTTTGTGTGTGTTG